>NC_136270.1:42569769-43029305 GCF_964187855.1 Myxine glutinosa
GGGGCCATGCCCCAACCCATGGGGTCCATAAGTCGTGCTCGGCCACAGGCATGTGGTCCATAATGTGGTGCATCGATGCAGACAGCTGGTTCTGGGAATTTCGGGTGCACAATGGCCGACCCACGCACGCTCCCCTCGGCACCCATTGGCGCACAGGTCATGTGGGAGACAAAAGGGGAAAGACAATTGAGCGAGGGGTAAGGTCACAAGGGTACACATCAATAAGGCAATGCAAGGCGAAATGCGTACGGAGGGCGAAGTGAGAAAGCTCGTCCCTACCGTACGTCACCCCCCTGTCACCTACCCTACCCTTGCCCTTACCCCATATGTACAAAAATCTACACATTTACAAATTCGTCACTACTGTCACGTCTTCCCCATATTTCCCCTATACCAAATTCGTCTCCACAATCCCTCTACTTCAAAATTTGCCATCACCAAATTCATCATCAATCCTCATAAGGAGGCAGAGATGGAACATCAAAGCACAATGTCGCACCCACGTCATGATGCGTCTCACAATCCAAACATTTGCACAGTAAAAAATAATTAAACATGGCATGGTGCGGAGTACCTGTCACCTCAGGTGAGTGGATGCAGATGGTGTGAGGAGATCCTTCATCCTAACTATCCTCTAAATGATTTTAACACACTTTACACTACCCGGGGTCTTTCCCTGCCAATCCATTGGCCAACTTACACTATGGGTTCTAAAAACCAATTCCCATTGACCAAACTGTGGTGCTTCTCAATTTGGGGTCTCACTCCCCCGATTCATCTCCCGGTGCCTCGCACAATTTCTGGGCTGCGACGTGTAGCTCTCCCAGCAGGTCTACACACCTCCACCACTGTAGTTGCCACCCGAGCTTACCTGCTCCTCACCCTAACCTAACCTATCTACCTGGGGAAGGCCCTCTGGCGCTCTCCCCACTCGGTGCCCTCTCTGGCACTGGGCTGCCCGATCCACACCCGGGATCCTCAGTAGGGCTGTCAACCGATCCGAGACCGGGACGAAATCCCGGCGGTTTCGGCTTTCGAGACGGTCTCGGGACGGTCCCGAGATAAATTGATTGACGCAATTTCTCGGTAAAAAAATCCCGGTTAAAATTCCAACTTCTTGCAGATATTTTCCATAATAGAGGCATTTATTGAGCCTTGCTTTCATTACTCTGCTTCTGCACAAGCATCATTTTTCGCAAGTGCAGCTGAACTGACACAAACGATGATAGATAAAGTGAACTCACTGTTCCAGGATTTTCCCCTCGTCAACAAACAATGCACTTCTTAAGTCATATTTATAAGCCTATAATGCATTTCGGATTGTACACGTTGTAGTGGTTAACTTATTCACATGTCGCGGTTAACTTATTCACTTGTCGCGGTTAACTTATCCGCATGTAACGGTTACCATTACGAATGTTTGGTCGAACCCACGCACACGGACGTTTGGTTGTGTCGTCATGACGCACGCGCGGCTGTTGGAGCCACGCCCTCCGAAGAGGGTTCTTGGTTTTCTATAAGCCGTTACGACTTCCGTTCGCTTCGCTAGCAGTTGCTGGAGATACCTGTACAATAAACAACCTTTTGTACCGAACGAAATTGCCTCTTCTTATCGTCTTCGGCAACCGCTAAAACGTAATATATAAAGTACACTATTTCCTGACATCGCTTTTCGCTCTGCTTTATGACTATGTTGTCATTATCCATCGTGTTTGACTGAAAAAATGAGTTTAATGTTCGTTTTGTACGAATTAACTTCAAGATTCCAGAATGAGTTCACATTCAAACTTTTCAATGGCTTTTTTAATTAATTTGTTTCTATCTTGGCGTTTAAGATAACGAATATGATAAGACAGCATGGAGATAACAATTGTGAAGATAAGGACTCAGGCCTCGGGGGGGGGGGGGGGGGGGGGGGTGGGGTTTGGTTTGACGGTTTGAATGTGAAAGTATTTTAGTTATCTTATCTCCACTTTAGGCCTGATAAGTTGGGTAGTGGGACGTGCGTCAGGTCGGTGAGCACGCTATATTGAACGCTTAGCGTTAGCGGTGGCCGATCATCTGCATGTAGGCGGTGTATTTTATTTCATCCCGGTAAATGGAAGCTAAGTCGGAATTTAAGTACTCAACATCAGAAATGAATTTTTTTCATTGTTGTTTATATATTGTAATGAAATTCCATTATTTCTGAAGCTTTGTTGTGTTTTTTTTTTTTTTTTTTGTTTTTTTTAATTATTATTATTATTATTTTTTAAATTAAATGTATTATTTTGTCAGGAACCGAGCCGATCCGAGATCCCGTTATGAAAATTGAAAATTTATCGAGACGGTTCCGAGACGGGATTTTGAAGCTAACAGCACTAATCCTCAGGCACCCACTGACACTAACGGCTCCCAGAGCCCACCTGCGGCCTCACCTGGCCGACATCCTCACAGTGGTGGAGTGCCCAAACCAACTACACACACTAACAGGCTACACGCCCAGCCATTTCCACAACACTAATGCACCCATCCAAATACCATTCTTTCACCTCGCACCACAGATGCCAATATCCAACCACAATTTACCTGTACCCTCTACCTAACACTTGCACTACCCGCCCCGGGTATCCGTGATGGGGGTCCACTCTTCCCCCATTCACACCTTCGCACCATCCACTCCACTCCACAATTTCCACCATACTCACTCCACGACCATCCATTCCAATACTCCATACCATTTATTCCATACACCTGTCCTCCATTCACCTGTCGTTGCACACCTGTGCAATCATACCTGGTGCCACCTGCACCCTCCTCCTCTTCCTGGACCAGTTGGTCAACACAACACACATCACCATCACTCACTCATACACTGCTCCACACACCTGTTCAGTTGCACACCTGTGCAATCACACCTGTTCAATCCTCAAACACACGGCATCATCTCATCTAACTACTCCCCTCTGAAACTTGCGCTTCCCAGTCGTCCCTTTAAACTATTGCGCTCCCACGTCATTATAATCCACACTAAACTACCTGCGTCCCCACTACAGGTATCAGTCACTAACTAACCTTAACGTCACCTAATGTCCTCTTCGCTAGATCCCTATCAATATCCTAACCCACCCGGGCTAGTTTTCACTGCCATACACCCCATAAACTATAGCGCATTTGCCCCACCTGTGAGGGATGGTGGAGTTGCCATCCCACCACATCGGGGACGTCCTATCAATTTCACTCGTCCAAATCCAACAATCAAAATTTTTCCATTTACTGCCAATTCTACCCACTATTATAAATTTCGTATCAAATCAGCTATCACTATCACCATCATCACAGTCCACTATATCCTAGCCTCGGTGCGTCGTGACATCATTAAACTCGGTTCGTAAAGCCGCGCAATGAATTCGGGTGGTTTGGTTGCCTGCAGGTTGAATCCGTCCGGCTTTCGGTTCAAGGGAGGTGGTTTGGTTGGACCGAGGCTCCACGCACCATCTCGGCGCGGCACCTTGCGGTCCTGGGCCCGATGGCTCAATCTCCCCCGGTCGGAACCCCGTCCCCACGAGGGGGCACCGTTCCGCCTCCTCCCACTCGCCCTCGAACCGGACCGGTCGCCTCGCCCGACAAAGCCCGGACTCGACCGTGCGGGGCGGGGCCAAGCCCGAATCGGCAACGACGCTTCGAAGAGAAGCGACGCAGCATCGACCCGCGCCGGGCCTCGCATCCAACAAATCACACCGCGCCCCGAGTGCTCGCATCGGCTATCCGTCGCCCTAACCACTACCCCGGTTACCGTCGATGCTTTACTTGCATGCTCACAAGCATACGCTACCCCTTTCACCCTCACAAAACCTGGCGTTCCAACGCCGTCCGTACATTCCACCAACGCTCTCCCTGCTACACACCACACCTCTTGCGCACACTTCGGTCCACACCTCTCCTCCGTTACGTCCTCCGTAACACTCACCATGGGCGTGCACTCCGTATTGCTCTCACTCCCTGTGTCACACCCCGTACACACCGACGTGCATTCTCGCTCGCACTCGGTTTCACTCCCACACTTTATAACACACCCACTCGCCGACGCACACTTTTTCCTCCCACGCGTGCCATTTCCACTCACACGGGACCCTTCACCAACGCCCGGATGCTTCCTCGATCCCAAGCGCGCGAAAATTCTTTTGTCGCTAACCATCCTCTTACAAAATCTCCCCGCACAATACACAACAGCACGTCTCACCTTCGGGGTTCTTCTTCCTCCCTGCACCAAAACCTGCAAACTTCCATTTGGATTAGCGAGTACAGCATCAGGATGTGCATTTAGACTTTGAGCAATTTCCATTCCTTCCTCCGATTGTTGCTCTTTTAACTTTAAGTCCCCGGTCTCTCCAATTTCAACTATACCCATAATTTCTTTGTTCACCTCGACGACCGTTGGCTTTAATAAAATTCCCTCTACCTCATCGGTCGCCGGCTTTTCCAAACCCCGGGTCGCGATTTCTACCCCCGTCATTGTACCCGTGCTTTCCTCCGCTTCGCTCAACCAGCGCTTTTCGACCCGCTTTACCTCCTCGTGCACCCCTGGGACCCTTTCGCCCAACTTGCGGTCTCTGTCCCTCTGCTCCCTTTCCTCCCTATCGGCCCTCATTCCGTTCGTTGTTGCTTCAATTTGGTTACTCAACCGCTCACTCTGAGCATCCATCCGGTTCCCCAAGTCATTTTTGAATTGCTCCCTCATCTCGGCCATAAGGGCCTCCATTTCAGCCATAAATGATTGCACGTCTTCCACCGTTGGTACAAAGGGCGCGGCTCTATTTGGTGCCGCTGTAACCACGTGCGCAAGGCCGCCATTTTGTGCGTCTGAAACTCCCTCAACCGCCTCCTCATTGCTCCCCTCCATTTGATCCTGGGTTACTCCTAACCCCTCCTCTAGCTCACCCACCGGCATTCGATCGCCTTGACCAGCCATGGCGCGATTTCAAAGTTCAGGTTTTGTAAAACAAAACAAATTTCGGCCGCTCCAAATTTTGACCAAATTTTTTTTTTCCTATTCGTTTTAAAAATTTGGTTCGGGCCTCGAATCCCACTCCCAGACACCAATTGTTACAGATCGCGGTTTAGATGTTATGATGACCGAGCGGTGGTATTGCCGCGACCGTTACAGGATCCCTGACTCACCCGATTCACCCAGGACTTTGGCCGGATCGCACCGCAGCTAGTCAATGAGGGAAAAGACGAAGGCGACGAATGCAAAGAGGAAAAGGAATAAAACGAATAGACGGACAGAAGAGTAATTGGATTTATTATTTACACAAGCAAAAAGGAGCAATCAAGTTTTATTTACAACACATAAGACGCAGGTGACACAGTGCAAATTTTAGCTTACCTACAGACTTAATTAAATACCCAGGGACAGAACAAACAAAACAAACTCACGTATACAAGAAGGATGGAATGGAATGAATGTTGGAAGGAGGAATGGGAAGGTTCAGCTGGGGGCAGATGGTTCGGGCTTGATCCCGCACGGGACGTTGGCTGGACCTCGACGGCCACCGATGCCACCGCTATTTGGTCCCCGCGGGGTAACGGGTTGAAGCTGCCTGGTGGAGTCAACGCTGCCTCTCTGGCTCAGCTCAGGGCGCGTCTGCCGTCTCTGGCGCAACTGCTGGTAATGACCCTTGGCACCTTCTCTCTCTTGGCCCTGGTGTCTCCTCACCATTGACAACTCAACGCAACCACTGACCCCTCGACGCCACCACTTCTCACCACCGACTTCTTACCACCGCAACCAACGCAACCACTGACCCTCCTCTGGCAACCGACTCAGACCAACTCTCTACTCACTTCCGTTTGCGCCTTTTATAGCGCCTCCAGCGATTACGCCGCCGGCGTTTTGGACACGCCCATCGGGGTGCTCACCTCGGCCCTGGTTGGTCGCGCGACCCTCGGGCTCCGCCCTGGATGACGACGGGCGGGCACGCCCCTCCTCCCCGCTATGACGAGGTGGAGACCTGCCTTCCTTCCCCCAACCCTGCCTCGTGGTCAATGGCGGATGAAGGGAAAACCGCCCAACATGCAGTTGGCAATGCGAATTGCAATTGACGGAAAGGGGGGGAATGGAAGTGTTGGGAGTGGGAATGAAGGGAATCTATCTCTTTCACTGGTGCAATGGAGTATTTCAATTAATGGAAGACACAGCCTTACACTAATACACATAATAAGGATATAACTGTCAAAAAAGATATATCGTGTCCTGCATGTATGTTTTATGGACTAACTACGGGAACGCCCTTTGACCTTTATACAACCACAAACGGAGGGAGGAGGGGTGATATTTTACAACAACCTTTTACAACAACATTTTACCACAACAATAAAATAAAAAAACATTCTCATATCCACAACAATATATATGTATGTATATATATATATATGTATGTATATATATATATATGTATGTATATATATGTATGTATATATATGTATGTATATATATATATATGTATATATATATATGTATGTATATATATATATGTATGTATATATATATATGTATGTATATATATATATGTATGTATATATATATATATATATGTATGTATATATATATATATATTATATATATATATATATATAATATATATTAGTGAGGAAGCCAAAATCAAACAACCAATGCAGAAACGGTGAATGGGAAACGAACGAATAAATTCCACATTCCTGTGCCACCTTCAGTCAAACATAAGACATGGACAGCCGGTTCGTGAAGGACTTGGGCAAAAAATGTACCCCGTCTGAATCATTCTATCCCCAGTCAACGGTGAATCTGCATATGGTGAATCCGCAAATGCCATGGTTAGAAAGTACAAATCCTCACGTCATTTCCTCATTCATATTCAAACTCAATATCTCAGTTTTCATTCCAAACGGCGTCATTCCGATCATACATTAATATTGTAACAAAATACTGTGTTAAATGACGATTGTAATGAGATATTAACACACCAGCCCATTGTTGTCATCTGTTCACATCCGGATTCGGAGCAGCTCCCTATCGAGCAAATTTCAAAATCATAATTTTATTGAGGAATTTATGGAAAACCCCTACATACCTTACAACATCCGCTGGGACACCAAAACGTTCCACCGAAGGTTTGGCGGGGCTAGCCGCAAAACTGAGTGAGTAGTTTGGGGACAGACAGACACTCCTGTTTTATGATATTGTCGCGCAACTCCGGTTAACATCAGTCGCGGATGGCCTAAACGGTCTTATTCGGAGGCAACTACCCAAACATGGATTCGGCTATATGTCGCGTGGGATGAAGAAGGAAAATGGAGGCTGTGGTAAAGGCTTACCTTCAGCGCACCGACGTAGCTCCGGTCCTGTAAGGGGATTAACTCAAGCGGGCACAGGTTTAACAGGGGATGCAAAATAATACAAGGGTTTATTAAAAATAAAAGCAAGGACAGGAAAGTACGCGCCGTTAATAAAATAAGGTAACTAAATTGGGAATCCCACACACCGACTTCAGAAACAAGAACAAAGGAATGGATTAACAAAAGAAACACGTTCGTTATGTGCGTCTGTGGTGTGCGAGCTTATCTGTCTCTTGTCGTCTTGTCTTTGGCTGCCATCCAACATGGCTCCGTTCAGCCCCGATGCACCCATGAGGCCTCGCTCCAAGCTCCACAAGCACCGATCGCCCGCACACAAGGTAGGCCCCGTTCCAAGCTCCGATCCTCTCGCCGCCCACGAGGTCCGTGCACCAGGCACCACGCATCCAACGCAGGCCAGCGAGCTCCACACAAGGTCGACCCTCACTCAACTCGAGCACGAACACAGAACGACGAAGAACGGCAAAGGGGGGACGAGAGCGCAAGTCCACTGCCAGAATCAACTGCTCTGAACCAACTCTCTCCCACTCTCTCGAACCAACTACCACCCACTCACTCTCTCCTTGCCACCAAAAGTCCTCCCGCCCCTCGTATCACTCCGCGGCGGTGACGTCAGCCTTGGCGTGCCACCCAATCAGTGGCCTCCACCGAATCACAGGCCTGTGGTGTCGTCATAGCACGTGGCACTCGAAGTGGATAGGCCTGTCGGAGGTGTAAATGGCGGCGGTGTCCTGGCCTGGTTTCCTTTTGCCGGTTCTCTTTCATAGTCATGTCAGGGAAGGGCGTTATTTAGTATTGCTCTAAAGACCTGTCGGAATGTCTATGTGGTTGCGGTGCCAAAAGGGACAAAGGTTTGGCTAACCAGGTGAGGACACACAGGGGCGCTACTCTTTAATCCGTAACTCTACTGAACACACGAACCTCCTGGTAGGTTCACAAGTATACTCCTAACCCGACAAAACGCCTACACATGAACTTATTACAAGGTAGTTTTCCTTACCGCGACACACGAAGCATGTTACCTACTCAGATCTATCTGCTCTACATATCACTACCCCGCCAGACATAACAATATAATATATATATATATATATATAATTTTTATGGTATATACTGTACAGTCGTGGCCAAAAATATTAGCACCCTTGCACTTTTTTGAAATAACTCACAATTTTCTCAAAAAAACATTTGAAATTGACAAAAGTATTTGGTCTGCACAAATCTTTATTTCACTGTTAATATTACAGAACCTTTGTTTTTTTATTTAGAACTTAATATATCCTTTTAAATCAGGAAATAAAAAGAAATGGCATTGACAAAGCTATTGACACCCAAGACTTAATATTTGGTAGCACAGACTTTGGACAAAATAACTGCAGTCAAGCACTTCCTATAGCCATGAATGATCTTCCTACACCTCTCTACTGGCAGTTTGGCCCATTCTTCTTATGCAAACTGTTCCAATTCTTTCAGATTTGAAGTGTGCCTTCTCCCAACTGCTGTTTTCAGATCTCCCCACAGGTGTTCAATGGGATTTAGTTCTGAACTCATTGCTGGCGACTTCAGAACAGTCCAGCGTTTTGTCTTGAACCGTTCCTGAGTGCTTTTTGAAGTGTGTTTGGGGTCATTTTGCTGCTGCAAGACCCATGACCTTCGACAGAGACCCAGCTTTCTGACACTGGGTTGTACATTGTGCTCCAAAGTGCCTTGGTAATCTCCTGATTTCATGATGCCATGCACACATTGAAGGTACCCAGTGCCAGAGGCAGCACAGCAACCCCAAAACATCACTGAACCTCCTCCATGTTTGACTGGAGGGAAGGTGTTCTTTCTTTGAAGGCTTAATTTTGTTTTCTGTAAACATAGAGATGATGTGCTTTACCAAAAAGCTCCAATTTGGTCTCATCTGTCCGCAGCACATTCTCCCAGAAGGATTTTGGCTTGTTCAGGTGTGTTTTGGAAAACTCCAGTCGGGCTTTGTTATGTCTCTCTCAGCGGTAGGGTCCTCCTGGGTCTCCTACCTTTGAACCTCCTTTGATTGAGTTGGCGTCCTATGGTGCGAGTTGAAACCGTCATACCTTGTGTCTGAAGATCAGCTTGAATCTGTTTGGCAGTTGATTGAGGTGCTTTCTCCACCATTCAAACAATACTTCGCTGCACTCTTCGATCAAGTTTACTCTTGCGGCCACGTCCAGGGAGGTTGGCTACAGTGCCATGGGCCTTAAACTTTCTGATAACATTTTGTATGGTGGACACAGGAACATCAAGGTGTCTGGAAATGGACTTGAGATTGTCCATGCTTGGCTACAATCTTGTGTCTGACCTCCTCAGACAATTCTCTGGTTTTCTTTCTTTTCTGTTTTTGTTTTTGTGTCGCACACAGTGACACAAAACAGCAGAATGACTCCTTTTCTCTGTTCAAACTGGTTGAATGAGTGATTTTTATATTGCAGGCACCTGCAACTCACCACAGGTGAGTTAAATTCCAAAGTAAAGGAGAATCACCTGCTTGAAATCTAATTATGTCGAACAACTTCTAAAAGGTGCCAATAATATTATCCGGGCCATTTTAGGATTTCTGTGTGTAATAAGCTATTTAGTAATTTTTTTCAGCTTTTTTTGTTTTGTTCCACTGCAAACAAAGAAATACATATGTGGATACCAAAATTTTTTTTTAATTTCAACAATTTTCTGGAAGAAATGATGCATTATTTGAAAAAAAGTGCAAGGGTGCCAATATTTTTGGCCATGACTGTCTAGTGTCTATATGGTATATATGTATATATAATTTTTATTTACTTCATTTGGAGTTTTCCATTGTTGATGTCCTTGGGCTGTGAAGGCATTGCAGAAATGTGACTTGGAGAGCGATGGGATCGACGTGAGTCTGGATGAGCAGATGAGGTCTCTCAGCCTCAGTCCAAGTTCTTCCCTCGCAGCTCCTACAGCCTCAGAGGAAAAAGGTCGCATCTCTTTGGCCGGAAAGGTTTTCAATGGAGCTCTCTTCTCAAAAACGTGGGAAAGTTCAAAGGTTTGTAAGAAAACGAGTTGTGGAGATTGGGCAGGAGGGTGGTGTGTGGTCAGCTGCTGAGATCGTATGTTGACATGCATGTTGTAGCGTAGTTGGGGAGACATGTGTGTTTTGTTGTTCTGTCTGCTTCAGCTGCTCTTATCAATCACTTATTAGATTGTATTGTTTTTGTGCCAAGAGGTGGATTATGCATCGGATCATTTGATTAACAATGAAAGTTTCTTGTTGAATAACCTTATCTTTACACTTTTGATGTTAAAGATATTCTTCATAATATCCTCAATCCCATGTTGTCTTTCATTTAGATTTCTGCTTTGTTGGTGGAATTGAGAGCAGTTTTGGATCATGATTCGAGCCCACCTGAGAAATGGTAAACGCGATGAACATTGGGGGGGAGGAGGAACTTTGTGGGATTAAGGAATCTAGTACTTGGAGGACGTACACATACGTGCAATATGTATTTATATCTGCAGTGCATCTGTCGTGCCTCTCTCGAACCTGCCCATGTGTCCTCTCTTTTACTAGTGTCGTGGTGTCTCAGTGGAGCTCCATGCTGCAAGTCGTAGCAAAGCACCTGGAGCTGCTTCGCTGGAAATACTTAATAATCGATGGATCGGTTTCACTCCGTCGCCGCTTGGAATGTGTTGACAATTTTAACCTTGTTGCTAGTGGACCACGGGTAGGCTTTATTTCTTAAAGCTTTGTTGTTTTTCTTTAACTTGTCTATTTATTTGTTTATATTATATCCTTGAACGATTCCATTCAGGTTTTTAAGGAATTCCCACGAATGAGCAATCTTATTTGCTCAGCGTGTCCATGCTTTGATATGAACGTCCACAGCAAATGTCCCAGGTTTTTTTTCAACTCAAACTCTTGGCTTGCTTACAGGTGCTGTTGCTCTCGTTGTGTGCTGGTGGTGTGGGCCTTAACCTGGTCGGTGGAAATCACCTGTTCTTGATGGACATGCATTGGTATGGCTTCAGAGAGACACTTTTTCTCTCTGTTTTTCTTTCTTATTCTGGTTTGCTGTGAGGTTGTTTTTGTCCCCCGTCGCACCGCGGAGCGAAAGGGGGACTATGGTTTTCCTGTCCGGGCGTGCATGCGTACGTGCGTGCGTGCATGCGTAAGCGAAGGACCGCATTCGAATTTGGTGTGTGGGTGCAACCCACGTCAAAATCCAAGATGGCCTCCACCATATATATGTCTGAACCTTGTGAGCGGAATATCTTGAAAAATAAGCGAAGTACCAACTTCTAATCTGGTGTGTGGGTGTATCTAGGCATAAGGAAGAACGCTATTGAAAATTGGGTCGCCACGTCGAAATCCAAGATGGCCGCCACCATATATATGTCTGAACTTTGTGAGCGAAATATCTTGAAAAATAAGCGAAGTACCAACTTCTAATCTGGTGTGTGGGTGTATCTAGGCATAAGGAAGAACCCTATTGAAAATTGGGTCGTCACGTCAAAATCCAAGATGGCCGCCGCCATGTATGTCTGAACCTTGTGAGTGGAATATCTTGAAAAATAAGCGAAGTACCAACTTGTAATCTGGTGTGTGGGTGTATCTAGGCATAAGGAAGAACGCTATTGAAAATTGGGTCACCACGTCAAAATCCAAGATGGCCGCCACCATATATATGTCTGAACCTTGTGAGCGAAATATCTTGAAAAACAAGCATTCTAAGTATTGTGCTGCAATACATGTCCCCTACCAAAGTTCAAAGTGCCATAACTTTGTCAAAAATGATCGAATATGCAAATTAATGCACGGTTGATGCTGGTTTTCAAACTTGATCTGAGGTATGCTGAGACACGTGTCACGCCTCGCCTCGTTGATAAGCCCGCAAGGTCGCTCTGTGGAGCAGCCTGCACATATTGCACTGTGTGAATTATATAATTACCAACTCACGGTCTGAGGTACTAGCGATTCAAGAGGTATCCATTTTCTAAATATTTTCGTTTAATTAATGGTATCTGCCAAACCACGTGCCCTATCGCAAATTCCAAAAGGACATTTTAGTAGACTGACATGCTGAACCCATCTGTGAAGTTTCTCCTCGATTGGATCACAAATGAGGGAGAGGCTCGGTTTTAAAGGTTCATGCTTAAAAACGTCATAACTCTGAAACCATGTGATGCATGACATCATGCTCACTGACTTTTCTGTTCGTCATGGGTATGCGATTCTGCCTGCAAAGTTTGGCCTCGATCTGTTCAGCCGTTGCAGAGAAAAAGGGGTTTTCGTGTTTTCACGAAAAACAATATGGCGGCCGAACCACGAGACCTGTGACGTCATGATTATGATTAAATTATTCCACAGACCGAGTCCCCCCTACGGTGAAAATTTGATCTCAATCGGTCCAATTATTGCAGAGAAAATCTTTTTTAAAGGAAATTAAAACTTAAAATGGCACCGAGTTAAGGATCATCAGAATCATCAGAATTCCCAAAGTTCAAAGTGCCATAACTTTGTCAAAAAGATCGAAACGTCGTGAAGTTCGAACTTGATCTGTAACTTATCATGAGGAAACCATGTGCCAAGTTTGAAATCATTAGCATTAAGCGTTTAGAAAAGAAGTCCGGAAAACTGTTCTTTGCATGACGGACTGACTGACGGACTGACGGACTGACGGACTGACGGACTGACGGACGGCGTGCAAACCTATAGTCCCCTCCGGTGTACACTGGTATGGGACTAATAAGCGAAATACCAACTTCTAATCTGGTGTGTGGGTGTATCTAGGTATAAGGAAGAACCCTATTGAAAATTGGGTCGCCACGTCAAAATCCAAGATGGCCGCCACCATATATATGTCTGAACCTTGAGCGAAATATCTTGAAAAATAAACGAACTACTAACTTCTAATCTGGTGTTCGGGTGTATCTAGGCATAAGGATGAACCCTATTGAAAATTAGGTCGCCACGTCAAAATCCAAGATGGCCGCCACCATATATATATATATGTCTGAACCTTGTGAGCGGAATATCTTGAAAAATGAGCGAAGTACCAACTTCTAATCTGGTGTTCGGGTGTACCTAGGCATAAGGATGAACCCTATTGAAAATTAGGTCGCCACGTCAAAATCCAAGATGCCGCCACCATATGTATGTCTGAACCTTGCGAGCGAAATATCTTGAAAAATGAACGAACTACTAACTTCTAATCTGGTGTGTGGGTGTATCTACGCATAAGGAAGAACGCTATTGAAAATTGGGTCACAACGTCAAAATCCAAGATGGCCACCGCCATGTATGTCTGAACCTTGTGAGTGAAATATCATATCATAGCATGTTTTCTGCGTCTTCCACTTTGTCAACTCACATCACTTCCCCGACGGGGGACCTAGGCGTAACGCTTGTTGTTTTTGTTTTATGGAGGTTGAGGGTCATTACCTTTGATTGTTCCACACACATATATATATTTATATATATATATATATATACAGGAACCCAGCACTGGAGGACCAAGCCTGTGATCGTATCTACCGCTTGGGACAACTTCGGAACGTCAACATACACAAGTATGATTGAGTTTTTGGCTTTGTTTGTGTTTGTTTTTGGTATTTACTTGTGCTGATGTTTAAAATAAATATATGTAATGGTTTATCTGTTATATGAAGGTCAGTACAAAAGTATTGCCTCCTATTTTCTTTTTTACTTAATAAATATAATTCCAATTGCATGCATACTATGATGCGCATCGTATGTAGCAAATATCATACTATGATGTTGCTACGTATGTAGCAAATATAAAGTTATTTTTCCACATAATCTCCGTGAACTGCAATGCAGTTTAATGCAATTTTTAGGTAGGAGGTTGTAGACAGCAAACACCCAGGGTAGTACTACTGTTCTGATTTAGGAGTGTTAATGTGGTGCCTGGAACCATCTTAAACTCTCCGTGTCAGGATTTCTGGTCTTACTTTGTTTCACTCAAACTATAGTTACCGGTGTCGTGGAAGTGGTTTGGGACTCAAGACCAATGACCGGAAAACAGGTTTACAACAGGTCAAGACTTTATTAACTAGTTTCAAATCGTAACTAGAACGGGCACTCGGTAGAGCGCATACCTTCGCCGCAGCTACTTTTGTTGCCAAAATAAAAGACTACAAGATCTGTGTAGCAAAGCATTTTGGCATTAGTTTCATACAAATTGGACACAAATTGACCGCGCTATGGTAAAAAGACGATTTTGACCTTTTCATGACCTTGACCTTGACCTTTGACCCGATCGATTCCAAAATCTAATCAAATGGTTCCCGGATAATAACCTATCATCCCACCAAATTTCATGCGAATCGGTTGAATACTTTTTGAGTTATGCGAATAACATACACACACACACACAGACATACAAATAAATACACAGCGATCAAAACATAACCTTCCGCTTTTGCGAAGGTAATAACTACCGTTAACTCAATGGACCAGATAACTCTATCCGCATAGTCCCTCTTTCTCAGCCGATGTTCCTCCGCAGCGCCGTACTCGTTCATTCCATCGGGCAGAGCTTTTGATGACAAGTCTCTTGACTCAAAGTTTGCTCTGGTTTATATGGACAAACTGGAGTTAATCCCCTGTGCGCTGAAAGTTAATCCTCCGTGCGCTAAAGCTCCTTGGTCATCCACAATCGCCCTCCTGGCATCAACTCGCTCCCCTCCTGCTGTGAGTTCCATTTACCACACAATAGGAGGGTGCTCTAGCCCGGGGCTGTACAGGAGGTGGACAACGGTCTCCCAGCTTTAACAGAGCGAGATACATTCCTAACATTCTTACGACCACCTATTGGTTCACTCACCAATCTCATAACTAGTTACATAGTATAAATATTTATTCTACCACAATCCCTCATCTTTTTTGTTTTATGTTTATATTAACCATTAATCTAAACATCAATTTAAGTAAACAATCAATCACTACAAGTAAACATCAATACAAGTATAAGTAAACAATCAATCACTACAAGTAAACATCAATACAAGTATAAGTAAACAATCAATCACTACAAGTAAACATCAATACAAGTATAAGTAAACCATAACTTTGGTAATCCAATTTCCTTAGGCATACACCGTCATCCTGCAAGAATCACAAAACATTTCGTTGGTCATTGACTCCTTCCATATTGTTAATTCAATCTATTTCACTTGCATCACAAATATCTTTGCAAAACAACACTTCACCATCACCAAGACACAACAATTTCACTTCATTTTCAAGTTTTGTAAAGCATCTGCAACATCTGGCAAAAACGTTTGCCTCCACACAAATGTTGACTCTTTGTTTGAAAGGAAGGGCTGATCACTTGTGTTTGAATCCAGGTATGAAACATTTTCTCCTAATGTCTTCATAGCACCTGCACTACTTCGTGTAGGGTCTTGCTGTTTGTAATAACTGCACGGAGTCATAGACTGACCCTGCTCTCCATGTAGCATTCTTGCCACTCTTGCTGTAAACCATAGTAATTCCTGAACAAGGCCTTCGCCCAGTTGTAGTCGACTTGCCTCCCTCATTATGAGTGGGCAGCAAGTATTGGTGTGACGTTGATTGGCCAGCAAGATGTGGAACAGGGATGCCGGATGCATCCACAATGATGTTGGGACCATGGTGTTCAGGTCATTCATGGTCCATACCAGGAGCAACCAGCAGAATCGCGCACAGCTGTTGTGACAAGGGCACAGCCGTTTGTTTGCAGCTCCATGCTGGTTCCCCGGAAGTTGGTGAAGTAATAACATATGTCCCCGCATTTCACAGAGGTTGCAGGTAAAATGTCGTTGTCCTGCAACTTCTGATGTGATGAATGTTCGAAGCCTTCAAACAAGAGTAAGTGATCGCCTTTCTTTCATATGTTGCAGTGTGATCCAGGCAAATGGTCACATAAATTTCCTTGGTGAAGGTAAGCATCCATCTCCAAGTTACACGGGAGAATGTCTTCATCATTCTTTGAGAAAGAGGGTGTATGCCGCGATTAACTTCATTTTAGCCACAAATTTTCTTTCTCGAACTTCTTCCCAATTCCGTTAGCACTCCCTTCAAAATGTGATCTCGTCTTATCCTTATGCTCAGTCACATCTGAATCTGCTTTCCACACACACTGAATCAGATAGGGTACATCTTACCATGAAATCAGCATAATCATGTATGTCTTCCGACAGTTTCACATTCATCAATTTGTTGTTTTTTCCTTAAAACATTTAAAAGTTATATTCATTTATATGCGTCACACAAATAATATTCAATCAGGTATGTATTTTACTACTAAACTAAGAATAGCATCCACAAATGCTTTCAGGTTAATATAGTTCAAAAATTAACTCATGCAGGTATTTTAGCACTACTCTAAGAAAATAAATTGTATATGATTACACTCACAAACGGGAATATCTAATTCCCAACAACAATTTTCCCAAACCAACAAATTAAGCATAATGTATTATTACCATAATTCCTCTCCACTTTTTCTTTTCCCTTTTTTTTTCCTAACAGTGTGTCACTCGTGGTGATATGAGTTCACTGATCTTGTAATTGACACAACTCATAACATTGTCGTTATGCCATTATCTTAATTCTACTGTATTCATTTGCAACATCACTTGATTTAATCTTTTAATCTCAGTATTTATGTCGCCATAAAAGTCTTCCTCTTGTGGTTCCACATTTCTTTCCTCATTTGTCACTTCATGCGTTATCATCGTGTTGTTGGTTACCTTATTCAAACACACCGTCACTAAGGCTTTCAAGCAAGCCACCACTAAAACAATTGCCAATATAACTACTAAACCAACAAACAAATATTGGAGTATCTTAGCTACCACCCCTCCAAATGTGTTTCCCAACCATGCAAAGGCACCCCCTTTTATATAATCATGGTATCTTGCTCCCTCTTGTCTGATTGTATCGGCTATGTTATAAATTTCTTCTGAATCATCAGGTATGTACGTACAACAATCTGTACCAATGACTGCACATGTACCTCCTTTTTCTGCTAACAGCATATCTAACGCCATACGATTTTGTAATGCCATCGTTCTTGTTGCTGCCAGTTCTCTCGTAAGTTTTTCCAATCCACTAGCTGTTTTATTTGCCAACTTCTCCATAGCCAATGCCATGTGCCTAAGTTCTCGCCCTGCCTTCCAGGTTCCATAAAATGGAAATATTACCATTCCAACCCATTCCCTCATGCTAATAGTTCTTTTCTGCCTAGAGTGTCATATTTTAGCACTTTAATAAAACTTCGAAAAATGTCTCTCATCTCAATAAATTCCCTTTTTCTTCCTAAATATTCACCTGTAAATTACATATTCAATTACAGTTTCTCCCAATTTGTTCGGTCCAAATGGCCGCAAAAGTGGCTGCCAGCATGCAGTACCGTTTTTTATCTACCAAGTAAGTGCTCGTCCACACAAGACCTCTACCAAAATGTTGTTTGTAAAAACAAATCTGGGATTTCCGATTACATGGATGCACTCTCAGGACATTTTCAGGCTGCTGTTAACAATCCACTATGATAAATTAATTCCTTTACCCACAATCAAATAATTAGTACAAATTGAGGATATTATCCCCATGACATTCATTTATAGATTCATTATGTTGGATCTAATTTTTTTCAATAATTTTCCACTGCTGTAAGGAAGAACAATAGCTCTCATAAGTCTTAGTAATATCGTACTTAATTTACCCAGCATCGAAGAATTTATTTACTATCCATTCTCATCTGTTAACCAGTGACTTTGTTTGAACTCCAGAACTCAAAAACTCACAATAGTTCAAACCAGCAAAATTTCCTTTACTATTTTCCCATATCATCTATGCCTAATACACATCCATACATACAGCCCAATTTATATTCTGATAAAATTCAAGTTTATATATATATATAAAATCCATGAGCAGAGTACTCTGGGAAGTCAGTGTAAGACCTCTCCAAAATTTGGCTAATTTTGTACTCCCACATTTTTATGAAGCTCATATCCATAAATAGCTTTGATTCTCATATAAATTCTATCAAAATGGAATCTCAAGATTACTCCCAATTTTTACTATCAATGAATTTACTATCAATGAATGGCTGCTCATAACTCAGCAAATCAAATTTTTTTTTAATATTCCATCTCCCTTGACAAAAAGGATAATGTTCATAATCAAATTATATTTCTATTTTATTTTACGAATTCTCTCGATATGCGATCCCATCCACATGGAACTATCTATTTTCAGACAAGGCACACTGTCGGTGTCAACAATCTTGTAAGATTGATACACAAAAACACACACACACATGCATTATGCATATTTGTTTGCGTTGGAACCATTATTTACAGATCAAGATGGGTGTCAATTTTATTTCAATTTCATAAAATTTGTCCATCAAATTTAAAATGCTAATACACAAATAGACTAAAAGTCTATTCTTAGAAAACCCCTATGATGTCACATTGAAATTACCCTTTCAGTTTCCACAATAATTTATCCAAATTTGACTACACACCCATTTGCATGTCAGTCGACCACTGACCTATCAATCGTGCGGAACAATAGTCCGAAATTCCCACCTGATCATCATGTGACTCTTGTCACTTGGTTTGCCAAAAAATTGCAAAGCAATTGTTCCAAACTTTGTAAATTTAAAATTTTGTGCCCAACATAGAAGATCCAATTTTGGCATTTGATCAATTAATTATCAATTTGCTTACAAGCAAAAGAAAAATGAATAATTCTTGCTCCGAAAACTTTTCAGACACAAGAATCATCGACAGTTATTCATGTTTGTCCAGTAATCTAATTTGTTGAGGCCAATCGTCATTTGGGATTTGTCGCAATGAAGGCCTAATCGTTGTCTGAGGTATCGGTAAGCACTGGTACCCTTGATCTTGGTTTACCCTATGACCTTGTCTTCCTGTTGGTATACGGACATCTTCTTTTCCAATGTCCCATCTGTCCACACTTGAAACACCGGTTTCTGTCGTTGCCTGGTCTGTGCACTTGTATTGCTGGGCTGCATCTCTACATCCCTGAGTTGCCACTGCAATCTCTCGTTATCTCCTGAAACACGAAAAAATTCTCTGTACCGTCCTTTTTGGGGAGACAAATGGGAATCAGATGGGACAACTGTCACTTTCATTCCTAATTTCGAGGGCAGTTGTGCATTTGTCTCCTCCACTGTATCTTGTGTCCTTTTTATTTTAAGTTCTAGATCCGTTATCCGTTCTTGCTGTTCCCGTTGTCTGGATTCACCATCCCAAAGATGGAATGCAAGCCAGTCTACCGTTGGATTCTGTCTCTCCCTGGCTTTCAATCTGTCCCAATCTTTCCAATGGACTTCGCTCAAATGTACCATCTCTTGGAAACTCCTCAGCATTTCCCTTTGTCCACAAATACCAATTCTCGACCTGCCTTATAGCTTCGGCACCATAACGGTCGTACATATGATATGTACAAGTACCTTTTTGTGGAATCTCTGGTTGTCCTTGTGTATTCTTGCAGGCTCCATTTCCCATTCTGCCTTTTATCAAAGTAGCGTTGGATGTGTTGTAGCTTGTTCCTCTAAAGCTTCACTCGTACCTCCAGGAAGGATCTCTCCACCTGTTCAAATGGTGATTTCCAGAGAATCTCTCTCACCTGTGGCTTTTGCACAATCCAATCTCACAGATCAGTATTTGCAGATGAGCCAGAGGGTCAGTATGAAATGGGTGAATCCTCAGGTGTCCGCTCTATTGAAGGGGAAATCACACAATGGTAACCGCACATATATATCTATATATAAACTCACCACCTTGCTCAATTTTCCAAGGTTGTCTTCACATTGATAATATCTCACAAAGATATCAAAGCTTCTTTCTTGAGACCGCATTTTCATCAATCAAACAATCAATATATTCAATTCAATTTATTCAATTCAATTTATTCAGTTAAATTTATTCAATTTAATCAATTCAATCATTCAATTTCAATTAATTTATCAATATTCATCAATAAATCAAATTAATCATTTTGGATGACTCCTTGCATAAGCCCTTTCCCCAATGATGTCAGGACAGGTCCATCTATTGACTGAGATCGAAGCTCATCGGTCGTCACCTCTGGTTCATACCTCATGTCAATTGACGAATCACTGTTCTGTCCTAGGGTCATATCTGACCTATTTTTCCATTTTGCCTGGTCTCCACAAATTTTCTTTGCAACCACTAAAGGCAACTCATCCTTCATTCGTGAGACAGCCAAAATGGATGGCAGATATTAAAGTTCTTTGGGAAAAATATCTCATCATTTTTCTTTTAATAGTACCCAAATCTCTTGGCAATATAAATTTCGTAAAAGTCCTGAAATGGGACTGTCAAATTCCTTCAATCATGCTAAATTTTGAAACTCCATCGCTTGTAATACCCAATTTATCCCATAGGGCTTGAAAGTTCTTTTCCAAGTTCGTGCAATCATTCTGCATTGGAACCCTATTATATCATTCATAATAATCATCATGATTTTATAATCATGGTCATATCATCTATTTGAAAAACAAACATTTCCTTTATCACCACAGCTATGTGGTATAATCAACAATAAAATAAACTGTACATAGCAAAAGGCTACCTCCTGACCACTTAGTATTCCTATTGACAATAAGTCATAACAATATCGAATAATCATTAAACAATTAAAAGAAAAATCGCTTCTACTGCTCCAGCCGCATCATTCGTCATTTTGTCTGCTCATTCGCGGGACCAAAACGAAATAAAGGGAGCTCAACCATTACACGGCGCTTTTAATGGCGCATGCCATAGGAACTCAACGCAATTTCGACTCGGCCAGAAAAACGAGCAAATTTTGCAGGGTGTTAACTGGAATTAGTCGTGAAAATATATGCAAAATACACAAAAATATACATCCACAAAAATAAACAACAAACCCAAACAAACCCAAGGTCGACCATATTACACAATATTACACCATTTCAGGTGACATGAGAAAATCGTCATGATTGCTGAAATGTTCCAGGGTTTATACACACCTTAAAGAGGTATGCTTTGTGGTGTTGCCCTCTCCCACGTTTAATTAAATTAACCATAAACATTTCTTCCGTTCAACAGAACAAACATTTCCTATATCATGACATGCATGTCTTCAAAAAATACCATTTCAGCATCGTATTGATTGCTGAAATGTTCCAGGGTTTATACACACCTTAAAGAGGTATGCTTTGTGGTGTTGCCCTCTCCCACGTTTAATTAAATTAACCATAAACATTTCTTCCGTTCAACAGAACAAACATTTCCTATATCATGACATGCATGTCTTCAAAAATACCATTTCAGCATCGTATTGATTGCTGGAATGTTCCAGGGTTTATACACACCTTAAAGAGGTATGCTTTGTGGTGTTGCCCTCTCCCACGTTTAATTAAATTAACCATAAACATTTCTTCCGTTCAACAGAACAAACATTTCCTATATCATGACATGCATGTCTTCAAAAAATTGTATGACCACGAGAACAATGAACAGAAAGAGTGAAAGGTAAAAGTAAAACTAATTAAAACTGCGGGCAGTGATGATCCGGGGACCATACCGCTCCATCCTGATTGGACGGGTGCGTGCCAGAGTCGTTAACAACGACAGTCCAGATCCGATTGTTCAAAATTTCAACTCAATCGATCGAAAAATGAACGCAGCGATGCATTTTAAAGGTTTTCAAGAAATCCACCATGGCTGCCATGTCACGTGACTTATGATGTCATATCCAATCAAGTGACTTACTATAATTGGTCAAGGTATCGAGCTCATCTGACCAACGGTTTGGCCTGCAGTTCGACACCAAGTTCATGGCATTACAATATTATTAAATACAAGAAATGCAGAGTCAGCACTTTTTTTTCTTTCTTTTTTTTTGGTGCGTCGTAGACTAGTTAATCAGAAATGGAAAAAAAAGGAGATAGATTTTTTTTTTTTTCCCTCAAGATTTTCCACTAACTCCAATATGGCCGTCACAAAATATTTTTCCTTAATCAATTGGCTCATAGCATAACCAATCTGCAAGTACTTCATCCGAAGATGTATCTCTTAGGAATTTTAATTAAACTAGGGCATGCCCGTACGTGGGTGCAAAAAAACATGCGTGCAAACAACAACAACAAAAAAAAATTTTGAAACCACGTGGCAGTAACGACCACAGAACCCCCCCCCCCCCCTCTATTTACATGAAATGGTTTGGTCCATTCGCAAAGCCAAAGCGAACGGCTTGCGAGTATGGTAGAACCCCCCCCCCCTCTATTTACATGAAATGGTTTGGTCCATTCGCAAAGCCAAAGCGAACGGCTTGCGAGTACGGTGACCATAGCTCGGTAACTACTTCTCCGATTAATTTCAAACCTTGAAAAGGCACATCCTCAGGTCCCCAGCAATATATCTGGCAAGTTTCAAGTATATCGGACCCGTGGTTGTCGAGAAACAGCGGTCACAGACAAACACACAGACAAACACACAGACACACACACATACAGAGATTACTGGAATTATAGATAGATAAGTCATTTATAAAATCAACGAATTAATTTATTAAATGATTAATCAATAAATCAAAATTATCCTTGATAGCCACATCACTTGGTCATTGTAATGTCCAATTATCAGCTTCCTAACTCACAAGGTGCCTGAGTTAATGGGCAGAAGAGAAAGAAATGTAATTAATTAAATAAGTACTTCATTATTCGCTAATAATTAAATAACTCGTGAATTCTCATCCGATTCACTTAACATTTGAGTGTTCTCAAAACGTTGGAGCAAAACGTTGCAACAACGAAAGTGAAACGTTGTAGCGACGTTGTGGAAACGTTAGCAAAACCCAACATTTGAATGTTCCCAAAACGTTGCAACAACGAAAGTGAAACGTTGTAGCGACATTGTGGAAACGTCAGCAAAACCCAACATTTGAATGTTCCCAAAACGTTGGAGCAAAACGTTGCAACAACGAAAGTGAAACGTAGCGACGTTGTGGAAACGTGAGCAAAACCCAACATTTGAATGTTCCCAAAACGTTTTACAACAACATTATTTCAATGTTGCAAACTTTACTTTACAACTTTACAACAACTTTTGTTGAAACTTTACAAAGTTACAACTTTACAAAGTTAGAAAGAAACTTTACAACAATTTTTACAATTCGAATGGGATTTATATATCCGTCAACTAGTGCAATCAACAACTATCTATTCAACTTCTGTCTGTCTCTTTCTCTGTCTATCTCTCTCTCTCTGTCTGTCTATCTCTGTCTGTCTGTCTCTCTCTGTCTGTCTGTGTCTCTGTCTGTCTCTCTCTCTGTCTATCTCTCTGTCTCTGTCTGTCTATCTCTCTGTCTGTCTGTCTCTCTCTCTGTCTATCTCTCTCTGTCTGTCTGTCTCTCTCTCTGTCTCTCTCTATGTCTGTCTCTTTCTCTGTCTATCTCTCTCTGTCTATCTCTCTCTGTCTGTCTGTCTCTATGTCTGTCTCTTTCTCTGTCTATCTCTCTCTCTCTCTCTGTCTGTCTCTCTCTGTCTGTCTCTCTCTGTCTGTCTCTCTCTCTGTCTGTCCATGTCTCTCTCTGTCTGTCTATGTCTCTCTCTGTCTGTCTCTGTCTGTCTGTGTCTCTCTCTCTCTATCTCTCTCTCTCTGTCTGTCTATCTCTCTGTCTGTCTGTCTCTCTCTGTCTGTCTCTCTCTGTCTGTCTGTGTCTCTCTCTGTCTGTCTCTCTGTCTATCTCTCTGTCTGTCTGTCTGTCTGTCTCTCTGTCTGTCTATCTCTGTCTGTCTGTCTGTCTCTCTCTCTGTCTATCTCACTCTCTCTGTCTGTCTCTCTCTCTGTCTCTCTTTCATTAAGCGTGAAGCATGTCTCAAAAGCTTAGTGATGGACCTGGACAAAATTTGATAGACAGATTTTGGTGTTTAACCAGGATAAATTTGGAACAGCCCTTAAACTAACACCAAGCAGATCAATTTTTATATTTTGAAGCTTAATCGCAGATAGATCTTTCACCTTTCAATAAAATATATGTACCAACCAAATCTGCGAGCACGGGGCGCGGAGAAAATACACAAAAAAAAACAACAACACTGCAGCAACAACTTCAACTTAGGTTGAGGTTGAGGGTTTACACAAACGCTTTGCTTCTCGCAAAGCGTCCGCCAATAGGAACTAAAGGGAGGGAGAAGGAGCGGGGGCAAGAGACAGGTAGCCGGAATGGAAATGAGGGACAATGAGGGGCAGTGAGGGAGTGTCGGTATGCAATTTTCATCCAATCGCCATCTTTCACAATATTTCTGGACCGGCATGAGATGGCGTTGTCTGTCATTAATTTATATGTTAATCGAACGAGTTTTAGGTGTTTTAGAAAATGGCGGGAAAACTTGTACCCACGGCTTTGGTCCTAAACAATTTCGTTTAATTTATCTAAATACCACTAGCCGTACCACAGATATGAGCACATTGGAATGGGGGAAAATATAAAAGTGCGATTTTCATCCAATTTGAATGAGAGAGAAAAAAATATCTGTATTATGGAGAAAATATCTGTATCCCAAGTGCTAAACAAATGTACCGGCCTTACAAGACTTGGGAGCAGATCGTCTCATGGTGCACTCATGGCACGATCTTGCTCCAAGTACATGGTAAGGCTTCTAATAACCAGCGTCGAACTGGCGCATTTATTTACACAGCGCAAAAATACGTTAAACTCCTCGGATAATCATTACGCCACTTATATCGCGGCATCGGTGCGCAGGGAAGCCCCACACCACCTCCTCCACCATGTATGTACAAGAGCTAAACGCAGGTTCGTAGATCATATTTTGGACAAGGATAACAAAGAATAACTCTTACCTTTTCAGATGTTGTGTCCAATTTGACCCCTATCTGGCTCGCCAAATTGTCGTGGAAGTGGTTTGGGACTCAAGACCAATGACCGGAAAACAGGTTTACAACAGGTCAAGACTTTATTAACGAGTTTCAAATAGTAATAACTACCGTTAACTCAATGGACCAGATAACTCTATCCGCATAGTCCCTCTTTCTCAGCCGATGTTCCTCCGCAGCGCCGTACTCGTTCATTCCATCGGGCAGAGCTTTTGATGACAAGTCTCTTGACTCCAAGTTTGCTCTGGTTTATATGGACAAACTGGAGTTAATCCCCTGTGCGCTGAAAGTTAATCCTCCGTGCGCTAAAGCTCCTTGGTCATCCACAATCGCCCTCCTGGCATCAACTCGCTCCCCTCCTGCTGTGAGTTCCATTTACCACACAATAGGAGGGTGCTCTAGCCCGGGGCTGTACAGGAGGTGGACAACGGACTCCCAGCTTTAACAGAGCGAGATACATTCCTAACATTCTTACGACCACCTATTGGTTCACTCACCAATCTCATAACTAGTTACATTGTATAAAGATTTATTCTACCACACCGGCCTAGCTTTAATCTCTCTTTCTTACAAACATCATACACTTTTCATACTCGCCTTTACTCCTCACCTCTATTTCTCTCTTATTTCTCTTTCCTCACATTTATCAATGCAGTGATTTTATTTAAGGCCTGGCCTCGATGAGTACGAAATATAAATTTCAACATCACTGTTGGACTGACTGGAGCCTTCAACATCAAATTAAAACTATAACAATGTGACTGTCGCCAATATGCATCTGTATAGTCCCACAACGGGTAGATGCCATCGTTCACTGTCCTAAAAATGAACAATTTTGAATTTAAATTCCTTCAGCTGTTTTCAAGTATCACATTTTTACCAGACATGCCAGGTTTCACATCGATCGGTAAAGCAGTTTCAGAGAAGGGATTTTTAAAAAATATCGGCTTTCAAGCTAATATGGCTGCCATACCACATGATGCATGACCTTAAAAAATGTACATCCTGCATATGTATGGGTAGGGGATCACGTTTGTGAAGTTTCGTCTTGATCGGATAAGGTTCGTTTTTCTATCCAGGATGGCTGCCAAACCACGTGACCTACGACATCATAATTTTCAAACTATATGCAACACTGCTGTTCGATGATATTTGTAAAATTTTGCATCGATAGGGTGAGCGGTTTCAGAGATATAATTATTTAATATTTTCCTTCAATCCAATATGGCTGCCACACCATGTGACCTATGATGTAATAAATTTAATATTTCAATACAAATGATCGATTTCAGATTTTTAGGATAAGGAATTCGATGAAAACATTTTTGGCTGGTAGACCACTTCACCTATGATGTCATCATTATCATGCTTTTGTTCCCCATTGGGAGTACTTGACAATGTGCCAAGTTTCAAATTTTTCCATTCAGCAGTTTCCGAGAAATAATATTTTAATTATTTGCTTTTAATCCAAGATGGCTGCCATACCACGTGACATATGACATCACAATTATCATAAAAACATTCCGCATGGGTGTCACCCCTACTCTGAAAGTTTCGTCTCAATCGGACATATGGTTGCTGGGAAAAACGAGGTTTAGCCCGTACGGACGGACGGATAACCCAAAAACATAATGCCTCCACCAACGCATAAAAAACTCGTTTTCTGGTGTTATTGCAGTTGTAGGCCGACCACATTGAAGCTCGTCATCAATGTCGGCTTCCCTCCTCTTCCAATGCTTTGCCCAACGTCTAACTCTAACAGCTCTCAATCAATGGTAGATTCACTGTACACATTCTTTAAACACCTATCAATATCCACTGGAGGAACCTCCTCCGCAGTAACAAATTCAATAACTGCTCTCTGCTCCGAATGCATATCTAGCGCACCTAATTAAGATGAATTGAAAATTTTAACGACCTCTTGTATAGTTTGGTGATTTTGTATCGCCACTCAGACTATTGACCTCTTTCTCGTGTTATTTGCTTTCGTTCTATTGCGGCCTGGTCTGTTCTGTGTTCTATCTCCTCCAGTTATCACGTGCACCAATAGGAATTACAAAAAAGTCGAACACTCAAGTTGGGATTGTGGTACCCCGTCACCCACCATGGACCGATGGTCCATGGCAGACCCTGAAGCAAGGCCAGAATGAGTAACAACAACAACGTGTGCCATTCAGGTTCGTGTGCAAAGATACCGTTGAGGAAAAGATCTTGCAACTTCAAGGCAGCAAAAAGGAGCTGGCTCGACATGTGCTATCTGGAACCGCGCACAAGGGCAATGGCCTAACGCTAGCTGACATCAGACTTCTGTTTGATGTCTGAGGAGAAAACCAAGCTCGGGGAACCAGTGTTGCTTTTCCCCTTGCAGTCAATGCAGGTCATCTGCAGCCGACTGTATGGTGGATGTAACGCGTTTTGAAAAACCTTCCACTCAGCCACTGTATATATATATATATATTACATTTGCAAAAATGATCAGGTGGGTGTCACCAATACATTTGGAAGGTGTTTCTGCTTTAATCATGAAAATGCGTGTAAATTGTGTGTATTAAGCTAAAATGCCTCGTTTCATCATCCACATCCACCTTGTATATGGTGAATCGTACTGTAAAGTGAATGAAAGTTTATAATCTATTTTATTTATTTGGTCTCTGCTTTTGAAGCTGCACTGCTTTTTAATTATGGAATTGTCTTTTTTCCACATCATGAATGATCTCCTGTGTGTTAAAAGCTTTTCACGCGCAAAGGAGTCGTTTCCTTTGAGGTTTTAAAGTTTCACATGACCTCACCTGCAGTGCAACTTCTCTTCCTGAATAAATTTTGCTCAATGATCTTTTTTATCGTTTTTCTACTGCCTTGTATGAACTACATAAGATAAATAATGATCAAGATTGGTGTTCTGCAGTTTAGTTGTGCGGAAGCTGGTTATCTATTCTCACCTTTGTTTCCTTTCGCCTCATAGATTCTTCATCCCCACTGAACATTTCCTTTTCAGTGTGATACCTGGGTTTTGAGCTGCTTTTGTTGTGTTATTTGTGCATTTGACCTGGGTTCAATTACCTACTTGGCGATTCCCAGGTACAGCGTTGCGTCTGCAAGTGTGCCGTCTCTCCAAAATGAGCATTAAGCCGGGCATCCCATGTGCTAGCATTAGTTGTTGGATGCTAAAGATCCCACGGACTTTTGCAAAGAGTCGGCAAGTTATCACCGGCACCCTAAAGAAATTGCAAATTCCTTCCCAAATCGGTTTCAGTCAAACGTTAGGCCTGGCCATCCAGTTTCCGTACTTTCCCTGGTGGACCCCGTACGAATGTAGGAATAATTTGGATCATTAAAGAAAGTATTAGTAAAGTTAGTAAAGAAAGTAAGAAAGATCAGACTAACCCCCGCTCTAGTAGGGAAAATGGCCTTTAAAATGCATGTTGTTGTTGTGTTGTATTAAAGAAAGTATTAGCTTGGTGGATACTTTGTTCTGCATATTTTGCTCTATTTCTAAGTTTTAAAGTGACTTTTTAGCATCAGAATTCATGTTAACTGGCAGGATAGCCAAGAGGTACGCACTAAACTGTCAAGCCTGGCTTTGAATTTTGGCCAAGCTATGTCACACCGGTGTTTCACAGGCAAGGTGACGATCTCATTGATGTGTGTGCCATCCCTCGGGAGGATGTAAAACTGGACGTCCAGTTTCTGCCGGCATTAGTTGGAGGACGTTGAAGATCCAACGGTGTCCTTCGCGAAGAGTAGGCAAGCTGTCGCCGTCGCCACGAACAAACTTCTTCTCTGACTTCCTGAGTCGGAGTGGCGACCCGACCAGGACTGTAACCGAGTAACTGCACCAATGACAGCACCAACGCTCTGCATAGGGCATGGTACATGAGGATGACGAATTGACTTTTTTCCTTTTCTTTTTTGTACACCGCTCCTTTCCTATTCCATCTCCAAGCACTGCATGACGTCATCGCGGGGCACAGAAGGGGGCCCGGCGATGATGTGCGCTGAAAGGGAGTACTCCGTTTTCACTCTGGTTTCTTTCTTGTTTGTTTTCTTGTTACTTGCGAAAATCGAAGATTTTTCAAGTATATTGGTTGGTTTTGTGCGTTATTCTGTCTGTATACGTCAGTTGCCTACAGGTCACAATTTCCAACCGATCTTCACGAAACTTCACCAAATGGTTGAGTTGTTCATAAGCAAGAAGCCTATCGTTTTTGTGGTCAATAGGTCAACATAGGCCAAAGGTCACTAACTTTGTGAAATTTCTAAAATCCTCAATTTTCATTGCAATTGACTTGAAATTTTAAGAGGATTTGCATATCTGCTCAATGAATTCAACCACCAAGTATCTTGAGGTCAACACCGGCCAAAAGGTCAACACCGGCCAAAAGGTCAACACAGGCCGAATTTCTAAAATCAATTTTTATCCAATTAACTTGAACTTTGAAGAGGATTAGCATATCTGGTCACTGAATTCAATCCCAACTATTTTTGACGTCAACATAAGCCAAATTTCTAAAATCCTAAATTTTCATCTGATCGACTTGAAATTTTAAGAGGATTTGCATACCGGGTCAATAAATTCAACCCCCAACTATTTTTGAGGTCATCATAGGCCAACAACTTATTTTAGGGATTTCACAAGTATCTTGCTATGCATGACATATTTCTTGTTCTGTCCGTTTGTCTGTATGTCAGTCGCCTACAGGTCACAATTTTCAACCGATCTTCACAAAACTTTACAAAATGGTGGAGTTGGTCATAAGCAAGAAGCCTATTGTGTTTGCGGTCAAAAGGTCAATATGTCAACATAGGCCAAAGGTCACCAACTTTGTCAAATTTCTAAAATCCTCAATTTTCATCGGATTAACTTGAAATTTTAAGAGGATTTGCATATCTGGTCACTGAATTCAACCACCGTGCATTTTTGTGGTCAACATAAAATATCTGGGTCAACTAAAATATATTCAAGAATGCAGAACGTTTATGAGGTGTATGGATTTGAGTAGATTTGAGTGATTGAAATGAATGAATGAATGATCGTTTTAAGGCCATTTTCCCCGCTAGAGCGGGGGTTAGCCTTGTGGGCCCCATGACAGTCATGGTTCCCTGTTTGAGGCAATGTTTTTATGGCCGGATGCCCTTCCTGACGCCAACCCTTGGTCACGCTCTTACGATGCGCAGGGATACGGTGTACCTATTCTAAATCGGGGTACACACCGGGATCATTCATCCCAGCAAGCTGGTACTCAATTTGCCGACCTCGGAAGGATGACAGGCTGAGTCAACCCCCCTGGCGTTAATTCAACGATCGACCGGGATTCGAACTCAGGATCCTAGGATCCCAAGCTGGCACCCTAACCGCTAAGCCAACACCAGGCTAATGATTCATACATTAGATCTGTGTACAGTCTGATTGCAATAGCCTTTCTTGTCCTTTGGGGAATGAACGAGACTTTTTTGTTTTTTTGTATGCATTGTCGAGGCTCCTGGAAGAGGTGGAATTAGCACATCGAACAGATCAGGACAAAAGGAAAGGTTGAGAGAGAGGGGGGAAGGGAGGGAAACACCAACAACTGAATTGATGACCAGGATAGAGGCATACTTGGACAAACAAATGATGTGGGGAGGAATGAGGGGCAGGAAAGGATGCGTGGGGTGGACAAGATGGACACAGAAGGAAACTCTGAGGCCGGAAAACTGGAAACTTGGGATAAGGAGGAATTGGGGAGGGTGAAGGGTTAACGAGGATAGAAGAGATCATGGTTTTGGATTGGGAACGATCTGAGTTGGTGGTGAACAGCTGTCTTGAAGACCTGGAGGGAAGAATGAAATTGAAGTGGATGTGGAAGTTTATTCCACAGGTGGGGGGAAAAAAGAGGAAACATTAGTGGAGGGTTTTGATGGTGAACTTTGTGTGCCCTGCAGAAACCTGGAGGGTGGGGGGGGTGGGGGGGGGGTTAGGAAGGCACGGAAAGAGCAGAGGGTACAAGACTAGAGAGGAGATGATACAATCGGCCCATCAACGCTGCTCCATAGTGGGAGATTCCAATGATCTTGAAGTCCTTAGTTTCCATGGCGGCGTCAAGCTGAGAAAGATGTGTGAGACAGGGAACCAGCAGAGAGGGTGACCAGTAATCCTCCAATCTGCAGATGAAATTCAGGTGTGCCAAGGAAGGAGTTTGTGTGACAGGATGCCCAGTTGATGGCTGGCTTTGGAGGCCAACTTTGAAATGTGGTTTGCCCAAGAAAGTTTGGGGTTGATCGTGAAACCCAGGAGTTTGAATGACTGAACTTCTTCAAGAGGATTGTTAAGAGGGTAGATAGTTGGTCCTTTCTGAGAGAGAGTGAGATTTGTCAGGATCCAGAGAGTAATAAGAGTTAGGATTATAAAATAAGAGTTTAAAGAGATCCAGAGAGCAATGGATGATATTTTTCTAATCTGTTTGGACCTTTGTATAAACATTTCAAATTTTCCCAACTGTAGCAGCAAGAGTGATTTTATTTTAAACAGCCTGCTGGCGCCTTGTTTGGTGAAAGTTTTTTAACCCAGGGTTTTCATTACATCTCGGATTTACTCGCACCTGGGTATAACCTTACTAACCGTCCCTCAAAAAAGGTCTCACCTGTAATTGATAACTGAGCACTTATTCATGGTACGCCGTACGGATATCAGGCACACTAGCTTTAAATCATACACCTTGTTTGACATGAATTATATGATGTCGAAGTGCGATGGATACTTTGCTCAGTGAGGCACGGAAGACACCGTACTAAATTGCAAGCCATTTATTAGGAACTTACACATATGCGGAGAAAAAGCCAGGCTTCAAATCAATGTCAAAGCCCTTCTGAAAAGCATTCAAAGTCCACCCTGTTTATATACACAGGAAGAACTTTAGTGCAGCAAATATTAGTATCTTTAACGGGAAGCTTCCCACAAGAACATGTCACGTGCTCATAGCACCTCACATGCAATCTTGAAGGTCAGTTTCTCAACAAAGTGTAGGCAGTTTGTACCAAGGCAGGAATGTAGAAGTTTCCTGTAATTTGTTAGGTAAGCCAAGGCCAACATCAAGACAAAAGGAAAAACACATCCCGGCTTGTGGTCATTTATGCAATGCAAAAGCAATGTTAACAAACATGTTTTCGAACTACTACAATCACTTCTTTTGTTCAAATATTAGCTTGCTAATAGCGCAGAATAACAATGTTTGTACCTTTATGAACGTTTCAAGCCGCAACGAAAACGGCCGTTGCGACCAAGTTATGCTCTACTGGAGGGCCAGCAACCTCCCCTGCAGAGCTGGCTCCCCCCGCAAGGAAACAGCAAAGTTCCCTGCCGATCTTCCAGTTAATCGATGTTTATGTTCCTGAGGGATTGGATGTCCCTCTCCTCAGGAGTGAATAGGATGCCGTCTTATCTCTTGCAACATCAGTGCAAGTTTTGCATAAAAGGAATGATGGTCAAAAGCCACTTGGAAGGCGGGCGGCTGATGCAGCAGGTGTCAGGGTCATCCGTCTCCTTGGGATCCGGGGTAACGGATCGAGTGAACAGCTCATCATACTCGTTCATCTCTAATTGGCATTGTTCATCTGGTGTATGACGGTGTGTGTGTTTATCAATTTTGGGGTAAATAATATGGGAAGAATTGACCATGGAAGTAAAAGGGAGCTGCACATACTAACAATGATAGACCAGATGGATAAAAACTGGATAATCTATTGTGGGACAAAATGTTGGTCTAAATGTGGACATCGTCTGTGTTTCTAAAAAATTAATGGACGAAAATTGATGGACAGACTTTATAAAAATGACACCCACCCTGATATGTAAATAATAGTACAGATGCAAACAAGTGTACATAATGCATGGGTTTGTATGTTTTTCAAAAGATTGCTGAAAACGGCAGTATACCTGTCAAAATAACTAAAATGATATGGTGGGGATAAAATTATCATGAAATAAAAGACATATTTTGATTATTAAGGTTATCTCATTTTAAAAGGCAAAGACATGGAAATGCAAAGACTGCTCCTTCTTTGATGTGCTGAGTCACAAACAGCCATTAATTAACAATAGGAGGGAGATTGTGAGTAACCTTGGGATTCCATTTTTTATAATGACCATATGTGGATACAATGCTATATATGGGTAGAAGGGGTTGTGTTCATTAACTAAAGGCCTTTGGCCTTTGGGAACATTAGTCAAAATTGAAAGGGACCCTGCATGAACTCGGCAAAGTACATTTTTATGGAGTTTTTTTTGGTATTTAAAGTTGATTTTATTCAAAATTAATAGGTACAGATGGGTATAGGATATTTTATAAACAGAGGCAGATGTGACGGTGGGGAAGAGCTCACTTAGATGAGCCGGATGATTTATGAAAGTAGATTTATTTTTCAGTTTCCTTAACAATGGTAATATTTTGTTAAGTACCAGGGAATTTGTTCTGGGTAAAATTTTGTTGACTTGATAACAAAAGAAATGGTAATGGTAGACCTGAATGTATCTTAACTTATGGAAGTAGAATGACGTAATGAGTGAATAATTTTATGATGCTGGTTAAATTAAATGAGATATTGCGAAGACTCATAGAGTTATGATTCTTCCTTATGGAAGTTGGAAGACAGCTCCAAATTAATGGATCTATAATTAACTAAAGTAGGGATGAAATCCTTTGTTTGTGCCATGAGAAAAATAATAGAATGAATTTATGGCAGGAAAGGAAGTGGAATTTTACGTGCAGCCTAGTTGTCCTGAAGGCATGCATCAATATGATTAGAAATCCCAGGTTTTACATCTGGTGGAGGTCTCATGTGGAAGTATAATCGCTTGGTAGATAAAGGGTACTGCATGTAAACAGAAACTTCTACGGCCATAAAGGCCAAACAAATTGGGAAAAAATAACTGTAATTATAAAAACCACCTTTAGAGGCCATTTAGAGGTAATTGCATACGTAATTTGCAGATGAGTATTTTAGTAAATAATAAAGGTAATTTATTGATCCTGTTATTTGGAAAATATTTCCAAAGGTCTATTAAAATGTTAGTGACAGTTGTCAGGTGTGAAAAATCCCATTGGATGAACATAAAGATCTGTATATATTTATTTTTGTAAGCCTAAGAAATTGTAAAATTTGAGAATAAAAGAGATAAAACAACTGAATCAAATAATGATACAGATGAGCGGAGTAGAGTCAAGATAATGTTATGTTATGTATTATGCCGATCTTATAAGGCCTGTGAACCAATATCACCAAAAGTTTTAAACCATGAAAATTGATGTGGTGTAATGCACCATTTGAAGATCAAACAAGTGAATAAAACAATTTATGCTAAATTAAAAAGGCAACCCTACATAGAGAGTACTACCGTACTCTCTGATACTAGTAGTAGAAACTATTGAACTAATTCTCAAGTAAAAAAAAAGAAAAGAGGAATCTATGATAATTATGAATACATGATGCATAGGTGATTGGGACGAGGTATCCCTGTTTGTGATTTTAGCCATATTTACCTATTACTAATGAACTTATTCCTCTTTGATTTGCATTACAAAGACTGCATGAATTTTTTTTTTTCAAACTATGTTGACCTGAAAGCAAGTTTAAATGCTATTCCTAGTCTTGTCTTGAAATACATGTCTGATTTTGGATATTATATCCGTGTGAAATATATGTATAAATATAATCTTTTGAATGTTTTAAGGATAACAGCAAACGGTTGAATATAAAGCTGTTATAAGAGAAACAAGATCAGGTAGAGCATGGTAATTATATGTCAAGGTGTACCCTATCTGATCCAGAGTGTGTTGAGAGCAGATTCAGATATGGCTGAATGAAGGAAAATACCAGCTCACAGCTCAGAGATGGAGTGATAACTGCTTTGGGAAAAACTACGAACAGCAAATTTGACCACTAAAGATGAGGTTAATTTTGGCATAAACCTCCCGTCGAAGAATGGAAAAGGCACCTTTCTCTGGAAAATTGAAAAAGGATGTTAACCTTCACCAATGAAATTCATGTGCCCATTTGCCTGTATCACATTGTGATGTGTGGGTGAAAGGCGATCACTTGCTTCTGTTCAGGGCCTGGAACATCCATCACCATCACGTCAGCAATTGTTGGATGACAACATGTTACCTGCAAGTTCTACTGGATGCTGTGACTTGATGTTATTGCTCCATCAACGGCCAGGGAACCAGCGTGGATGGCAATGCTTCTTTCTCTACACCGAGCCTCCATGACTCCGCTGGTTGTTCCTGGCATGGGCCACGGACAACTTGAACACCATGGTCCTAACATCGCTATGGATGCACCTGTCATCTCTGGTCCACATCTTGCCAGTCGACCAACATCACATCAACACTTGCTGCCCACTCATGATGAGTGAGGTGGCAGGTCAACTACAACTGGACAACGGCCTTGTTCAAGATATACTACAGCTTACGGCAAGGGTGGCATGGATGCTACATGCGGAGCAGGGTCAGTTCATGATCTTGCCCATCTATCACGATAGCAGAAACCGTACGTGCAATAGCGTAGGTGCTACTAAGACACCAAAAGGAGATGTTCATACTTGATTTTCAACCATATGTGATCAGCCTCTTTTTCAAACAGAAGTTCAGCATTCACTCTGCAGCAAACACATTCTGGAATCATAATTGCCAAATGTTGAAGATATTTAATATTGAATTATGCTGACAGTATTACTTAGATAATGGTGAAATGAATAAAGGAAATAACAGTGATAATTTTAATGGTGAACTGAAATTTGTTGCATATTTGCAAGAGGTGAAGTTTGTTTGCAGAAATATTTATGATGCAAATGCAATAAACGGAACTATCAACAACAGAGGGATTTGACGACCCAGGGAACGCTTTTAACGACCAGATTCTTCCAGGAGGACAGTGTATGCCGTCGGTAGGTTATGGGAGAGTGGACATCCAAATTGGTAAATTGAAGACACTTTTAATTGTCCTATGCGAAGGTAAAAACGGAGGATTGTGGAAGTCCTTTTTCACGGACTCCCTTATTATTGAACTTCAATAGGTCCCTGTGAGTAAGTTATTATTCGCAGCTAAAATTGTAATTTGTGTTTTGAGCTTTTTACATTGCAGAAGATAACAGAAACATGAATATTGTTTTGTAGAATTATCTAGAGCCATAACAATATTTCATAATCTAAAACTGATAAATTAAGCTACATTGGAACATGTTAGAAATATTTAAAGCTAGAAAGAGCTGATGATGGATGACAAAGGGAGATGCAGCTCACTCTGGGGCAAGTACTCTGGGAGAAACTGTGGAAAATGCAGGGTCAGCGCTTTGGAATTGCTGGAATCGACAAAAACCTTTCTACGGAGATAAGTTCCATTCCCCCACCTCTTCTCCTCGCTGAGACCTGCAGATAAGAATGACTTCCAGCCTGGCTATACAAACATATTCCTGGCCTTATGATGTGATTGATGAAAAACATATGTCTTCTGGTGCCGGCCCGGGTGCAACTTCAATGACCTTTTAATTACTGTCTGACCTTGCACCACTATAAGAGAGCTGTACCCTTGAAGAGCAGTTTCCTGTAATTTGTTAGATAAGCCAAGGCCAACATCAAGACAAAAGGAAAAACACATCCTGGCTTGTGGTCGTTCATGCAATGCAAAAGCAAAGTTAATAAAGATGTTTTCGAACTACTACAGTGACAATCTCATACACCTTAACCAGAGGACAAAAAAAACCATGGGTGCAGTGAACGTTTTGATGACTTTTTAATCTGCAGTAATTTTATGTTTTATGTGGTAGATTACATTGGAAGGGGGTTATGAATGCTTCAGATAAATGCATCTCCAGATAAATGCTCTCTAATTTTATGTTTTATGTGGTAGATTACATTGGAAGGGGGTGATGAATGCTTCAGATAGCAAGGTAATGTAAAAATGCCGATATGCCGCGTTTTAGAATAGTCCCACGAATCCGTTTTTTATTGTCATTTAGTTAGTCATAAGATGTCTTTGTTGTGTCATGTGGCAGTAGAGACTAGTATCCCATAATGTGTTTAAAATAGGGCTAAGTGTACTCGTCGGCTTCATAATGTAACAAGAAAGAGAAATCAGAGATGACAGACCCTCGCCAGAACGTGTTTGTGTGGTGTATTTTGTGGGTGTTTATTAGCTGCTGTGTTTGTGTGGTCTATTGATGATATAGATTTATGTTCAATCCAACATGGCTGCCAAAACGTCATAAATTTAATTCTCCCATATCATTTTTGTGTAGCTCATGCTCAAAATTCAAAATGATCGGATCTAGTGTTCTACTTGTCTAATAATGAAGGCACCAATGACATCATCATCAATAATGAAGGCACCAATGACATAATACATGTTGTTCCTCATGGCGAGCACTTGACAAGGAGATGTTTCACGTTTTTCCATGGAGTGGTTTCAGAGATAGAGGTGCAAAGTTTTTTGTTTTTTCCAAGATGGCTTCAGGGTCTTTTGGATCCTCTTGGCCTTTAAGGGTATTTTGGGTCTTTGGGGTGTTTTGGGTCTTTGGTGTCTTCAGGGGCTTTTGTTTCCTCTGAGTCTTTAAGAGTCTTTGGGGTATTTTAGTTATTTGGGGGGATTTAAGGGTCTTTGGAGTCTTCAGGGTGTTTTGGGTATTTGGGGTGTTTTGGGGTCTTCTGGTCTTTTTGGGACTTTGGGGTGTTTTGGGTCTTTGGGGTGTTTTGGGTCTTCAGGGTCTTTGGGGTTTTTGGGGCCTTTTGGGTCTTTGGTGTATTTTGGGTCTTTTGGGTCTTCGGTGGATTTGGGCCTTTGGTGTCTTCAGGGGCTTTTGTGTCTTAAGGGTATTTTGGTTCCTCTGGGTCTTTAACGGTCTTCAGGGTCTTTTGAGTATTTTTGGTTTTCAGGGAATTAGGGGGAATTAGGGTCTTCAGGCTATTTTTGAGCCTCTGGGCCTTCAGGGGTATTTGGGGTATTTTGGGTCTTCAAGGGTCTTGGTAGTATTAAGGGGTCGTCTGAGGGGTCTCAGTAGTCTAAACGTAATTAAGAGGGTTGCTTAAGAGCGTTGTTAATAATTTTATTTGAAGAAGAATAAGACGTTTTGGTCTCATCATAACCATATACGTTTGCTCTATTATATATACCAGTAAGGTCGAAAGAAAAAGAAGCGTATCCAGAGATGTGGGAAAATAACGTTAGGCTGGAGACCAAACCTGAAATTGGAAAAACAATATAGCCTATTTTACTCCAGGGGGTCCCAGGATCACCCACCCAAAATTTCGTTGCGATCGGTTCAGCCGTTTTTGCGTTACCTGGGAACGGACGGACGGACATTTGGTGAATTATAGTAAGACTAGTGGGGTCACCCGTGGGAATCCCACGGCTATGGACGTGTGTGACATTTGGACATCTTGATTTACATGCTGCACATTAAATTTTACAAAATGGTGTTATGAACACAATTTATTTATTTCACATATGTGACCCCTCACTCCTCTCCACCCTCATGCCTCTCCAATGCCACTCCTCTCCAATAACTCCTCACACTCCTCTCCAATAACTCCTCACACTCCTCTCCAATAACTCCTCACACTCCTCTCCAATAACTCCTCACACTCCTCTCCAATAACTCCTCACACTCCTCTCCAATACCTCCTCACACTCCTCTCCAACCCCTCACACTCCTTGCCAACCCCTCACACTCCTCTCCAACTACTCACACTCCTCTCCAACCACTCACACTCCTCTCCAACCCCTCACACTCCTCTACAACCACTCACACTCCTCTCCAACCACTCACACTCCTCTCCAACCCCTCACACTCCTCTCCAACCCCTCACACTCCTCTCCAACCCCTCACACTCCTCTCCAATCCCTCACACTCCTCTCCAATCCCTCACTCCTCTCCAATCCCTCACTTCTCTCCAATCCCTCACACTCCTCTCAAATCCCTCACACTCCTCTCAAATCCCTCACACTCCTCTTCAATTCCTCATACTCCCCTCCAATCGCGCCTCACTCTCCTCTCCAATCGCACCTCACTCTCCTCTCCAATCGCTCCTCACTCGCCTCTCCAATCGCTCCTCACTCGCCTCTCCAATCGCTCCTCACTCTCCAACCCCTCGCTCCTCTCCAATACCTCCACACACTCCTCTCCAATACCTCCTCACACTCCTCTCCAATACCTCCTCACACTCCTCTCCGCTCCAATCGCCCCTCACTCTCCACTCCAATCGGCACTCACTCTCCAACTCCTTGCTCCTCACTCTCCAACCCCGAGCTCCTCGCTCTCCAACCTCTAGCTCCTCGCTCTCCAACTCCTCGCTCCTCACTCTCCAACCTCTCGCTCCTCACTCTCCAACCCCTCGCTCCTCACTCTCCAACCCCTAGCACCTCGCTCTCCAACCCCTCGCTCCTCTCCAACCCTCCTCATCGTTGTTGCAGCAGCATTCTGTGCGGTTCTTGCTACATCCTGTTCAAGTCTGCATTGACGTTCGTCGACGGACTCGTTCGCCCGTCTCGTTCGTTTTCTTGCTACATCCTGTTCAAGTCTGCGTTCTTCATCGACCGTCGCATTCATTTTGGAAATGGAAGTTTCCACGCAACGCATGAATTGTCACGATCCTCAAGAGGAAGTGTCTCGTAATTATCAAATGACAAATGGCAAGTAAATTACATTGTGAAAATTAAAGATTTCAAATAAACCTATTTAAAGTGTATGCGCACATAACTAATAAATAAAAAAACGAAGAAATATCTCTCGGTAATTTCCTGAAACATATTTTACTTCCGGATAATAATGTTGAATGAAATAAGAAAGAACGAAGATATATATGTCGTTTTTGTGCCGACTCTCATAAAAGGTAAAAGTAATATATCTTAACGGAAAAGAAAAAGCGAATTTTTAATACATGTCGACATTTTCCCCGAATGTTCTTTTAGGCGGTGTATTTTCGTGTATCATCGTGGCGCGATTTTTATAAATATATCTCGGCAATTTCCCGTGTGTGCGTGAATGTTCTCAATTATTTCAGATTACCGAGTCTAAAACCATCGATAAAAATTAAATCAGATGGTGAATTCGATAAAATCGTGAGGGTGACTCTCAATGAATGGGCTTTAGTTTACAGGCCTTTGAGAAATCATTTCGTTCTATAAACGGAAACTTTCTTGGGATTCTCTTCCCGTTTTTTTTCAACCGAGTCTAACACTATGTTAGCGACTGTTAAAAATGAAATGATATATCGAATTAGAATTGAAATAAACCTGTGTGAGAGAGAAAGACAGCATGGGCCTAACTAAACAGGCCTCAAAGCCATTCGAGGTAATAAAATGGTGGATATTTTTTTTACATGAAGCCTCTCCAAGAATGGGTGGAGCTACTCTGCAAACGGACTAAGCCACACCCCCGGACAGACGGACAGAATCACCTTCGCCTATTATAATATAGATTAGGGTGGTTCTTAGCTACAACCCTGGTGTTGGGCTAGCGGCTAGGGTGCCGGCTCAGGATCCCAGGATCCCGGGTTCGAATCCCGGTCAATCGCTGAATTAACGCCAGGGGGGTTGACTCAGCCTGTCATTCCTTCCGAGGTCGGCAAATTGAGTACCAGTTCACTGGTAATTCCCTGCTTGTCGTTAAAGGCGGCAAAAAGGGTTGGCGTCAGGAAGGGCATCCGGCCGTAAAACATTGCTTCAAAAAGGGACCGAAAAACAACAACAACCACAGTTCCCGAAAAAGGCCAACCCCCGCTTGCGGGGAAAAATGGCCTCTAAAGGTGGGTTTTGCTACAAAGGGCAACAAGAAATTTTGAATTGTTTTATTCCGAACCTTTAATGTTTTTGATATTGAGGTAACACTTCTGCCTGTGAAATATTTTTGGAATACAGTATGTCAAGTTTTAGGGGTTGCACACTGACTCATGGTTGCCAGCCACTCAATGTTTGTGCCCGATAAGCGTCGATTTCCTGCAATCGGGAAACCTCTTGCGATGTTCTGTCACAACTTGAAGCAGATACTGGGTTTGCTGTTCATCCCTTGTCAGGAGACGATTGTACTCTTCAATGAGAGCAACTGCATACACCAGAGTACAGCTGTATTGCATTCAATTAACTTAAAAACAACTTCAAAATGTGCAGTACATAGCAGGGTCATAGGTCAACTGTAATGGTCAAAATCACAGGTATAGCAGGGGAGAATAAATAATCAACTCCAATCATTTATGCGAGCCAAATATGTGAAATTACAAACTCCGTGTGCAACCCCGAAATTTAGTCCAAATGGATTAAAATTTCACCACAAGGGTTTATTCGAACATACAAAAAGTTTTAAGTGTTAGGAGCATGACTTTTCTAACTTTCCTTTTTAAGAACCATCCTAATATATATATTGTCATCAATGTACTTTTTACCGAGTGTCGTTGCTGCCAAAGCAGTCCTAGTAAGTTTTATGCTGGGTGGTTTGCCGTTGCCTTCTCAGCAGTCGGTCGGGGCAGGTATTTGTAATTTGTTCACGGTGCCGGTGATAACTCGCCTTCTCTTCTCGAAACGTACCGAGCTATCTTTGGAGTCAACCAACGAACAATGATGGTAGAAGGATCCTCCAGCTTAACGTCGAAACGATGGACGGTACACATTGATGGATGCAAGGTTATAACCACCACTACATACGTTATATGTATAAAATAAAATAACCACCTTTAGAGGCCATTTTTCCCCGCAAAGCGGGGGTTGGCCTTTTTCGGGAACCGTGGTTGTTGTTGTTTTTTTCGGTCCCCTTTTTGAAGCAATGTTTTACGGCCGGATGCCCTTCCTGACGCCAACCCTTTTTGCCGCCTTTAACGACAAACAGGGAATTACCAGTGAACTGGTACTCAATTAGCCCACCTCGGAAGGATGACAGGCTGAGTCAACCCCCCTGGCGTTAATTCAGCAATCGACCGGGATTCGAACCCTGGATCCGAAGCCGGCACCCTAGCCGCTAGCCCATCACCAGGGTCTCAGTATGTATATACTACTAAAAAGCCCATCAAAAATGACTCGTTTTTTTTTTTTCGATGGTGCAGCCGCATGAGCGTGCCAAAGTCTGAAGCCTGGGCCTAGTGTCAGGTGTGCTTGTATCTTCTTTATTTATTAGACATCCTACAGATGTACATGAACACTCATTTTACTCTGCGTGTGTTGCACATCACATGCAGCGAATTTCACCTCCCTGCACCTTGTATTTATTGTTTTGTTTTTTTAAACGCTTCTGTACACCACCCTTGAGGTTCGGGTTCCAAGCCACCGTCTACAATTCCAATAGAAGGGACATAATTCCTCTTTTATGGAAAATGTTTTTCGAGTTTGTTTTATACCCAAAACTAGACCGCAGTGAACACACATTCGTGGTAAAAGATTGGTCTTTAAAATCTACCCGTATGAAGGGGGACAGACATCTGTACAAACACACAAACTGATATTGTGTTTCATGTGGTAGATGAGGTCTGTTAGGAGGTGAAGAAGTTCTAGTTGATACTTAAGTTGTTTGGTGAATTGTTGTGTCTGTGAAATTTCACCCATTTGATCTTGCATTTTATTGTATTATTACCGTCGCCAGAGGAGAAGGTGTCGCATTTGGGTCCGTTTGTCTTTGTTTGTTGTCTTTGTTTGTCTGTTTGCCCATCCAGAATGTGACTGTGTATTAATTACATTTGGCCCTTTACCTTCACACCACTTAAGACCCATAAGACCCTTTAAACCATAAGATCCTTTAAGACCCCTAAGAACCCCAAACTCTTTAGAACCCTGCGATGCTTTAAGACCATTAAGACCCCCAAGATATTTAATACTCCATAGACCCTGTTGCACCCTTTAGGACCCTGAAACCTCTAAGATCCCCTTAGACTTGTTTCTACTTTTTAGAGCTTTAGATTTTCACACCTTTCAGCCCTTTTATTACCCTGTAGATATATCCCTTTGACCTTCAGACCCTTTTTAGGTGTTTAAGACCCTTTAGATCCATTCAGACAATTTTGACCCTTTCGACCTTAAATTGCACCATTTAGACAGACCCCTTTGACCCTCTAAGACCCTTTTAGTTTGAACACTTAAGACCTTAAGATCTTCAAACCATTTGACCTTTATAACTTTTCAGACTTTTGACCTTTACACATTTACAACTGGACCATTTAGACCTTTCATTTGCATTCAACGACATTTTCATATCGTACACCCTTCCATCTATGTGGCACACAAAATACACCACACAAAACAAGTGCTGGCAAGGGTCTGGAATCTCCGATTACTCTTTCTTGTTACCCTCGCCTGAGGAGAGGGTATTGCATTTGAGTCCGTTTGTCTGTTTGTTTGTTTTTTGTTACTTGCCGGAATAGATTCCGGCAAGTATGTTGGTTGGTTGGTTTCTCTGTCTGTCTGTCTGTCTGTCTGTGCGCAGTACTACGTCTACATCGTTGCACATAGCATCGCCATACTTTACACACATATTTTCCTTGCCCTGGAATAAACTGTGCCCAATGTTTAACTCTCTAGGCCCAAGGTCAAGCTCAAGGTCACCCAAAACGTGAAATCGGGGGGTCGAGTTTTCATTTAAAATATATTTCAAACCACTATAACTCTAAAAGGACAAGAGATATGCATATACTTACTGTTAGACATATAGGAAGTCACATACGACATTTAATTTCGCACCATGACCTTTGACCTTGAGGGACCTTGAAAGGTCAAACTCAAGGTCAAAAATTGTTTTTTAAACTAATAACATTAGTTACTAAACTCACTAAACATTATCCGATTCCCTTCTAACCAACACCCCTGAAAAAAAAAGTACATTCCGGCAAGTCCTCGGTCTCTGACCGATTTCTAGTTTGTCTGTTTGTCTGTCTGTTTGTCTGTTAGTTGGCAAATTGTTTTTTTTTTTTTTTGCAAGTATGTTGATCAATCCGGTGCGTGTGTTTGTGTGTTTGTCTCTCAGCTCACTTATACTTGCCTACAGGTCACAATTTTAAACGGATCTTCAGGACACTTCACCAAATGGTAGTGTTCGTGGTATGACAAAATCCTATATATTTTTGAGATCAAAAGTTTAAAAGGTCAACATTGGCCAAAGGTCAACCACGTTTTATCAAATTTCGAAAATCCTCAATTTTCATCCAATTGACTTGAAATTTGAATTGGATTTTCATATCGGCTTACTGAATTCAACCACCAACTATTTTTGAGATCACCATAGGCCAAAAGGTCAACATAGGCCAAAGGTCAACAACAATTTCAAATTTATGAAATCCTCAATTTTCATCCGATTCACTTGAAATTTGAATGGGATTTACATATCAGCAAATTGAATTCAACCACCAACTATTTTTGAGATCACCATAGGCCAAAAGGTCAACATAGGCCAAAGGTCAACAACAATTTCAAATTTATAAAATCCTCAATTTTCATCCGATTCACTTGAAATTTGAATGGGATTTACATATCAGCAAATTGAATTCAACCACCAACTATTTTTGAGATCACCATAGGCCAAAAGAGCAACATAGGCCAAAGGTCAACCACTCTTTTTGAATTTCTAAAAGCCTCAATTTTCATCTGATTGACTTGAAATTTGAATTGGATTTTCATATCAGCTAACTGAATTAAACCACCAATTATTTGTGAGGTCAAAAGGATTCTCTACTGAGTGCCATTCTGCTTTCTTCTCTTTTGCTCGTGTCGATCTATGAGTGATTTTTCATTTGTTTGTTTTTTTGTCCGCGCAGAATAAATATGATTTTCTCTGCAACCGTTGGTCCGATTGACAGGCAATTTTCACCATAGATGCACTCCACCTGTAAATAAATTTAATGAGAATTATGACGTCATAGGTCACGTGGTTCGGCCGCCATCTTGGAAAAACCGAAAAACTTTGCACCTCTATATCTCCGAAAGTGCTGAATAGAAAAAATTGAGACATGGCTCATTGTAAAGATCTCTCCATGTGGAATAACATATGTTGATGATGTCATAGGTGCCTCCATTATGACGTCATAATTCGACAAGTACAAAACTTCATCTGATCAAGATGAAATTTCTTGAGCATAATCTAGGAATAAATTAGTTTAGGAAAAAATAATGATGATGTCATCGTTCACGTGGTTCGGCCGCCATATTTGTTTTAACATAAAAGCCTTAAAAACCACCGAAAATACATCCTGGTGAGGGTCTGCAATCTGTGATTGCTCTTTCTAGTTGCTGTTGTTTTTGTCATAATTTATTATTTTAAATGCATTTGGAGATTGATGTCATCATGTATTATTTTAATTGAATTTGGAGATTGATGTCATCATTTCTTATTTTAATTGAATTTGGAGATTGATGTTATCATTTATTATTTTAATTGAATTTGGAGATTCATGTCATCATTTATTATTTTGAATGCATTTGGAGATTGATGTCATCATTTATTATTTTAATGCATTTGGAGATTGATGTCATCATTTATTATTTTGAATGCATTTGGAGATTGATGTCATCATTTATTATTTTAATTGAATTTGGAGATTGATGTCATCATTTATTATTTTAATTGAATTTGGAGATTCATGTCATCATTTATTATTTTGAATGCATTTGGAGATTGATGTCATCATTTATTATTTTAATTGCATTTGGAGATTGATGTCATCATTTATTATTTTGAATGCATTTGGAGATCGATGTCATCATTTATTATTTTAATTGCATTTGGAGATTGATGTCATCATTCATTATTTTAATTGAATTTGGAGATCGATGTCATCATTTATTATTTTAATTGCATTTGGAGATTGATGTCATCATTCATTATTTTAATTGAATTTGGAGATTCATGTCATCATTTATTATTTTAATTGCATTTGGAGATTGATGTCATCATTTATTATTTTGAATGCATTTGGAGATCGATGTCATCATTCATTATTTTAATTGAATTTGGAGATTGATGTCATCATTTATTATTTTAATTGCATTTGGAGATTGATGTCATCATTTATTATTTTAATTGAATTTGGAGATTCATGTCATCATTCATTATTTTAATTGAATTTGGAGATCGATGTCATCATTTATTATTTTAATTGCATTTGGAGATTGATGTCATCATTCATTATTTTAATTGAATTTGGAGATTCATGTCATCATTTATTATTTTAATTGCATTTGGAGATTGATGTCATCATTTATTATTTTGAATGCATTTGGAGATCGATGTCATCATTCATTATTTTAATTGAATTTGGAGATTGATGTCATCATTTATTATTTTAATTGCATTTGGAGATTGATGTCATCATTTATTATTTTAATTGCATTTGGAGATTGATGTCATCATTTATTATTTTGAATGCATTTGGAGATTGATGTTATCATTGTACACCGCTCCTTTCCTATGCCATCTCCAGGCATTGCAAATCGTCATTGCCGGGCACCAAAGGGGGCTCGGCAGTGACGCACGCTGAAAGAGAGTACTCAGTTTTCACTCTGGTTTCTTGTTTGTTTTCTTGTTTGTTTTCTTGCTTGTTTGTTTGTTTTCTTGGTTGTCCGGACGATATCTCAGCCATCCTTTGAGCTAGGAAGCTTAAATTTCGGCACAGTAGTGAGCAAGTCCTTTGTCAAATACGGTATTTTTTGTTTTTTGAATAATCAATTAATTGAGGAGTTATTTAATTATTAGCGTTTAATTAAGTACTTATTTAATTAATTAAATTTCATTTCTCTTCTGACCATTATTAACTCAGGCACCTTTTGAGTTAGGAAGCTGATATTTGGACATGCCAATGACCAGGTGATTTGGCTGCAAAGGATATTTTTGATTTATTAATTAATCAATTAATCGATTAATTATTTAATTATTCGATTAATGACAAAAAATTTTTTTTTTTTAAAGTTACAGATTCTGATGAAATAGTGGTAGTTTATGTGTTCTCTGACCAAATTGATTAATAATTTAATTTTTTTATGATTATTATTTATTTATTTTCATTATTAATCATTTATTTATTTTCTTTCTCATTTGGCCAATATCTCAGGCACCTTTTGAGCTGGGAAGCTAATATTTGGACATGAGTGACCAAGTGATGTGGCTATCAAGGATATTTTTGATTTATTGATTAATCATTTCATCTATTAAGTATTTATTGATTAATCGATTAATTATTTATTGAGTAATCAATTAATTATTTAATTTTTTATAAATGACTTATTTAATTAAATTTCTAAAAGATACATCTTCGGATGAAGCACTACTGGTTTAGTTATGCGATTAGCCAATTGATTATGAAAATATTTTGTGATAATCTTTTATTGATTTTAATTATACAATTAATCAATCAATTAGTGTACACCTCTCCCTCCCAATGCAGCCTCAATGAGCTGCACTGCGGTATTGCCGGGCGCCGGAGGCGCCCCGGCAATGCCGCGCTGCAGCATATTTAATTATTTGGCATGGGGCGGTGTACTTTGAATGTATGTGTACTTGTTTATTATTTTAATTGAATTTGGAGATTCATGTCATCATTTATTATTTTGAATGCATTTGGAGATTGATGTCATCATTTATTATTTTAATGCATTTGGAGATTGATGTCATCATTTATTATTTTGAATGCATTTGGAGATTGATGTCATCATTTATTATTTTAATTGAATTTGGAGATTGATGTCATCATTTATTATTTTAATTGAATTTGGAGATTCATGTCATCATTTATTATTTTGAATGCATTTGGAGATTGATGTCATCATTTATTATTTTAATTGCATTTGGAGATTGATGTCATCATTTATTATTTTGAATGCATTTGGAGATCGATGTCATCATTTATTATTTTAATTGCATTTGGAGATTGATGTCATCATTCATTATTTTAATTGAATTTGGAGATCGATGTCATCATTTATTATTTTAATTGCATTTGGAGATTGATGTCATCATTCATTATTTTAATTGAATTTGGAGATTCATGTCATCATTTATTATTTTAATTGCATTTGGAGATTGATGTCATCATTTATTATTTTGAATGCATTTGGAGATCGATGTCATCATTCATTATTTTAATTGAATTTGGAGATTGATGTCATCATTTATTATTTTAATTGCATTTGGAGATTGATGTCATCATTTATTATTTTAATTGAATTTGGAGATTCATGTCATCATTCATTATTTTAATTGAATTTGGAGATCGATGTCATCATTTATTATTTTAATTGCATTTGGAGATTGATGTCATCATTCATTATTTTAATTGAATTTGGAGATTCATGTCATCATTTATTATTTTAATTGCATTTGGAGATTGATGTCATCATTTATTATTTTGAATGCATTTGGAGATCGATGTCATCATTCATTATTTTAATTGAATTTGGAGATTGATGTCATCATTTATTATTTTAATTGCATTTGGAGATTGATGTCATCATTTATTATTTTAATTGCATTTGGAGATTGATGTCATCATTTATTATTTTGAATGCATTTGGAGATCGATGTCATCATTTATTATTTTAATTGCATTTGGAGATTGATGTCATCATTCATTATTTTAATTGAATTTGGAGATCGATGTCATCATTTATTATTTTAATTGCATTTGGAGATTGATGTCATCATTCATTATTTTAATTGAATTTGGAGATTGATGTCATCATTTATTATTTTGAATGCATTTGGAGATTGATGTCATCATTTATTATTTTAATTGAATTTGGAGATTGATGTCATCATTTATTATTTTAATTGAATTTGGAGATTCATGTCATCATTTATTATTTTGAATGCATTTGGAGATTGATGTCATCATTTATTATTTTAATTGCATTTGGAGATTGATGTCATCATTTATTATTTTGAATGCATTTGGAGATCGATGTCATCATTTATTATTTTAATTGCATTTGGAGATTGATGTCATCATTCATTATTTTAATTGAATTTGGAGATCGATGTCATCATTTATTATTTTAATTGCATTTGGAGATTGATGTCATCATTCATTATTTTAATTGAATTTGGAGATCGATGTCATGATTTATTATTTTAATTGCATTTGGAGATTGATGTCATCATTCATTATTTTAATTGAATTTGGAGATTGATGTCATCATTTATTATTTTGAATGCATTTGGAGATTGATGTCATCATTTATTATTTTAATTGAATTTGGAGATTGATGTCATCATTTATTATTTTAATTGAATTTGGAGATTCATGTCATCATTTATTATTTTGAATGCATTTGGAGATTGATGTCATCATTTATTATTTTAATTGCATTTGGAGATTGATGTCATCATTTATTATTTTAATTGAATTTGGAGATTCATGTCATCATTTATTATTTTGAATGCATTTGGAGATCGATGTCATCATTGTACACCGCTCCTTTCCTATGCCATCTCCAGGCATTGCAAATCGTCATTGCTGGGCACCGAAGGGGGCTCGGCAGTGACGCACGCTGAAAGAGAGTACTCAGTTTTCACTCTGGTTTCTTGTTGTACACCGCTCCTTTCCTATGCCATCTCCAGGCATTGCAAATCGTCATTGCCGGGCACCAAAGGGGGCTCGGCAGTGACGCACGCTGAAAGAGAGTACTCAGTTTTCACTCTGGTTTCTTTCTTGTTTGTTGTACACCGCTCCTTTCCTATGCCATCTCCAGGCATTGCAAATCGTCATTGCCGGGCACCAAAGGGGGCTCGGCAGTGACGCACGCTGAAAGAGAGTACTCAGTTTTCACTCTGGTTTCTTTCTTGTTTGTTTGTTTTCTTGTTTGTTTTCTTTCTTGTTTGCTTTCTTGGTTGTCCGGACGATATCTCAGCCATCCTTTGAGCTAGGAAGCTGAAATTTCGGCACAATAGTGAGCAAGTCCTTTGTCAAAAACGGTATTTTTTGTTTTTTGATTAATCAATTAATTGATGAGTTATTTAATTATTAGCGATTAATTAAGTACTTATTTAATTAATTAAATTTCATTTCTCTTCTGACCATTAACTCAGGCACCTTTTGAGTTAGGAAGCTGATATTTGGACATGCCAATGACCAGGTGATTTGGCTGCAAAGGCTATTTTTGATTTATTAATTAATTAATTAATCAATTAATCGATTAATTATTTAATTATTTGATTAATGACAAAAAAAAATTTTTTTTTTAACTTACAGATTCTGATGAAATAGTGATGGTTTATGTGTTCTCTGACCGAATTGATTAATAATTTAATTTATTTATGATTATTATTTATTTATTTTCATTATTAATCATTTATTTATCTTCTTTCTCATTTGGCCAATATCTCAGGCACCTTTTGAGCTCAGAAGCTAATATTTGGACATGAGTGACCAAGTGATGTGGCTATCAAGGATATTTTTGATTTATTGATTAATCAATTAATCAATGTATCGATTAATTATTTAATTATTCGATAAATTACTAAAAAAAATTTTTTGCCCCCAGTTACACATTCTGATGAAATGGTGGTGCTTTATGTGTTCTGTGACCGAATTGATTGATAATTTAATTTTTTAATGATTATTATTTATTTATTTTCATTATTAATCATTGATTTATTTTCTTTCTCATTTGGCCAATATCTCAGGCACCTTTTGAGCTGGGAAGCTAATATTTGGACATGACAGTGACCAAGTGATGTGGCTATCAAGGATATTTTTGATTAATTGATTAATCATTTAATCGATTCATTATTTATTGATTAATCGATGAATTACTTATTGATTAATCAATTAATTATTAAATTTTTTATTAATGACTTATTTGATTAAATTTCTAAAAGATACATCTTCGGATGAAGCACGAGTGGTTTTGTTATGGTATTAGCCAATTGATTAAGAAAATATTTTGTGATAATCTTTTATTGATTTTAATTATACAATTAATCAATCAATTAGTGGACACCTCTCCCTCCCAATGCAGCCTCTATGAGCTGCACTGCGGTATTGCCGGGCGCCAGAGGTGCCCCGGCAATGCCGCGCTGTAGGATATTTAATTATTTGGCATGGGGGCGGTGTACTTTGAATGTATGTGTACTTGTTTGTTTTCTTTCTTGGTTGTCCGGACGATATCTCAGCCATCCTTTGAGCTAGGAAGCTGAAATTTCGGCACAGTAGTGAGCAAGTCCTTTGTCAAATACGGTATTTTTTGTTTTTTGAATAATCAATTAATTGAGGAGTTATTTAATTATTAGCGTTTAATTAAGTACTTATTTAATTAATTAAATTTCATTTCTCTTCTGACCATTATTAACTCAGGCACCTTTTGAGTTAGGAAGCTGATATTTGGACATGCCAATGACCAGGTGATTTGGCTGCAAAGGATATTTTTGATTTATTAATTAATCAATTAATCGATTAATTATTTAATTATTCGATTAATGACCCAAAATTTTTTTTTTTTTAAGTTACAGATTCTGATGAAATAGTGGTAGTTTATGTGTTCTCTGACCAAATTGATTACCAATTTAATTTTTTTATGATTATTATTTATTTATTTTCATTATTAATCATTTATTTATTTTCTTTCTCATTTGGCCAATATCTCAGGCACCTTTTGAGCTGGGAAGCTAATATTTGGACATAAGTGACCAAGTGATGTGGCTATCAAGGATATTTTTGATTTATTGATTAATCATTTCATCTATTAATTATTTATTGATTAATCGATTAATTATTTATTGAGTAATCAATTAATTATTTAATTTTTTATAAATGACTTATTTAATTAAATTTCTAAAAGATACATCTTCGGATGAAGCACTAGTGGTTTAGTTATGCGATTAGCCAATTGATTATGAAAATATTTTGTGATAATCTTTTATTGATTTTAATTATACAATTAATCAATCAATTAGTGTACACCTCTCCCTCCCAATGCAGCCTTAATGAGCTGCACTGCGGTATTGCCGGGCGCCGGAGGCGCCCCGGCAATGCCGCGCTGCAGCATATTTAATTATTTGGCATGGGGCGGTGTACTTTGAATGTATGTGTACTTGTTTGTTTGTTTTCTTGGTTGTTGTACACCGCTCCTTTCCTATGCCATCTCCAGGCATTGCAAATCGTCATTGCTGGGCACCGAAGGGGGCTCGGCAGTGACGCACGCTGAAAGAGAGTACTCAGTTTTCACTCTGGTTTCTTGTTGTACACCGCTCCTTTCCTATGCCATCTCCAGGCATTGCAAATCGTCATTGCCGGGCACCAAAGGGGGCTCGGCAGTGACGCACGCTGAAAGAGAGTACTCAGTTTTCACTCTGGTTTCTTGTTTTCTTGTTTGTTTGTTTTCTTGGTTGTCCGGGCGATATCTCAGCCATCCTTTGAGCTAGGAAGCTGAAATTTCGGCACAGTAGTGAGCAAGTCCTTTGTCAAATACGGTATTTTTTGTTTTTTGAATAATCAATTAATTGAGGAGTTATTTAATTATTAGCGTTTAATTAAGTACTTATTTAATTAATTAAATTTCATTTCTCTTCTGACCATTATTAACTCAGGCACCTTTTGAGTTAGGAAGCTGATATTTGGACATGCCAATGACCAGGTGATTTGGCTGCAAAGGATATTTTTGATTTATTAATTAATCAATTAATCGATTAATTATTTAATTATTCGATTAATGACCAAAAAAATTTTTTTTTTTAAGTTACAGATTCTGATGAAATAGTGGTAGTTTATGTGTTCTCTGACCAAATTGATTACTAATTTAATTTTTTTATGATTATTATTTATTTATTTTCATTATTAATCATTTATTTATTTTCTTTCTCATTTGGCCAATATCTCAGGCACCTTTTGAGCTGGGAAGCTAATATTTGGACATGAGTGACCAAGTGATGTGGCTATCAAGGATATTTTTGATTTATTGATTAATCATTTCATCTATTAATTATTTATTGATTAATCGATTAATTATTTATTGAGTAATCAATTAATTATTTAATTTTTTATAAATGACTTATTTAATTAAATTTCTAAAAGATACATCTTCGGATGAAGCACTAGTGGTTTAGTTATGCGATTAGCCAATTGATTATGAAAATATTTTGTGATAATCTTTTATTGATTTTAATTATACAATTAATCGATCAATTAGTGTACACCTCTCCCTCCCAATGCAGCCTCAATGAGCTGCACTGCGGTATTGCCGGGCGCCGGAGGCGCCCCGGCAATGCCGCGCTGCAGCATATTTAATTATTTGGCATGGGGCGGTGTACTTTGAATGTATGTGTACTTGTCTTGTTTGTTTGTTTTCTTGGTTGTCCGGGCGATATCTCAGCCATCCTTTGAGCTAGGAAGCTGAAATTTCGGCACAGTAGTGAGCAAGTCCTTTGTCAAATACGGTATTTTTTGTTTTTTGAATAATCAATTAATTGAGGAGTTATTTAATTATTAGCGTTTAATTAAGTACTTATTTAATTAATTAAATTTCATTTCTCTTCTGACCATTATTAACTCAGGCACCTTTTGAGTTAGGAAGCTGATATTTGGACATGCCAATGACCAGGTGATTTGGCTGCAAAGGATATTTTTGATTTATTAATTAATCAATTAATCGATTAATTATTTAATTATTCGATTAATGACAAAAAAATTTTTTTTTTTAAAGTTACAGATTCTGATGAAATAGTGGTAGTTTATGTGTTCTCTGACCAAATTGATTAATAATTTAATTTTTTTATGATTATTATTTATTTATTTTCATTATTAATCATTTATTTATTTTCTTTCTCATTTGGCCAATATCTCAGGCACCTTTTGAGCTGGGAAGCTAATATTTGGACATGAGTGACCAAGTGATGTGGCTATCAAGGATATTTTTGATTTATTGATTAATCATTTCATCTATTAAGTATTTATTGATTAATCGATTAATTATTTATTGAGTAATCAATTAATTATTTAATTTTTTATAAATGACTTCTTTAATTAAATTTCTAAAAGATACATCTTCGGATGAAGCACTACTGGTTTAGTTATGCGATTAGCCAATTGATTATGAAAATATTTTGTGATAATCTTTTATTGATTTTAATTATACAATTAATCAATCAATTAGTGTACACCTCTCCCTCCCAATGGAGCCTCAATGAGCTGTACTGCGGTATTGCCGGGCGCCAGAGGCGCCCCGGCAATGCCGCGCTGCAGCATATTTAATTATTTGGCATGGGGCGGTGTACTTTGAATGTATGTGTACTTGTTTTTGATTTATTGATTAATCATTTCATCTATTAAGTATTTATTGATTAATCGATTAATTATTTATTGAGTAATCAATTAATTATTTAATTTTTTATAAATGACTTATTTAATTAAATTTCTAAAAGATACATCTTCGGATGAAGCACTACTGGTTTAGTTATGCGATTAGCCAATTGATTATGAAAATATTTTGTGATAATCTTTTATTGATTTTAATTATACAATTAATCAATCAATTAGTGTACACCTCTCCCTCCCAATGCAGCCTCAATGAGCTGCACTGCGGTATTGCCGGGCGCCGGAGGCGCCCCGGCAATGCCGCGCTGCAGCATATTTAATTATTTGGCATGGGGCGGTGTACTTTGAATGTATGTGTACTTGTTTGTTTGTTTTCTTGGTTGTTTGTTTGTTTGTTTTCTTTCTTGGTTGTCCGGACGATATCTCAGCCATCCTTTGAGCTAGGAAGCTGACATTTCGGCACAGTAGTGAGCAAGTCCTTTGTCAAATACGGTATTTTTTGTTTTTTGAATAATCAATTAATTGAGGAGTTATTTAATTATTAGCGTTTAATTAAGTACTTATTTAATTAATTAAATTTCATTTCTCTTCTGACCATTATTAACTCAGGCACCTTTTGAGTTAGGAAGCTGATATTTGGACATGCCAATGACCAGGTGATTTGGCTGCAAAGGATATTTTTGATTTATTAATTAATCAATTAATCGATTAATTATTTAATTATTCGATTAATGACCAAAAAAATTTTTTTTTTTAAGTTACAGATTCTGATGAAATAGTGGTAGTTTATGTGTTCTCTGACCAAATTGATTACTAATTTAATTTTTTTATGATTATTATTTATTTATTTTCATTATTAATCATTTATTTATTTTCTTTCTCATTTGGCCAATATCTCAGGCACCTTTTGAGCTGGGAAGCTAATATTTGGACATGAGTGACCAAGTGATGTGGCTATCAAGGATATTTTTGATTTATTGATTAATCATTTCATCTATTAATTATTTATTGATTAATCGATTAATTATTTATTGAGTAATCAATTAATTATTTAATTTTTTATAAATGACTTATTTAATTAAATTTCTAAAAGATACATCTTCGGATGAAGCACTAGTGGTTTAGTTATGCGATTAGCCAATTGATTATGAAAATATTTTGTGATAATCTTTTATTGATTTTAATTATACAATTAATCGATCAATTAGTGTACACCTCTCCCTCCCAATGCAGCCTCAATGAGCTGCACTGCGGTATTGCCGGGCGCCGGAGGCGCCCCGGCAATGCCGCGCTGCAGCATATTTAATTATTTGGCATGGGGCGGTGTACTTTGAATGTATGTGTACTTGTCTTGTTTGTTTGTTTTCTTGGTTGTCCGGGCGATATCTCAGCCATCCTTTGAGCTAGGAAGCTGAAATTTCGGCACAGTAGTGAGCAAGTCCTTTGTCAAATACGGTATTTTTTGTTTTTTGAATAATCAATTAATTGAGGAGTTATTTAATTATTAGCGTTTAATTAAGTACTTATTTAATTAATTAAATTTCATTTCTCTTCTGACCATTATTAACTCAGGCACCTTTTGAGTTAGGAAGCTGATATTTGGACATGCCAATGACCAGGTGATTTGGCTGCAAAGGATATTTTTGATTTATTAATTAATCAATTAATCGATTAATTATTTAATTATTCGATTAATGACAAAAAAATTTTTTTTTTTAAAGTTACAGATTCTGATGAAATAGTGGTAGTTTATGTGTTCTCTGACCAAATTGATTAATAATTTAATTTTTTTATGATTATTATTTATTTATTTTCATTATTAATCATTTATTTATTTTCTTTCTCATTTGGCCAATATCTCAGGCACCTTTTGAGCTGGGAAGCTAATATTTGGACATGAGTGACCAAGTGATGTGGCTATCAAGGATATTTTTGATTTATTGATTAATCATTTCATCTATTAAGTATTTATTGATTAATCGATTAATTATTTATTGAGTAATCAATTAATTATTTAATTTTTTATAAATGACTTCTTTAATTAAATTTCTAAAAGATACATCTTCGGATGAAGCACTACTGGTTTAGTTATGCGATTAGCCAATTGATTATGAAAATATTTTGTGATAATCTTTTATTGATTTTAATTATACAATTAATCAATCAATTAGTGTACACCTCTCCCTCCCAATGGAGCCTCAATGAGCTGTACTGCGGTATTGCCGGGCGCCAGAGGCGCCCCGGCAATGCCGCGCTGCAGCATATTTAATTATTTGGCATGGGGCGGTGTACTTTGAATGTATGTGTACTTGTTTTTGATTTATTGATTAATCATTTCATCTATTAAGTATTTATTGATTAATCGATTAATTATTTATTGAGTAATCAATTAATTATTTAATTTTTTATAAATGACTTATTTAATTAAATTTCTAAAAGATACATCTTCGGATGAAGCACTACTGGTTTAGTTATGCGATTAGCCAATTGATTATGAAAATATTTTGTGATAATCTTTTATTGATTTTAATTATACAATTAATCAATCAATTAGTGTACACCTCTCCCTCCCAATGCAGCCTCAATGAGCTGCACTGCGGTATTGCCGGGCGCCGGAGGCGCCCCGGCAATGCCGCGCTGCAGCATATTTAATTATTTGGCATGGGGCGGTGTACTTTGAATGTATGTGTACTTGTTTGTTTGTTTTCTTGGTTGTTTGTTTGTTTGTTTTCTTTCTTGGTTGTCCGGACGATATCTCAGCCATCCTTTGAGCTAGGAAGCTGACATTTCGGCACAGTAGTGAGCAAGTCCTTTGTCAAATACGGTATTTTTTGTTTTTTGAATAATCAATTAATTGAGGAGTTATTTAATTATTAGCGTTTAATTAAGTACTTATTTAATTAATTAAATTTCATTTCTCTTCTGACCATTATTAACTCAGGCACCTTTTGAGTTAGGAAGCTGATATTTGGACATGCCAATGACCAGGTGATTTGGCTGCAAAGGATATTTTTGATTTATTAATTAATCAATTAATCGATTAATTATTTAATTATTCGATTAATGACAAAAAAAAAATTTTTTTTAAAGTTACAGATTCTGATGAAATAGTGGTAGTTTATGTGTTCTCTGACCAAATTGATTAATAATTTAATTTTTTTATGATTATTATTTATTTATTTTCATTATTAATCATTTATTTATTTTCTTTCTCATTTGGCCAATATCTCAGGCACCTTTTGAGCTGGAAAGCTAATATTTGGACATGAGTGACCAAGTGATGTGGCTATCAAGGATATTTTTGATTTATTGATTAATCATTTCATCTATTAATTATTTATTGATTAATCGATTAATTATTTATTGAGTAATCAATTAATTATTTAATTTTTTATAAATGACTTATTTAATTAAATTTCTAAAAGATACATCTTCGGATGAAGCACTAGTGGTTTAGTTATGCGATTAGCCAATTGATTATGAAAATATATTGTGATAATCTTTTATTGATTTTAATTATACAATTAATCAATCAATTAGTGTACACCCCTCCCTCCCAATGCAGCCTTAATGAGCTGCACTGCGGTATTGCCGGGCGCCAGAGGCGCCCCGGCAATGCCGCGCTGCAGCATATTTAATTATTTGGCATGGGGCGGTGTACTTTGAATGTATGTGTACTTGTTTTTGTACACCGCTCCTTTCCTATGCCATCTCCAGGCATTGCAAATCGTCATTGCCGGGCACCAAAGGGGGCTCGGCAGTGACGCACGCTGAAAGAGAGTACTCAGTTTTCACTCTGGTTGTTTGTTGTACACCGCTCCTTTCCTATGCCATCTCCAGGCATTGCAAATCGTCATTGCCGGGCACCAAAGGGGGCTCGGCAGTGACGCACGCTGAAAGAGAGTACTCAGTTTTCACTCTGGTTTCTTGTTGTACACCGCTCCTTTCCTATGCCATCTCCAGGCATTGCAAATCGTCATTGCCGGGCACCAAAGGGGGCTCGGCAGTGACGCACGCTGAAAGAGAGTACTCAGTTTTCACTCTGGTTTCTTTCTTGTTTGTTGTACACCGCTCCTTTCCTATGCCATCTCCAGGCATTGCAAATCGTCATTGCCGGGCACCAAAGGGGGCTCGGCAGTGACGCACGCTGAAAGAGAGTACTCAGTTTTCACTCTGGTTTCTTGTTTTCTTGTTTGTTTGTTTTCTTGGTTGTCCGGGCGATATCTCAGCCATCCTTTGAGCTAGGAAGCTGAAATTTCGGCACAGTAGTGAGCAAGTCCTTTGTCAAATACGGTATTTTTTGTTTTTTGAATAATCAATTAATTGAGGAGTTATTTAATTATTAGCGTTTAATTAAGTACTTATTTAATTAATTAAATTTCATTTCTCTTCTGACCATTATTAACTCAGGCACCTTTTGAGTTAGGAAGCTGATATTTGGACATGCCAATGACCAGGTGATTTGGCTGCAAAGGATATTTTTGATTTATTAATTAATCAATTAATCGATTAATTATTTAATTATTCGATTAATGACCAAAAAATTTTTTTTTTTAAGTTACAGATTCTGATGAAATAGTGGTAGTTTATGTGTTCTCTGACCAAATTGATTACTAATTTAATTTTTTTATGATTATTATTTATTTATTTTCATTATTAATCATTTATTTATTTTCTTTCTCATTTGGCCAATATCTCAGGCACCTTTTGAGCTGGGAAGCTAATATTTGGACATGAGTGACCAAGTGATGTGGCTATCAAGGATATTTTTGATTTATTGATTAATCATATCATCTATTAATTATTTATTGATTAATCGATTAATTATTTATTGAGTAATCAATTAATTATTTAATTTTTTATAAATGACTTATTTAATTAAATTTCTAAAAGATACATCTTCGGATGAAGCACTAGTGGTTTAGTTATGCGATTAGCCAATTGATTATGAAAATATTTTGTGATAATCTTTTATTGATTTTAATTATACAATTAATCAATCAATTAGTGTACACCTCTCCCTCCCAATGCAGCCTCAATGAGCTGCACTGCGGTATTGCCGGGCGCCGGAGGCGCCCCGGCAATGCCGCGCTGCAGCATATTTAATTATTTGGCATGGGGCGGTGTACTTTGAATGTATGTGTACTTGTTTGTTTTCTTGTTTGTTTGTTTTCTTTCTTGGTTGTCCGGACGATATCTCAGCCATCCTTTGAGCTAGGAAGCTGACATTTCGGCACAGTAGTGAGCAAGTCCTTTGTCAAATACGGTATTTTTTGTTTTTTGAATAATCAATTAATTGAGGAGTTATTTAATTATTAGCGTTTAATTAAGTACTTATTTAATTAATTAAATTTCATTTCTCTTCTGACCATTATTAACTCAGGCACCTTTTGAGTTAGGAAGCTGATATTTGGACATGCCAATGACCAGGTGATTTGGCTGCAAAGGATATTTTTGATTTATTAATTAATCAATTAATCGATTAATTATTTAATTATTCGATTAATGACAAAAAAAAATTTTTTTTTTAAGTTACAGATTCTGATGAAATAGTGGTAGTTTATGTGTTCTCTGACCAAATTGATTAATAATTTAATTTTTTTATGATTATTATTTATTTATTTTCATTATTAATCATTTATTTATTTTCTTTCTCATTTGGCCAATATCTCAGGCACCTTTTGAGCTGGAAAGCTAATATTTGGACATGAGTGACCAAGTGATGTGGCTATCAAGGATATTTTTGATTTATTGATTAATCATTTCATCTATTAATTATTTATTGATTAATCGATTAATTATTTATTGAGTAATCAATTAATTATTTAATTTTTTATAAATGACTTATTTAATTAAATTTCTAAAAGATACATCTTCGGATGAAGCACTAGTGGTTTAGTTATGCGATTAGCCAATTGATTATGAAAATATATTGTGATAATCTTTTATTGATTTTAATTATACAATTAATCAATCAATTAGTGTACACCCCTCCCTCCCAATGCAGCCTTAATGAGCTGCACTGCGGTATTGCCGGGCGCCAGAGGCGCCCCGGCAATGCCGCGCTGCAGCATATTTAATTATTTGGCATGGGGCGGTGTACTTTGAATGTATGTGTACTTGTTTTTGTACACCGCTCCTTTCCTATGCCATCTCCAGGCATTGCAAATCGTCATTGCCGGGCACCAAAGGGGGCTCGGCAGTGACGCACGCTGAAAGAGAGTACTCAGTTTTCACTCTGGTTGTTTGTTGTACACCGCTCCTTTCCTATGCCATCTCCAGGCATTGCAAATCGTCATTGCCGGGCACCAAAGGGGGCTCGGCAGTGACGCACGCTGAAAGAGAGTACTCAGTTTTCACTCTGGTTTCTTGTTGTACACCGCTCCTTTCCTATGCCATCTCCAGGCATTGCAAATCGTCATTGCCGGGCACCAAAGGGGGCTCGGCAGTGACGCACGCTGAAAGAGAGTACTCAGTTTTCACTCTGGTTTCTTTCTTGTTTGTTGTACACCGCTCCTTTCCTATGCCATCTCCAGGCATTGCAAATCGTCATTGCCGGGCACCAAAGGGGGCTCGGCAGTGACGCACGCTGAAAGAGAGTACTCAGTTTTCACTCTGGTTTCTTGTTTTCTTGTTTGTTTGTTTTCTTGGTTGTCCGGGCGATATCTCAGCCATCCTTTGAGCTAGGAAGCTGAAATTTCGGCACAGTAGTGAGCAAGTCCTTTGTCAAATACGGTATTTTTTGTTTTTTGAATAATCAATTAATTGAGGAGTTATTTAATTATTAGCGTTTAATTAAGTACTTATTTAATTAATTAAATTTCATTTCTCTTCTGACCATTATTAACTCAGGCACCTTTTGAGTTAGGAAGCTGATATTTGGACATGCCAATGACCAGGTGATTTGGCTGCAAAGGATATTTTTGATTTATTAATTAATCAATTAATCGATTAATTATTTAATTATTCGATTAATGACCAAAAAATTTTTTTTTTTAAGTTACAGATTCTGATGAAATAGTGGTAGTTTATGTGTTCTCTGACCAAATTGATTACTAATTTAATTTTTTTATGATTATTATTTATTTATTTTCATTATTAATCATTTATTTATTTTCTTTCTCATTTGGCCAATATCTCAGGCACCTTTTGAGCTGGGAAGCTAATATTTGGACATGAGTGACCAAGTGATGTGGCTATCAAGGATATTTTTGATTTATTGATTAATCATATCATCTATTAATTATTTATTGATTAATCGATTAATTATTTATTGAGTAATCAATTAATTATTTAATTTTTTATAAATGACTTATTTAATTAAATTTCTAAAAGATACATCTTCGGATGAAGCACTAGTGGTTTAGTTATGCGATTAGCCAATTGATTATGAAAATATTTTGTGATAATCTTTTATTGATTTTAATTATACAATTAATCAATCAATTAGTGTACACCTCTCCCTCCCAATGCAGCCTCAATGAGCTGCACTGCGGTATTGCCGGGCGCCGGAGGCGCCCCGGCAATGCCGCGCTGCAGCATATTTAATTATTTGGCATGGGGCGGTGTACTTTGAATGTATGTGTACTTGTTTGTTTTCTTGTTTGTTTGTTTTCTTTCTTGGTTGTCCGGACGATATCTCAGCCATCCTTTGAGCTAGGAAGCTGAAATTTCGGCACAGTAGTGAGCAAGTCCTTTGTCAAATACGGTATTTTTTGTTTTTTGAATAATCAATTAATTGAGGAGTTATTTAATTATTAGCGTTTAATTAAGTACTTATTTAATTAATTAAATTTCATTTCTCTTCTGACCATTATTAACTCAGGCACCTTTTGAGTTAGGAAGCTGATATTTGGACATGCCAATGACCAGGTGATTTGGCTGCAAAGGATATTTTTGATTTATTAATTAATCAATTAATCGATTAATTATTTAATTATTCGATTAATGACAAAAAAATTTTTTTTTTTAAAGTTACAGATTCTGATGAAATAGTGGTAGTTTATGTGTTCTCTGACCAAATTGATTAATAATTTAATTTTTTTATGATTATTATTTATTTATTTTCATTATTAATCATTTATTTATTTTCTTTCTCATTTGGCCAATATCTCAGGCACCTTTTGAGCTGGGAAGCTAATATTTGGACATGAGTGACCAAGTGATGTGGCTATCAAGGATATTTTTGATTTATTGATTAATCATTTCATCTATTAAGTATTTATTGATTAATCGATTAATTATGCCAAACAGGAAATCAGAGCTGTCTCCCTTGACATATCAAGGGCCTTTGATACGGTCTGGCACCCAGCTCTGCTCACCAAACTCTCCTCCTATGGTATCCATGGAAATCTCCATGCATGGCTTGCGGACTTCCTCTCTGGTCGTAGTCAACGTGTGGCCCTGAATGGATTTCTCTCATCTCCCCTTCCTGTTCAGGCTGGAGTTCCCCAAGGAAGTGTGCTGGGCCCTGTGCTTTTTCTGGTCTTTATCAATGATCTCTCTGACTCTCTGGAAAATCCTCTCTATCTCTTTGCTGATGACTCCACTCTCTGCCGCTCCATTCCTCTTCCCTCAGATCGGCAGTCTGCAGCCTCCTCACTCTCTGAAGACCTGGACAAAATCACAGACTGGGCAAACAAGTGGAACATGTCTTTCAATCCTGCCAAATCTCACTCTCTTACTATGTCTCTCCGAAAAGATCGACTGGACAAGCCTCCCATCTACTTTCTCAACAATCCTCTCCAAGAAGTTCTGTCACTCAAGCTTTTGGGTCTCACTATCTGCCATGATCTTTCTTGGGAAAACCACATTTCCAAGCTGGCCTCCAAAGCCAGTCGCCGACTGGGCATCCTCCGTCGTGCGAAGTCCTTCCTCGGCACACCTGAGCTCCTCACCACATACAAGGCTTTCATCCGCAGCTCAATGGAATACTGTTCTCCCCTATGGGCTGGTGCTCCTGCCTCACACCTGGCTCGGCTTCACGCTGTTGAATCCAAAGCTTTCAAAATCATTGGAATCTCCCGCGATGAAGCTATCTCTGAGGGCCTTTCACTCACTCACCGCAGGCAGGTAGGTGGTCTTTCTGTCTTCTACCGACTCCTCTCCGGCCTTGCTCCCCCAGCTCTCTCTGTGCTCTGTCCCCCAAATATTCCTACAGGTCGCACAAGATCTGCCATCAACCCTCTGATGGTTAAACTGCCGAAATCTCGGCTCTCTGCTCACCTTCACTCTTTCATTCCTCTTTTCTCCCGCCTGTGGAACAAACTCCCACACTCCCTTCAATCCCTCTCCTCCCTCCAGGTCTTTAAAACAGCTGTTCACCACCATCTCTTATCTTCCCCCATCCATAACCTTGATCTTTTCTACCCCCACTAATTCACCCCAGATCCACCTTGTTTGAAATTCCAACTTATTTCCTGGAAATCCTGGCAGTGTCCATATGTTTATACCTCTCCCACCCCCCCCCCCTTCACATGCCTCCCCCCCTTCACATGCCTCCCCCCCTTCACATGCCTCCCCCCCAAAGCCCTCTCCCTCCCACAGATCTCTCGATGTCTCCATGTCTCTCGGTCCCTGCTCTCAAATGTTGTGTTTGTGTCCTTCCCCCTCTCTCCCCATCTTGTCTACCGCTCCCGATGTTATTTGTTTTATGTGTCTGTTTGTCTTTCTGTGTGATTAATGTTCGCTCTTTCACGAGCCTCGATCTTGTATACAAAAAAAAAAAAAAAAAAAAAAAAAAAAAAAATTATTTATTGAGTAATCAATTAATTATTTAATTTTTTATAAATGACTTATTTAATTAAATTTCTAAAAGATACATCTTCGGATGAAGCACTACTGGTTTAGTTATGCGATTAGCCAATTGATTATGAAAATATTTTGTGATAATCTTTTATTGATTTTAATTATACAATTAATCAATCAATTAGTGTACACCTCTCCCTCCCAATGCAGCCTCAATGAGCTGCACTGCGGTATTGCCGGGCGCCGGAGGCGCCCCGGCAATGCCGCGCTGCAGCATATTTAATTATTTGGCATGGGGCGGTGTACTTTGAATGTATGTGTACTTGTTTGTTTGTTTTCTTGCTTTCTTTCTTGGTTGTCCGGACGATATCTCAGCCATCCTTTGAGCTAGGAAGCTGAAATTTCGGCACAGTCGTGAGCAAGTCCTTTGTCAAATACGGTATTTTTTGTTTTTTGAATAATCAATTAATTGAGGAGTTATTTAATTATTAGCGTTTAATTAAGTACTTATTTAATTAATTAAATTTCATTTCTCTTCTGACCATTATTAACTCAGGCACCTTTTGAGTTAGGAAGCTGATATTTGGACATGCCAATGACCAGGTGATTTGGCTGCAAAGGATATTTTTGATTTATTAATTAATCAATTAATCGATTAATTATTTAATTATTCGATTAATGACCCAAAAAAATTTTTTTTTTAAGTTACAGATTCTGATGAAATAGTGGTAGTTTATGTGTTCTCTGACCAAATTGATTACCAATTTAATTTTTTTATGATTATTATTTATTTATTTTCATTATTAATCATTTATTTATTTTCTTTCTCATTTGGCCAATATCTCAGGCACCTTTTGAGCTGGGAAGCTAATATTTGGACATAAGTGACTAAGTGATGTGGCTATCAAGGATATTTTTGATTTATTGATTAATCATTTCATCTATTAATTATTTATTGATTAATCGATTAATTATTTATTGAGTAATCAATTAATTATTTAATTTTTTATAAATGACTTATATAATTAAATTTCTAAAAGATACATCTTCGGATGAAGCACTAGTGGTTTAGTTATGCGATTAGCCAATTGATTATGAAAATATTTTGTGATAATCTTTTATTGATTTTAATTATACAATTAATCAATCAATTAGTGTACACCTCTCCCTCCCAATGCAGCCTTAATGAGCTGCACTGCGGTATTGCCGGGCGCCGGAGGCGCCCCGGCAATGCCGCGCTGCAGCATATTTAATTATTTGGCATGGGGCGGTGTACTTTGAATGTATGTGTACTTGTTGTACACCGCACCTTTCCTATGCCATCTCCAGGCATTGCAAATCGTCATTGCTGGGCACCGAAGGGGGCTCGGCAGTGACGCACGCTGAAAGAGAGTACTCAGTTTTCACTCTGGTTGTTTTCTTGTTTTCTTTCTTTCTTGGTTGTCCGGACGATATCTCAGCCATCCTTTGAGCTAGGAAGCTGAAATTTCGGCACAGTAGTGAGCAAGTCCTTTGTCAAATACGGTATTTTTTGTTTTTTGAATAATCAATTAATTGAGGAGTTATTTAATTATTAGCGTTTAATTAAGTACTTATTTAATTAATTAAATTTCATTTATCTTCTGACCATTATTAACTCAGGCACCTTTTGAGTTAGGAAGCTGATATTTGGACATGCCAATGACCAGGTGATTTGGCTGCAAAGGATATTTTTGATTTATTAATTAATCAATTAATCGATTAATTATTTAATTATTCGATTAATGACAAAAAATTTTTTTTTTTTTAAGTTACAGATTCTGATGAAATAGTGGTAGTTTATGTGTTCTCTGACCAAATTGATTAATAATTTAATTTTTTTATGATTATTATTTATTTATTTTCATTATTAATCATTTATTTATTTTCTTTCTCATTTGGCCAATATCTCAGGCACCTTTTGAGCTGGGAAGCTAATATTTGGACATGAGTGACCAAGTGATGTGGCTATCAAGGATATTTTTGATTTATTGATTAATCATTTCATCTATTAAGTATTTATTGATTAATCGATTAATTATTTATTGAGTAATCAATTAATTATTTAATTTTTTATAAATGACTTATTTAATTAAATTTCTAAAAGATACATCTTCGGATGAAGCACTACTGGTTTAGTTATGCGATTAGCCAATTGATTATGAAAATATTTTGTGATAATCTTTTATTGATTTTAATTATACAATTAATCAATCAATTAGTGTACACCTCTCCCTCCCAATGCAGCCTCAATGAGCTGCACTGCGGTATTGCCGGGCGCCGGAGGCGCCCCGGCAATGCCGCGCTGCAGCATATTTAATTATTTGGCATGGGGCGGTGTACTTTGAATGTATGTGTACTTGTTGTACACCGCTCCTTTCCTATGCCATCTCCAGGCATTGCAAATCGTCATTGCCGGGCACCAAAGGGGCCTCGGCAGTGACGCACGCTGAAAGAGAGTACTCAGTTTTCACTCTGGTTTCTTGTTTGTTTGTTTTCTTGGTTGTCCGGACGATATCTCAGCCATCCTTTGAGCTAGGAAGCTGAAATTTCGGCACAGTAGTGAGCAAGTCCTTTGTCAAATACGGTATTTTTTGTTTTTTGAATAATCAATTAATTGAGGAGTTATTTAATTATTAGCGTTTAATTAAGTACTTATTTAATTAATTAAATTTCATTTCTCTTCTGACCATTATTAACTCAGGCACCTTTTGAGTTAGGAAGCTGATATTTGGACATGCCAATGACCAGGTGATTTGGCTGCAAAGGATATTTTTGATTTATTAATTAATCAATTAATCGATTAATTATTTAATTATTCGATTAATGACAAAAATTTTTTTTTTTAAAGTTACAGATTCTGATGAAATAGTGGTAGTTTATGTGTTCTCTGACCAAATTGATTAATAATTTAATTTTTTTATGATTATTATTTATTTATTTTCATTATTAATCATTTATTTATTTTCTTTCTCATTTGGCCAATATCTCAGGCACCTTTTGAGCTGGGAAGCTAATATTTGGACATGAGTGACCAAGTGATGTGGCTATCAAGGATATTTTTGATTTATTGATTAATCATTTCATCTATTAAGTATTTATTGATTAATCGATTAATTATTTATTGAGTAATCAATTAATTATTTAATTTTTTATAAATGACTTATTTAATTAAATTTCTAAAAGATACATCTTCGGATGAAGCACTAGTGCTTTAGGTATGCTATTAGCCAATTGATTAAGAAAATATTTTGTGATAATCTTTTATTGATTTTAATTATACAATTAATCAATCAATTAGTGTACACCTCTCCCTCCCAATGCAGCCTCAATGAGCTGCACTGCGGTATTGCCGGGCGCCGGAGGCGCCCCGGCAATGCCGCGCTGCAGCATATTTAATTATTTGGCATGGGGCGGTGTACTTTGAATGTATGTGTACTTGTCTTGTTGTACACCGCACCTTTCCTATGCCATCTCCAGGCATTGCAAATCGTCATTGCTGGGCACCGAAGGGGGCTCGGCAGTGACGCACGCTGAAAGAGAGTACTCAGTTTTCACTCTGGTTGATTTCTTGTTTTCTTTCTTTCTTGGTTGTCCGGACGATATCTCAGCCATCCTTTGAGCTAGGAAGCTGAAATTTCGGCACAGTAGTGAGCAAGTCCTTTGTCAAATACGGTATTTTTTGTTTTTTGAATAATCAATTAATTGAGGAGTTATTTAATTATTAGCGTTTAATTAAGTACTTATTTAATTAATTAAATTTCATTTATCTTCTGACCATTATTAACTCAGGCACCTTTTGAGTTAGGAAGCTGATATTTGGACATGCCAATGACCAGGTGATTTGGCTGCAAAGGATATTTTTGATTTATTAATTAATCAATTAATCGATTAATTATTTAATTATTCGATTAATGACAAAAAATTTTTTTTTTTTTAAGTTACAGATTCTGATGAAATAGTGGTAGTTTATGTGTTCTCTGACCAAATTGATTAATAATTTAATTTTTTTATGATTATTATTTATTTATTTTCATTATTAATCATTTATTTATTTTCTTTCTCATTTGGCCAATATCTCAGGCACCTTTTGAGCTGGGAAGCTAATATTTGGACATGAGTGACCAAGTGATGTGGCTATCAAGGATATTTTTGATTTATTGATTAATCATTTCATCTATTAAGTATTTATTGATTAATCGATTAATTATTTATTGAGTAATCAATTAATTATTTAATTTTTTATAAATGACTTATTTAATTAAATTTCTAAAAGATACATCTTCGGATGAAGCACTACTGGTTTAGTTATGCGATTAGCCAATTGATTATGAAAATATTTTGTGATAATCTTTTATTGATTTTAATTATACAATTAATCAATCAATTAGTGTACACCTCTCCCTCCCAATGCAGCCTCAATGAGCTGCACTGCGGTATTGCCGGGCGCCGGAGGCGCCCCGGCAATGCCGCGCTGCAGCATATTTAATTATTTGGCATGGGGCGGTGTACTTTGAATGTATGTGTACTTGTTTGTTTTCTTTCTTGGTTGTCCGGACGATATCTCAGCCATCCTTTGAGCTAGGAAGCTGAAATTTCGGCACAGTCGTGAGCAAGTCCTTTGTCAAATACGGTATTTTTTGTTTTTTGAATAATCAATTAATTGAGGAGTTATTTAATTATTAGCGTTTAATTAAGTACTTATTTAATTAATTAAATTTCATTTCTCTTCTGACCATTATTAACTCAGGCACCTTTTGAGTTAGGAAGCTGATATTTGGACATGCCAATGACCAGGTGATTTGGCTGCAAAGGATATTTTTGATTTATTAATTAATCAATTAATCGATTAATTATTTAATTATTCGATTAATGACCCAAAAATTTTTTTTTTTTAAGTTACAGATTCTGATGAAATAGTGGTAGTTTATGTGTTCTCTGACCAAATTGATTACCAATTTAATTTTTTTATGATTATTATTTATTTATTTTCATTATTAATCATTTATTTATTTTCTTTCTCATTTGGCCAATATCTCAGGCACCTTTTGAGCTGGGAAGCTAATATTTGGACATAAGTGACCAAGTGATGTGGCTATCAAGGATATTTTTGATTTATTGATTAATCATTTCATCTATTAATTATTTATTGATTAATCGATTAATTATTTATTGAGTAATCAATTAATTATTTAATTTTTTATAAATGACTTATTTAATTAAATTTCTAAAAGATACATCTTCGGATGAAGCACTAGTGGTTTAGTTATGCGATTAGCCAATTGATTATGAAAATATTTTGTGATAATCTTTTATTGATTTTAATTATACAATTAATCAATCAATTAGTGTACACCTCTCCCTCCCAATGCAGCCTTAATGAGCTGCACTGCGGTATTGCCGGGCGCCGGAGGCGCCCCGGCAATGCCGCGCTGCAGCATATTTAATTATTTGGCATGGGGCGGTGTACTTTGAATGTATGTGTACTTGTTTATTATTTTAATTGCATTTGGAGATTGATGTCATCATTTATTATTTTGAATGCATTTGGAGATCGATGTCATCATTCATTATTTTAATTGAATTTGGAGATCGATGTCATCATTTATTATTTTAATTGCATTTGGAGATTGATGTCATCATTTATTATTTTAATTGCATTTGGAGATTGATGTCATCATTTATTATTTTAATTGAATTTGGAGATTGATGTCATCATTTATTATTTTAATTGAATTTGGAGATCGATGTCATCATTTATTATTTTAATTGCATTTGGAGATTGATGTCATCATTTATTATTTTAATTGAATTTGGAGATTGATGTCATCATTTATTATTTTAATTGAATTTGGAGATTCATGTCATCATTTATTATTTTGAATGCATTTGGAGATTGATGTCATCATTTATCATTTTAATTGCATTTGGAGATTGATGTCTTCATTTTTTTATTTTAATTGAATTTGGAGATTCATGTCATCATTTATTATTTTGAATGCATTTGGAGATTGATGTCATCATTTATTATTTTAATTGCATTTGGAGATTGATGTCATCATTTATTATTTTAATTGCATTTGGAGATTGATGTCATCATTTATTATTTTAATTGCATTTGGAGATTGATGTCATCATTTATTATTTTAATTGCATTTGGAGATTGATGTCATCATTTATTATTTTAATTGCATTTGGAGATTGATGTCATCATTTATTATTTTAATTGCATTTGGAGATTGATGTCATCATTTATTATTTTAATTGCATTTGGAGATTGATGTCATCATTTATTATTTTAATTGAATTTGGAGATTGATGTCATCATTTATTATTTTAATTGCATTTGGAGATTGATGTCTTCATTTATTATTTTAATTGCATTTGGAGATTGATGTCATCATTTATCATTTTAATTGAATTTGGAGATTGATGTCATCATTTATTATTTTAAATGCATTTGGAGATTGATGTCATCATTCATTATTTTAATTGAATTTGGAGATTGATGTCATCATTTATTATTTTAATTGCATTTGGAGATTGATGTCATCATTTATCATTTTAATTGAATTTGGAGATTGATGTCATCATTTATTATTTTAAATGCATTTGGAGATTGATGTCATCATTTATTATTTTAATTGCATTTGGAGATTGATGTCATCATTTATTATTTTAAATGCATTTGGAGATTGATGTCATCATTTATTATTTTAATTGCATTTGGAGATTGATGTCATCATTTATTATTTTAAATGCATTTGGAGATTGATGTCATCATTTATTATTTTAAATGAATTTGGAGATTGATGTCATCATTTATTATTTTAAATGCATTTGGAGATTGATGTCATCATTTATTATTTTAATTGCATTTGGAGATTGATGTCATCATTTATTATTTTAATTGCATTTGGAGATTGATGTGTTCATTTATTATTTTAAATGCATTTGGAGATTGATGTCATCATTTATTATTTTAAATGCATTTGGAGATTGATGTCATCATTTATTATTTTAAATGCATTTGGAGATTGATGTCTTCATTTATCATTTTAATTGCATTTGGAGATTGATGTCTTCATTTTTTATTTTAATTGAATTTGGAGATTGATGTCATCATTTATTTGACAGTTTATTTCTGGGATGAGATTTGACCCCAGGTGAGCAAGCTCAAAAGCAGGTGTGTTTACCTCCAAGCTATCCTGCCAAACCAATGAGCAATTATAAACAACTGAAGTTGCCAATATGGATTTATGAGGCTACTTGTGACTTCAACGAGCCAACATTGGAATGATGAAGCTCCACAAACACTTCTTATTATTCCTTGCATACTCTTGATAGGAAAGCTGCATATTCAATTGGACCATTCGTCTCTTGCTCTTTATTGAGAAAGGCTGGTTCTTGTTTCCGGTGACGTTACCCCCAGACGCTGGTGCTGCAGCGCTGTATTCAGGGTGCGCAGTTGTGCCAGGAATGCACGGTTTGGCTGCAAGTTCCTCCTACACAGCGTCTCTCGCACAGCACGTTCCAGTGGAAGTGATCGGCGCAGGAGCAGAAAGGCAAGGACTAGCGTGGCCGAACGGCTGCGGCCCATGACGCAATGCACGAGAACCCGCCCTGTGGGAATTGAAAAACTGGCATCATAAATATCACCCACAAATCGTAAATTGAAAAAATATATATTCTGAGTACTTCACCAAACCCTTCAGATCTTTACATTATGTGCTGGCTACATACAGCGACAAATGCTGTGCCCAAATTAAATATACCAAATTAACAAAACAAAAAAACGAAATCAAGTGGCAATGTTGGCAAGAGGGAAATGCCGACCGCATGATGTTATAGTCATTTACTCCTGCTTCCTCCTCATATAGTAAATCTTCTTCTTCTCTTTTCTTTAAGGGTTGAGATCCACTGGCACCAGGCCCCTGCCCTGCCTTGACCATGATACTCCTCCACTCCCCTCTGTCCTCTGCCAACTATCTCCACTCTCCAAAGACCCTCACCTTTCTGCTTATCCCTCCTCACCCAATCCTCCCATCTCAACCTCTTTTTGTCCTACCTTGCTCCTTCAACCTTTCCCCTCTCTTTGCCATTCGATCTTCACCCCATCCGCACCCAGGGCCACCAAGAGCCAGAATGGGCCCCGGGTCAATACCAAGTGTCGGCCCCCTTCCTTTTTTTTTCCACCTTATACAGAAGTTTCCATGTTTTTGTCATCCACAAGTCACAATGCCACCATTTCACCTTGCACTTCCAACCTCTTCTCTCCACCAGCTGTCTCAGCATGAACATCCCATCCATCATCCCTCTGCCCTTCCGAAACCCTGACTGCTCTTCTCCGATCTCCTTCTCCACACTCTTCCTTTTCCTTCTGTCCAGAATCCTCTCCAGCACCGTCATGACATGATTTAGGAGCGTAATGCCCCTGCACGTTCCCGGATCTTGAACATCACCCTTCCCCTTCCATATCGGCACAATTATCCATGTCCTCCAACCCTCTGGAATTAAACCCTCTCTCATACATATATTCAACAGCCTCTTCATCCAATTGACTCCGACTTCTTCTGCTGCAATTTTATAATCTCTGTACACACCGGATCAATGTGCCTCTGTACACAGCTCTTCCCTTCTTCATCCTCTTCAATGCCGTCCGCATTTCCTCTTCCGTGATCTCCACTGTTGAAGAAAATTTATTATTTGCGTACGTAATTTGTGTAGGTTCAGTGGACTTTTCTTGAGCCTTGACCATTTGTTGCAAACACTTAAGTTTTAATTGTTTGCTTAAGCTGCATTAATATATAACTAGTGAGATACCCGTGCTACGCACGGGTGGGAGGCCAGACGCAAACAGGCAATGCAGATACGGTGAATGCCAAAGCATGAAACCAATAAATTCCACATTCCTGTAGCACCTTCAGTCGCACGTCAGACATGGACAGCAAGTTCGTGAGGGACTTCCATGAAAAACGTACCCCTTCGCAAACAAACGGGTACATTCACGTAGAGAAACATCGATCGTGGGACCGTGGCGAATCTGCATATGGCGATCCGCGAAATTCACGTTCAAAAAGTAGAAACCATCACGGCATGTCGTCATTCACTTGAACTCGATATCTCTTTTTTTCATTCCAAACAATTTGATAGTTTTTACAATGAAGGAAACATTAACAATGTTGTTAAAAGTTTATTTTGTGATTAATTGGAGTTACTACCAAATCAACAGTTAAAAGGTTTTTAAGCCGATAGCTGTTACGGCCTTGGCAACATCGATGGAGACAGCGATCTGTTAGCGTATACACCGCCCAAATAGCTATGTGCAATTCTCTCATGTAGAGATTAAACATCGTTTGAACTTTGGCCGAGGTCATTATTTACTTTTAATGATGTTTATATACGAATGATGTTTAATTATGTTTATATTGGTTTTGGGTCGTCCTTTCCGCATATCTCGTGGGATTGTAAGTTGGAGAGATGGCCGTGATGGCGGGGAGGGGGTTGGAATTCTCTCAAGCAGGGATTCAACCCGTGTCCTTATAAAAGGTCTTCGTCCAAGGTCACCGAGTTCGATCGGTGCAGCCGTGCAGCGATCGGTGCAGCCGTTTGTGCGGCACCCTGGAAAATAACATCGTCACAATGAGAACATCGTCACAATGAACGTTATGCGAACGCGAATGTTATGTGGGATTCCAAACCTGAGAATGCTGGAGACCAAAGCTGAAATTGGGAAAACTAAATAGCCTATTTTACTCCTGGAGATCCCAGGATGACCCACACAAAATATCTTTGCGATCGGTTCAGCAGTTTTTACGGTACCTTCGAACGGACGGACAGACAGACAGACAGACAGACAGACAGACAGACGGACGGACGGACATTTGGTGAATTATAGTAAGATGCTCAGTTTGAATCATGTTCTAATATCTACCAGCAATAACCATTCTCCTTTTAGTAACTGGGACTCGCAGCCGAACTCCAGAGGGGGTCATAAATCGTTTCCTTGTCTGGTTTCCCGGAGCAACGAGCCTGTTTGTCTAAGGTTGGCTTATCGGCGCAAATCGACAAGTTTGGTTTGGAAAATGGTTTCTTTTAATTAAATATTTGAAGGACAAATAACTATACTTATCAAGTATGAAGGTCAAATCCCAAAGGACCGTCTATGATTTCGTAAATCTTTAACTTAAAGCGCGATGCTGCGCACGCTAATGCTTACGCAAAGAGCAAGCGGACAACGCAGTTCATAAAAGAGTCTTTATTCAAAGTACTCAAACTGCAGCACTAAGCTGCTCAGGGCTGCGCGCTCCGCGTATATCGTGAGGCCACGCCTCTCTCCCTGGCGTGGCCCATCCCCACTTGGTGTGCGGGGTGATGTCACCGCGTCAGTGCTTTCGTGTCCGCCACACGCGCCCCCCCAGAATCCCCGCGCACCTGAAGGGTCAGTTTGCGGGGCAAACGGATGACCCGGCCGAAGCGCCCCCTGGCGACTGGCGGCGTCTGGGATGCACGGATGCCATCTGGGATGCCTCCGGCAGCAGGACCGGGGGGCGGCATGGCGGCGGGGCTGGGCGGTGCCGGGGGTCCGCCCGGGTCGGGCCACTGGCGGTGGATGGTCCACGTCGAGGTGGGCCGGCTTGAGGCGGTCTACAGAAACGCGGTCAGGAGTACCGCCGATGTCCAGGGTGAAGTGCTTCGCCCCGGTCTCAAGCACGCGGAAAGGCCCGTCGTACGGGGGCCGCAGTGGTGTCCGGTGGGCATCGTGGCGGACAAAGACGTACTCTGCCGTGCGAAGCTCCGGGGCGACGTGCGTCGGTGGGTGCCCGTGGCATGCCGTTGGCACCGGGGCGAACCTCTGGGCGGTCTCTTGCAGAGCGGAGCGCTGCTGTGCCGCGGACCATGGTGCCGTGGAGTCGGGGAGGAACTCGCCCAGCACCCGCAGCGGTTGCCCGAAGACCAACTCCGCCGCGGATGCGCGCAGGTCCTCCTTGGGCGCCGTCCGGAGGCCCAGCAGGACCCAGGGGAGCCTGTCGACCCAGCCGCCGTCGCGGAGGGTGGCCCGGAGCGCGGCCTTCAATGAGCGGTGAAATCGCTCATACAGGCCGTTAGCCTGGGGGTGGTAGGCCGTGGTTCGGTGCAGCCGGACCCCGAGCCCCTGCGCGACCGCCCCCCAGAGCTCCGAGGTGAACTGGGGGCCGCGGTCGGACGAGATGTCTGAGGGGGCGCCGAACCGGGCGACCCAGGTGGCGATGAAAGCCTGCGCGACATCCGCCGCCATCGTCGACGCCAAGGGCACGGCCTCCGGCCACCGGGTGGTGCGGTCCACCATGGTGAGGACGTGGGTGAACCCCCGCGAGGGGGGCAGAGGTACAACCAGGTCCACGTGGACGTGGTCAAACCGGCGTTCCGGCACCGTGAACGGGGCCAACGGGGCCTGGGTGTGCCGGTGCACCTTGGCGCGCTGGCACGCGAGGCACGTCCTGGCCCAGCCGCGGACGGCCTTCCGGAGGCCATGCCAGACGAACTTGTCGGCGATCAACCTTTGGGAGGCCCTCGCGCCCGGGTGGGACAGGCCGTGGATGGCGTCAAACACATGGCGCTGCCAGCCCACGGGCACGATGGGGCGAGGACGCCCGAGGGAGACGTCGCACAAGAGGGCCGCACCTGCGCCGTCGAACGGCACCTCGGTGACACGGAGGCCCGTGACGGCGGTCCGCAAGGCCTGGACGTCGGGGTCAGCGGCCTGGTCCGCTGCCATCCGGGCATAGTCGATGCCGAGGTGGACTGCGTGGGCGACGGCCCGGGAAAGGCAATCCGCCACCGGGTTGTCCTTCCCCGCGACGTGCCGGATGTCCGTCGTGTACTCGGACACGGCCGAGAGGTGACGCTGCTGCCGGGCCGACCACGGCTCGGTGACCTTGCCCATCGCGAAGATCAGCGGCTTGTGGTCGACGAAGGCCGTGAACGCACGGCCCTCGAGCAGATGGCGGAAGTGCCTGACCGCCAAGTGAAGCCCGAGCAACTCGTGGTCGAAGGTACTGTAACGGCGTTCGGGCGGGCGAAGCTGCCGGCTAAAGAACGCCAGCGGTTGCCAAGCTCCACGCACCCATTGCTCGTGCACCACGCCCACCGCGTAGTCCGAGGCGTCGGTGGTGAGGGCGATCGGTGCATCAGGCGCCGGGTGCGCGAGCATGGTGGCGTTAGCCAAGGCGAGCTTCGCGCCCGTGAACGCCGTGTCCATCTGCTCGGTCCAGGTAACGTCGCCTTTGCCCGGCTTACCTCGGAGAGCTTCGTGCAGGGGGCGCAGGAGCTGGGCGATACGGGGCAGGAACCGATGGTAAAAGTTCACCATGCCCAGGAACTCCTGCAGCCCTCTGATCGTGCGGGGGCGCGGAAACCCCTTCACCGCATCCACCTTGGCCGGCAGGGGGACGGCTCCGTGCCTGGTGACACGGTGCCCCAGAAAATCGATTATGGCGGCGCCGAACCGGCACTTTGCGGGGTTCACAATCAGGCCATGCTGGCCCAGGCGTTCGAAGAGCGTGCGGAGGTGGCGTAGGTGCTCTTCGCGGGACGCGCTGGCGACGAGGATATCGTCCAGGTAGACGTAGACAAAATCCAAGTCGCGCAGGACACTGTCCATTAGTCGCTGGAACGCCTGAGCCGCATTCTTCAGACCGAAGGGCATCCGCAGTAACTCGAAGAGTCCGAATGGCGTGATGACCGCCGTCTTCGGGACGTCCTCCGGCCTGACGGGGACTTGATGGTAGCCGCGTATGAGGTCCACCTTCGAGAAGAAGGACATGCCCGCCAAACGGGCGGAAAAGTCCTGAATGTGGGGGACGGGGTAGCGGTCGGGGGTGGTGGCGTCATTGAGACGGCGATAGTCCCCGCACGGTCGCCATCCCCCGCCGGGCTTCGGCACGATGTGCAGCGGCGACGCCCAAGCGCTCTCTGAGCGCCGAACGATGCCGAGTCGCTCCAGGGTAGCGAACCCCGCTTTTGCCACCGCCAGCTTCGTCGGCTCGAGGCGGCGTGCCCGGGCGTAGACCGGTGGCCCGACGGTGGGGATGTGATGGGCCACCCCGTGCTTGACGGCCCCCGCCGAGAAGGTGGGCCGCGTGAGGGCCGGGAAGCCGGCGAGGAGGCGGGTGAATGCGTCCGCTGCCGGAAGCATACAGACCAACGTGGCCGGAACCGAACCGTTCGGCAAACCGCTTGGCAAGCCGCTCGTTGAGCTGCTCGACGAGCTGGGCAGCGCACAAGCGAGCGAGCTGAACGTCTCGGCCTGGACAAGACGTCTGCGCTTTACGTCGACCAGGAGCCCATTAGCGCACAGGAAGTCCGTGCCAAGCAGTGCCATGGGCACGTCGGCGGTGACGAACGTCCATCGGAAAACCTGCCCTCCGAACCGCAGAGAGAGGCAGCGTTTTCCGTACGTACGGATGGGCGTCCCATTCGCGGCAAGCAGCGCGGGGCCCCCGCCCGCGGCGTGCTTGTCTGACGTGCCGGCGGGAACGACACTCACCTGCGCTCCCGTGTCGCACAGGTAACGGCGCCCGGATAAGGTGTCCGTTATGAACAGCAGGCTGCTCGAATGGCCGGCGCTCATCGCCACTATTGAGCGCCGGCCCGGGCGTTTCCCGACCTGTTGAAGGAGCATGGCGGATGACATTGCCGAGCCTCGTGGCCAAACTTGGCGTGGAACCAGCACCAGGTGGTGGAGCTGGAGGAGCGCGGCTGGCTCCGCCAGGCCGGTGGAGTTGGCGGGTTTCCCCGCGGTGGCGGTTTTCGCCGCGGCGGTGGGCGGGGCGTGGCGGCGGTCACGAGGTGCGTATCAGCATGCTGCGTATGCTGTATAAGCTGATGCTGTGGAACAGCAGCATCAGCAGCATTAGCAGCATCAGCCACGAGGGCCGTGACGGCCACGCCGACTCTCGCCCGCGTGTCCGAAGCGGCGAAGTACTTGTCCGCCTCGGCCGCCAATGCTCGGGGTTCCGTTAGCCCGGTCCCGGCCAACGCGAGGCGAACCTGCGCTGGAAGTTGGCGACGGAAAAGCGCCCGGAATAGAGAACCGGGGGCTTCGTCGCTCAACAGTGACAGCATATGGTCCATTCTGACCGACGGGCGCGTGTCGCCGAGCTCGGGGAGATCCAGGAGGCGGTCGGCCCGTGCGTCGTCCGTGAGGCCGAACGTGGCTAGGAGTAGCCGCTTGAGTGCCTCGTACTTGTGGCCGTCCGGTGGGTGGCGAAGGACGGACACAACTCGAGCGGCCGTGCCGGGCCCGAGGGAGGCGACGACGTGGCAGTAGCGCATGTCGTCGTTGGTGAGGCGCCGAAGCTGAAATTGGGCTTCGGCTTGAACGAACCAGACTTCGGCCTGGGCCTCCCAAAATTCGGGAAGTTTAATCGCCATTGCCTTGTCGTTGGCCATTGCAATGGCGTCGTGTTCGGAAGGATCGCTACGGCAGATCCAACGTCGAGGTCACCATATAAAGCGCGATGCTGCGCACGCTAATGCTTACGCAAAGAGCAAGCGGACAACGCGGTTCATAAAAGAGTCTTTATTCAAAGTACTCAAACTGCAGCACTAAGCTGCTCAGGGCTGCGCGCTCTGCGTATATCGTGAGGCCACGCCTCTCTCCCTGGCGTGGCCCATCCCCACTTGGTGTGCGGGGTGATGTCACCGCGTCAGTGCTTTCGTGTCCGCCACAAACTCGTATACCCAAACGATTTAGTCTATAGAACAAACATTTCATTATTAGCAAGTGTATAAGCCTATAAGAGTAGTTCTGAAGCTATTATTAATAAGTGTTGAGTTTGTACAAGGTTGCACATGTCGCATCCCACGGGAAAAAACTAGATTATCACTTGGCAACGGCACTGAAGGAATACTGTTCCCTAGGGAAATCAGAATGAATGTACACTTCCTCATTCACACTGGAATTAACTAGAACGCCACTCAGTAGAGCGCATACTCCCGCCGTGGGTCAAGTTGGAATAGTACGATTTCACAAAAGTTTGAGGGAGTAGTTCAGTGACAACACAAGACAGACACTGCACAGATATATATTTAGAATATATAGAAGATAATGTTAAAAAAAAACAAGGCAATTTCACTTTCATTTTCGGATTCAGCGTTCAATTCTATATAAGTGAGTGTATTTTGAGGCATGTGTGACTTCAAATAAAATTGTAAGCCAGGAAAACGTTCGTTTCATTCCTTAGGGATACAACATGTAAAACTGGCCCAAACGTCAAAACAAAACTCGCTCATTTTAAGTCGTACAAGCTAATGCGACCACTCATTCTTCTGGGAAGAATCCCGCGCACATGCGTGTCACACTTATAACTCACCGAAGTCTTTATAAGCTCATCAAATACTGACACCGCGATTGACATTCGCTGAGGTAAATGTTGATATCTCTTCTGAGGTAAATAATAATAATAATAAAAACAATTTTAAAGCATTATACGTATCAAACGATACATTTTATGAAACGGGGAAAACTAATACACACTTTGGTGGTTTTAAAATGACAGAATATGTCTTTATTAGAAAGAAAAAAAAGAATATTGAAGACGATGCTGCTAACAAAATACACCGCTCTAACGCATAACCACGAGTTTAAACTACATTTACAACAAATATGAAAACTATTTTCATATCACAATGTTAAATATAGAATATATAGAAGATAATGTTTAAAAAAAATGAGCCCTATCTTCCAATGGTAAAAAAATCCTTCAAAAATTCCTGGATCCGGAATAATATCCTGAGCTTCACCAAAAACTAATCAATTCTTCCTTATCCCAAGGGCAATCATCCCACCAACTTTCATCCAAATCCGTTCAGAACTTTTCCAGATATCTTGTTCACAAACACACGAACACGTGAACACACAAACGAACACACACACACACACACACACACACACACACACACATACACGGACGGACGGACGGACGGACACGAGCGAATGCATTACTCCCTGGCGGGAGTAATTATATTAATCTAGCACAACAAATGTATTAAGACACATTAAGATATAACTGTATTCTCCACAATTACTGAGAATTGTACTTTCTGTGATCCAAATTCCCTTCCCAAGCTGATTGGAGTGGGGGCCACCATCTGGTCTTCATCACGAACCCAGTTGTTATCTTAAAAGTCACAGAACTTGTTTGTACTGAAGGGTTTAGAGATAGAGTGTTGTATAATGTCTTTACTCCTTCGCCATGGATCGCGGGGCAGTGCCATGGATCGCGGGGCAGTGCCATGGATCGCGGGGCAGTGCCATGGATCGCGGGGCAGTGCCAGGGATCGCGGGGCAGTGCCATGGATCGCGGGGCAGTGCCATGGATTGCGGGGCAGTGCCATGGATCGCGGGGCAGTGCCATGAATCGCGGGGCAGTGCCATGGATCGCGGGGCAGTGCCATGGATCGCGGGGCAGTGCCATGGATCGCGGGGCAGTGCCATGGATCGCGGGGCAGTGCCATGGATCGCGGGGCAGTGCCATGGATCGCGGGGCAGTGCCATGGATCGCGGGGCAGTGCCATGGATCGCGGGGCAGTGCCATGGATCGCGGGGCAGTGCCATGGATCGCGGGGCAGTGCCATGGATCGCGGGGCAGTGCCATGGATCGCGGGGCAGTGCCATGGATCGCGGGGCAGTGCCATGGATCGCGGGGCAGTGCCATGGATCGCGAGGCAGTGCCATGGATCGTGGGGCAGTGCCATGGATGAATCCAGCGGATGGCGCTGAGAGACCACGAATGACTGTTAAGCTTTCTTTGATGTTCCGAAATGTTATCTTTCCTTCGGCCCCCAAATCCATTTTTTCTCCTCCCCTCTGACCCTCTCCTGACCTCTCACCCTCCCCTCTGACCCTCTCCTGACCTCTCACCCTCCCCTCTGACCCTCTCCTGACCTCTCACCCTCCCCTCTGACCCTCTCCTGACCTCTCACCATCCCTTCTGACTCTTTGATCTTCTACTATAAAATAGCTGTGTAAAAGCAAAGTTGTTGAGATTCTCATTTTGGCTTGTCTGTATTGGATGTTGCGTACTGACATTCTGACTGTATTGGATGTTGCGTACTGACATTCTGACTGTATTGGATGTTGCGTACTGACATTCTGACTGTATTGGATGTTGCGTACTGACATTCTGACTGTAGTCTGTATTGGATGTCTGTATTGGATGTTGCGTACTGACATTCTGACTGTATTGGATGTTGCGTACTGACATTCTGACTGTATTGGATGTCTGTATTGGATGTTGCATAGTGACATTCTGACTGTATTGGATGTTGCGTACTGACATTCCGACTGTATTGAATGTCTGTATTGGATGTTGCGTACTGACATTCTGACTGTATTGGATGTTGCATACTGACATTCTGACTGTATTGGATGTCTGTATTGGATGTTGCGTACTGACATTCTGACTGTATTGGATGTTGCGTACTGACATTCTGACTGTATTGGATGTTGCGTACTGACATTCTGACTGTATTGAATGTCTGTATTGGATGTTGCGTACTGACATTCTGACTGTATTGGATGTTGCGTACTGACATTCTGACTGTATTGGATGTCTGTATTGGATGTTGCGTACTGACATTCTGACTGTATTGGATGTTGCGTACTGACATTCTGACTGTATTGGATGTTGCGTACTGACATTCTGACTGTATTGAATGTCTGTATTGGATGTTGCGTACTGACATTCTGACTGTATTGGATGTTACGTACTGACATTCTGACTGTATTGGATGTCTGTATTGGATGTTGCGTACTGACATTCTGACTTTGGGGTTGTCTGTGGAGACCTGCATTTTGTGTGGAGATTTTTACTCTGTTCTTGAATGTGTCACTTTGATGAGATCTCTTACTGAGAATTTGCGTATGAAAATTGAAGTGTGTGTGTTTCTTAAACTCGTTTTCTTTGTTTTGCAATATCTTTTGTAACCTGAAGTGAGATCTCCCACGTTTCATTAAAAATCAGTCAATTATCTTTTGAAAGGTTTGGACAATTTAATTTTTTTGAGTTCTGTCAATCATTCAAGGCTAAATTAATTAATTCCTTAACACCACCAACTCCACTATCTCCTCCACATAGCTCGTTAGCTTCAGCTCGCTGGTTCAACAGCTCTTTAAAACATCCTCTCGCACCTTAAATATTGTTCCGCTTTCTGTCACTGGCCTCCCGGAACCATCCTTAATCAACCTCAACCCTCACCCCTCCATCCCCTTTAATGTCCTTGCCATCCTCATCCCTGACACGAGCCAATTTGTAGATATACTTTCTCCCACATTCCTCTACCAACTTGTTGTGCACCTCCTCTTCTATATCATTCCTTGCCTTATCCACGGAACTCCTTGCTGCTTTTTTATTTTGCCCATACAGGTGCAGCAACCCTGCTTCTGGTTGCCTGCCTCAATCCTTGATCTTATCTAACCTCTTCCAAACCTCGTTCTTTTCACCAACTGCCTTTGCTACTTCCTCCATCCACCATACTTGTTTTCTATCCCTTGACGATGCACCCTTTCCTGATGTTCTTCCACACAACATTTCTGCAATCTCCATAAACGCCTCCGTACTTTTTCCACACCTCATCCAAACTATCCGCTTCTTTGTTAAGTTGCTCATACCTGGCCCACACGCTCTCCTTGTACTCTACAATGATAGGTAATCACTCCTATATTCTACAATGTCCACTCCTCCTATAGATAACCGTGTGACTTTCCCGTTTTTGAAAGGATGAACCAGCTGTGGCCATCCCATTCCTCATCTCCAGCTCCACCAGCTCTGCACCTCTTTGTTCCTCATCCCCCAACCAAATTTACCAACACATTCCTCTTCACCCGGCTCTACTACTCCCACATGCACGTTAAAGTCCCTCTCAATGCACGAGATCACCTCCAGCTAAACCATTCCCATCATCCTCTCCAGTGCATCCCTGAATTCCTGCTTCTGCGCCCCAGTCTTTCCCATTTGCGGCCCATATACTGACATAACACACATCATTTGCCTCTGTATCACCATAGTCTAGTAGGAAGACTAGGTCCCCCTGCACCCCCCGGAGATATACTTCTAATCAGTGTTTCTAGATTGGAAAAAATGTGTAGAAAATGACTAGCTATGGCCCCAAGCTGAAAAAATGTCCCACATACCATTTTTATGCAAATTACTGCTGCCATTATCAAAAAAACGATTTTTGACATATCTCAGCCAATATTGCAGATAATTGAAAAATGAAGGTGTCTAGACCCATGTTTTGAAGGGCATAGATCATGATAGAACTATTCATAACATGATTACATGTGTCTATGGTATACTAGTATGCTAATTAGTGCTTTATTTACAAAATAATCACAGTTTTACGAAATAATAGACTCATATTAAGGTCCGTCTACACAGACGTTAACACAAAGTTTTATTTTTCTAAATATTACAACTGTCAAAATAGTCCTAGCACTCAATGTGACCACTCTTCTCTTGCTTGTTTTAGATAAACATCATTAGCATTAGTGATTCTACACTGAGTCAGTCATCATCATTTTCATCGAAATCGTCAGAGTCAAACTCTTCTTCTCCTTCCTCTTCCTCCTCCTCTTCGTGCTCTCCTGTGTTCAGAAGATCCACCAGTGAGGTTGGTAGGATGGGACCACTGGACCACATTGGTTTCAACAGTCCTTCATCAGTCCTTATCCATCCTTGCTCCTCATAAGGTTTTGGCTTTTCGATGATAGGTTGATCGGCTCTTTTGTACAATGCTACGCGGTGGTTCACACGCTGGATGTGCGGCTTCAGGGCAGACTGGCATGGAGGAAGGCGAGCCAGATCAACCTTGGACTTGGATGTGAGGGTCTTGTCCTCTCCCACCATTTTTCGTAGCAGCTTGGCACGGACAATGTCCACTGATGACTCGCGACTCTGGCCGTACATCACACAGGTGAATTTTTCTAACTGCCTCTCCACCTCAGGGTTGGCATCCCAGTTGTCACCCAGTTCACCGAATGCCCTGTGAAACCTGGGATTCTTCTCCAGCTTTTTCAAGGGCCCGACTTTTCCCTTCCCTTTGAAGGCACTGGTGCAGTCTTCTCCGCTGAACACATAGTACCCCAGGAGAGTGGCACAGTAGTCCTCTCCCAGGGATTCTGCCAGCTCAGAGACGTTGACAAGTTGGCGATGCTTCCCTGACCCTGTATCCAGGTACACCGTCAGCTTGATGTTGTGGGCATGGTGGAGCAGGATCAGGAGGATGTCTGTGTCCGGTGTTCTGACTACAGCGTTCTTGTATCCGATGGTAGCAGCATGATGGAGGTACAGAACCACCCTGGTATCAGTCTCTTCCTGGTTGCTGTAGATCGTGGGGAGTTCACGTACCTCGACCTGAAACACAAAAAGGCACCGCATTTCAATCACCAGTCACTGCCAGTTTCAGATCTAGACAAACATCACAGGTAATCACCTTTTTTTCAGGAAAAATTACAATTTGGCCAGCGCCAGATGATGGGAAGGGCTTTCATGCAGACACCCAGATCAAATGTATTCAGGACCCATCTCTGACCCACCTCAGCAGTTGCTGCCTCGGAACGCTTCAGTAGCTCACGAACAACTGCGTTGTCTGTGATCGGTTGGTGGATAGGCGTGCAGTAGTCGACTGTTGATTTGCTGGGTGGGGGAGAACCAGTTGCAGAGGTGAAACCCCCTAGCCCAGGCACAGGCTGCAGGCCACAGCTTCCGATGTATCTGATGAAGAGCCAGATGTAGTACTCTTGCATCGTAGTGGCATAGACTGTGTCATTCTCTGCTGGCGGTGTGAATGATGAGCCTTCAGGGAACTTCGGGCCAACGCGAGTAAAGTGCAAGGGTGGGAGAGTTTTTGGTGTGTCGACCTTCAGGCTACGCTGTTGTGACCTATTGATGGTAGGTAGCATTCGGTCCTTGCTGCTCTCGAACCCGGGCTTGACCTCCTGCACCATGATTCCTCCAGCACTGTTTACAATGTTGCTGCCGTGCACACTGGTAGTGGTTTTATTCAAGTTGTCCCACTCACAGTGGAATACAAGGTTGCCCTCTCCTGTCACAATTTGTGGTGTACGATAAGTTGAGACTTCATCCAGGACCTTGTCGAGAGCAGTTTCCAACTCCAAGGCGAAATCGTAGCTCTCAGAGTGTCCAAGCCTGTGTAGTATTGTGGTGAGCTGTTTGCTTCGGAACAGGTGCCTTACAGTCACACAGAGGAGAATGTGCTTTGGTAACTTCCATTTTCCATCTGACACTGCACGGCACAGATCTTGTCCAATGGAGAAGACCAGACGCTTCACCTTTTCTGTCTCGATGCCCTCCTTGCCAGTCATTAGCACGCTGAGAAAGCGGACAAGGTCTGGAGGTAGGATGTCTTCAGGATTGAGCTCCATGTCTTCAGCTGTTGGTGGCCATGGTTGGTCTTTACACTCTCTGAAAGCCTGTAGAATACCCTGGCGAAGTTGGAGGGCAACATTTTGGTTCTTGTTTGTGCTTCCGAGTGTGAATGCTCGTGCGAGAGCATTGGAAACTGTTATGTTTGAGCTGTGCACAAGCCAGAAAGAAATGACATCACATTTGTCATGATCAACCTTCGTGAAGTGGATATGCTCCTTGATTGGGTCATTCTGTAGGCGTTTCAGTAGTTTCTCTGACCGATAATTTGAGTTCTCATATCCATTCAGTTTCAGTTCCTCGACATAGAGCAAGCGCAAGGAAGAAAGCTGTAGAACTTTATTCTGCTGGATGACCTGGGTTTGAATGTGTTCCAGTACTGAGTTGAATGCCTTTTCATGGGCGGCTGACATGCAAGCCTGCTCCTTTGGTGCTTCGGCTCTGTGAATCGCACGCTCATAGTTGTAGAATGCTGTGCGGAAAGCTTTAAAACATGACGGATGGTGTTTGGCCTCACATGCAAAGAGGTCTTTGTTTTTCACCTTTCGATGGAGTCGATAGAGACCCATTTTCTCAGCCCGTGTTTCGATTTGCTCCCATGCATTTTCTTTGTTTTTAAAGGATGGGAAGGTTGTAGGCCTCTCAGTATTGCGATGAGCATCTTTGGTCTCAACTTTCTCACAAAATATACACTCTGGCGGGAAGATGGGTTCAGCAGAACCTCCTGGTTTACGAGGAGAGTGATGCCATGATGAGGTTGATGGCCCTGGTTCTGTATCATCTCCCAGACGATGAAAGTGGCGGACAAAGTGCTTATAACACTTGCTGTGATATCCTACTCTTTCTAGGTCATCAGGAAGAGTTGCCGGGATCTGATCACATACTGATTGCATACGACATGGGGAGTCATGCGGTTGGTTGAGACGTCTATCCCGGATCTTTTGAAGCAGTTGCAGTTTTTCTGAAGCAGATCCTTTAATTTTACGGAGGGGCGTGAAATCCCCATGATCAGACATGGATGGTACATGAAGGATGCATGTAGGAGGAGAGCTTTGGGCTGCAGGTTCTACACTCCGTTTTCTTTTGGGCATGCTTGCTGTCGATGTCTACCATCACTGTTAAATGACAAATAAGAAATCACGAATGATGTTAAAAGTGCCTGTGAAAGGAGGCTCTGAGTTTTCAGTGAGGTAACAGAGGTTCTGAGTCATGTTCTACACTAGGGTACTTTTTAGCTGACTAAACCATGTTTAGTGGCATCAAAAGTGCTAATAGCTAAAACATCTAAATTCTTCCACACTAACGTTAGCTATCTAGGCCAATGAAACATTGTGCTAAGTTACTGTAGCTAGCTCAGCTGTCGTGCCTCTTTCTGGTTCAATTCATATACAGAAGTCAACAGATATGTCTCATGTTTGGCATTAACAAAAGTTTAAGTTACACCGACATTAGGAACATACTGTACATAGATGAGGCTAGCTTTAACGTTAGCTAACATGGTGCTAGCTGGCTCAGCTGTTATTCTGCCTGTTTATGATTTCATGCAGAAACTGAAGTCAAGAGTGTGAGTAACATTATAGTTAGCATCTTACCTGGCTAGATTGGAGGATGAATACCAAGAACAACACACAGATGGAATGGAAGACTGAACTTTCAACTGAGGTATTCAATAACATCAACGTTACCAATTGATACGAGCGCGCGACATTACCAATTGATACGAGCGCGCGAGCGCGCATGTTACATGGATGGAAATGTAAAATGGCAGCTATAGCAGCACTAATTTGGATCTCTAGTCTGTCATTTCTGCACTGTGATTGGATAACATAAAAAAATATGTTTGGGAGTTAACAGCAGGAGTTGGTAGATTTTACGTGGGCCGGGTGAGAAACCTTTAAATAAGCAAGTGAAAATCTCTCGCAATACAAAGTCAATGGTGGGAAGAAAAGTTGAGTGGTACCAATGTTACTGCCAATGTCCCGCCCCTATGCAAGACTCAGGAGCATCTTGTTGACATTTAACCTTGAAAATACCTGGGTTTAGACCCCTTATGTACCATGTTAAGTTATCTGCAGTATTAACGTATCCTTATCATTTGTAAAACTGATTATTTTGTAATTACAGCATTAATATGCATACTAGTATACCATAGACACATGTAATCATGTTATGAATAGTTCTATCATGATCTATGCCCTTCAAAACATGGGTCTAGACACCTTCATTTTTCAATTATCTGCAATATTGGCTGAGATATGTCAAAAATCGTTTTTTTGATAATGGCAGCAGTAATTTGCATAAAAATGGTATGTGGGACATTTTTTCAGCTTGGGGCCATATCTAGTCATTTTCTACACATTTTTTCCAATCTAGAAACACTGATTAGAAGTATATCTCCGGGGGGTGCAGGGGGACCTAGTCTTCCTACTAGACTACCACCCATGCCAGAACTATCTGACCCTCCCATATTTCCACTCTGACCACCTGTTTGCTGATCTCTTCTGATACTATTTTTCCCATGCCATTAGTTCTTCCATCGCCACCCACGTGCAACAGCTTCTATTCTCCTTTTTTTGTATACAAGTCGAGGCTCATAGAAGAGCTAACGCATCGAACATATAATAAAGGGAGCAGGTGACTAGAGGGAGAAAAGAGGAATGAAAGAGTGAAGGTGAGGAGAGAGTCTTGATTTTGGCAGTTTCACCAGAAGAGGGATGCTGGCAGATCTTGTGCGTCCTGCAGGAATATTTGGGGGACAGAGCCCAGAGAGAGCTGGGGGAGCAAGGCCAGAGAGGAGTCGGTCGAAGATGGAAAGACCACCCACCTGCCTGTAGTGAGCGAGTGAAAGGCTCTCGGAATCAGCTTCATCGCAGGAGATCCCAATGATTCTGAAAGCTTTGGTTTCAACAGCGTGAAGACGAGCTAGGTGTGAGGCAGGAGCACCAGCCCAGACGGGAGAGCAGTATTCCATTGAGCTGTGGATGAAAGCCTTGTATGTGGTGAGGAGCTCAGGTGTGCCGAGGAAGGACTTCGGAAGACGGAGGATGCCCAGTCAGCGACTCGCTTTGGAGGCCAGCTTGGAAATGTGGTTTTCCCAGGAAAGATCATGGCAGATAGTGAGACCCAAAAGCTTGAGTGATAACTTATTTGCGAGGGTTGTTAACAGTTGTGATTTTCACTGATTTCCAGGTGACATTAATACTTTGAAACCAACTGCAATTATTACTGAAAAGCAACAATGCTGAGGTCAACAAATGATTCGGTGAGAAAGAAAGGTTTATTCAAATTTGGGAGCGATGTGGTTTTGTTACAGTATGTGTAGTTGATGGAGCAGTGCTTTCACTACTGGGAGGTGGTTCCTGAAATGATGTCGATTTTCCTTCCCCTGGAAAAAACATTTTCAATGTTGCTGTTCCCATTGCCACTGAGGACATCAGGAATACCCCGACATTCTTCAACAGTAACGCCTTAGGAAAGCTGAAAGGGGTACAGGTTACTCTGAAGGTGTAGGACACCAATCCTGTATTCATGGAGGTTAGAACTGTTCATTTTTCCATCCACGAAAGGTTTGACCAGGCTTTGAAAGAGCTTGAAGAGTATGGTGTAATTTGAGAAAGTTCAGCACCCGGAGAAGGCCTCTCCCACTGTGCTGGTCATCGAACCTGATGGCCGGTTGCGGATTTATTGTGATTATTCTGGCACCACAAACAAATATTCCGAGTTGGAGCAATACCCAGTATCTACCCTGGAAGAACTGTTGAACAAACGAGTACAAAGCTTGATTTATCTCAAGCTTATCACCAGTTAGAGCTCCTGGGAGCTCGAAGTATACTCCAGTAAATACACACCAGGGGCTGTATCAGTACCGTAGGCTCTCGTTCATTGTGAATACAGAAATTGCGTTTGGTGTGAAATCATACTAAAATACACCATTTGTGTCTGTCCGTCTGTCTGATGAATTTTTGACGCCAATATATTCCATCCTTACTTATCCGATCTCAACCAAATTTGACAGGATGACCAAGGGTTACATAATGAAGGTTGTAGCGCATTCATTTGCCCCCCTCCCGAAGGGGGTTTTCTCCCCCAAGCGGGTTTTCCTCGATCGTCATTGCCATCAATGGCGTTGCATGTTGAGGTGTATAGCCATATGAAGTTAGCTTTATCGTGCCGTTTGTCCAAAGACGCTTTTAATAACAAAATTAATGATAATCGCATATTGTTAATGTTATTACAAAACAATATTAATACTAATAATGTCCCACTTCCCCAAGGCGTTTTTCCTGCAGTGATATAGCTTATAGTTATAATGGCGTTTCTGTGGAAGCAATAGGAAGTAAAATTTTTATAAACCACAAACATGTATGACTAGCTTTTTAAACAGTCGCTAATGCTCTTTACTAGTACCGACTGCAAAGCCGCAATGAGCCGGCAAAGCCAAAGCCTCTTGCCACTATTTTACCCATCACCATGGCATCAGTAGGTTAGGTAGTTGGTAGTAGGTAGGTGTAGTAGGTACCATACCTGGTAAGACTTGGTAAAAGAGAAGAGCAGACAGTCCTCCCCAATACCTGCATACAATAAATGTCACAAGAAGCTTAAGGAAGTAACTATACGATGTGCTAGCTTAAGGCCTATTTTAAGAAATTTTAACTGGGCTTAACATACGTTTTCACAGTATGTGTGTGTGGAGAGCTATTATTCCCCTCCCCCTTTGTTAATTCTTGCTACTTTACCAATTACCAAGTATAACCAATTATATGTTTTGTTTTGACTGATTGCTGTATTCTTTTAAAATACTTAGTCCTTTCTTGTGCATTGAGGATGTGTAATACCCTAATAAGGAGTTCTGTGCTTGTGAGCTCTTGCCCTGTGTTGGCATAATCCCTTGTTCCCCTTTCTTTGGCCTTGGTTGCAGCTGCTATCTCTCTGCCTCCCACATGACTTTGCCAATATCCTGTAGGCTGACACATTTATGAGTGTCCACTCCCTTTGTACTTTCCCAACCAAGGTCTCTATACAGAAAGTTGTAAACATGTTGCCACATATTGCTGACCATCTCCTTATCTGAGCTAACCCATGAGTGGCCTTGGATGAACTTCCTTTAACTAACTGAACAACCGGATGGGACTAATGGTGGGAGGACCAATGAGCCCATTCTGTCTCTGTATCTTGTGAGCTAAAGCCACACCCTATATTCTTTATATATAGCAAGTTTAAATCGAATTATTTCAGAGCATCTTGTTGTAGTGTTGGTCATTTTGTGTGAGCCTCCTGCGACATCCTGCTTTCCGCAAGCTTGTGTAACGAGTTCTAATAAATATATCCGTTGCTCCTTTCTCTGAGTCTTCTGAGTCCCAAGTTCTAAGTACCATTCCGACATGTGTAGTCTTCTAACTTCAGTCGCTGTCAGGACTGGTTCTCTCCGGGCACTGCGGCTTCCTCCACCAGAAGAAGTTAGCTTGCAGTGATTAATTCGGTGAATTCCGTCTCAACTTCGGATATTTCCGGCCGTGAAAAACTATCCGTATTTCTAAACTAAATATGTAAACCGCTTATACCGTATTTCTGGCCGTGAAAAACTATCCCATACGGCCGCGAGATTTCTAAAAAATAATTCTTCGTCAATGTTAGAATATTTGACGCCGTTTTCACCCTCCGAAACGTGTAATAAGCTTTAAAAAAAATTTTTTTTCAAATGCTCGAATCTCATTGGTTCTGGTGTTTGATGACGATTTTCGTTGAAGATAATGAGGTTGGTCTTAACGTATTTTAATTACTAATTAGAGGTTCATTAGATTGTGAATCAAAGAACGACGGGTGAAACAAACTCCTATTGAACTCTTTCGCAATTGTTTAATGCAAACTTCCGCATCCGGTCGATGGCGGCCACCATTGAGTGATTTCATTTTAGAAATATTTTTGCAAATGCTCGACTCTCATTGGGTCCGGTGTTTGGTGACGCGTTTCGTTGAAGATAACCAGGCCCGTGCGGGCCGATGTTGGTCTTAAAGTATTTTAATAATACATTGGAGGTGCATAATATTGTGAATCAAACAATGACGGGTGAAAGAAACTCCTAATGAACGTTTTAAATTTGTTATGCATACTTCCGCATCCGCAAGATGGCGGCCTCCACTGCGCTTCGGAATCTCGAGCCAAGGCATAATCAGGTTTTCAACATAATACGTACGCGTTCATTGACAACACCGGCTTCGCCGGCTAATAACACTAAATGAAGAAATTTGTTTTCAGAAACGCCATTATTTTGAACCAAATTTGTTTTCAGAAAGGAATCCCGACATCCGTGAAGTCAGGTTTACTTACAGAACTGAGCGAAGATCTACTGTACTCTATATAACCCACAAATGTTGGGTTAATAACATGGCCCTTTCTGCCGCTACCGTGGCATTTTACATCGCGAACTTTTGAAACTCGCTCCTGCTGTTTCATACGAAACTGAAAGGGAGGAGCTCAGGTTGTGCTCCTTTACCAAGCAGCTCGCTAGCGCTTGCCAAGCCAGCCGTTCCTTACCGGTTTTGAATGGAGTGCTTGCTCGAATGCTTAAACGACTTGGCGATCTCTCCACAAGAAACTTGGTAAATGAACACACCCCCAATGTTCTTGAGATCCGACCATAGATCTACTGTAAACTATATACCCCAAAGAGCAATGACCCTCTTTCTGCTCCCGTAGTGTGCGGGTGTACTAGTCCCGAAAATGTGGGAGAATTGCACTCATGAATTAGCCTAACAAATTTCCTTCGCAGTGTTGTTCCGCATTTAGCCAATAATGTAACTTTTGTACAACAAGCTTTTAAAGAAAGAGGTGAAATGGAAATGGGACAAGCCCCAAGGTGATCCGATCAAAAATATTAAAGCTGCTTTGTGCTCCAGGCATGTTATGTCATCCTAATGGTGGCTTGGTTCTTCAAGCGGATGCGTCCTCAGTTGGTATGGAGGCAGTCTTCCTTCGACCCAGTTAAGATGGTGGGTTACAGCCAGTGGCCTACGCATGGACAACTCTGAACGCGGATAAAAATTACTCCCCAGATTGAGAAGGAATCGTTGGTAATAGTGTTTGGTGTTGTGAGATTTCGACAATACCTCCTGGACAGCGAGAGAGACACAATGTTTTGATATCTTCCCTCTGAGAACCTGTGTTATGTAAATTGGTGAAAAATCCATGTGACCATTGCATACTGCCCCCTTTTGCTGGTGCTCCATGGCATTGCCCTGTAGAGACCTCAATTTTTGATTTGCACATCACCTTTGTTTTGCCAAATGTGATGTTAAACATTATGGTGAAAGGTTTTGTATTTTAAAAAGTAATTAGAAACACGTGATCCCTCCTGGAGCAGCTCGAGGGTGCAGAGGGGGGGCATTTTGAGCCCTGGTTAGTAATACCCGCTCCCTCCGACAGGGGTCAGTAAATCATGTGCACAGGTAAAAATTGCAAAAATTGGGCCGAGATCGGCTCAGCCGTTTTCAATCCTATAAGGTTCAAACACAGACAATTGCCACATTATAGTATTATACTACAGGTATACAACAACAACAAGAACAGGCATTTTAAGGCCATTTTCCCTGCGAGAGTGGGGGTTAGCCTTGCGGTCCCCATGACAATCTTCTCCATATTGCCCTATTTTCTGCATCTCTCCTTGTTAACCCCCTTGCACACATTTCTTCTTCCACCACCTTTAGCCAAGTCTTTCTCAGTCTTCCCTGTCCTCTACTTCCTGCTACATTCATTTCCATCACTCTTCTCAACCAGTCACTTTCATCATTCCTCAACACATGACCAAACCATCTCAACCTGTTTCTCTTCACAGCATCAATCACAGGCTCTATTCCCATCATCTTTCGCAATTCATCATTTGTCTTCCTCTCTCTCAACAAAACTCCACACATCCACCGAACCATTCGCATTTCCACCCTTTCCAGCCTTGGTTGCTGCTCTACGTTCATTACCCATGTCTCGCTCCCATAAATCATAACACTTCTCACACATGCAGCATACACCTTTCCCTTCAGCTTCAACGACACTCCCATCCTCATCAGCACGCCACTCAGTTCCCGAAACGGCTTCCATGCACATCTCACTCTAGCAAACGTTGCCGAGTCTGATCCACCTTCTCCATTCAGCATGTCTCCTAGATAGCAAAATGTTTTCACACCTTCCAGCTTCACGCCGTCTACAAGATCCAACTCAACATTTCCTCCATCTGCAGCTCCCTCTGTGCACACCTTACATTTGAATGTAGCTGCCACACTGGTTAATGACCCTCTCAAACCACTACATTTTTGATGAACCCACTCAGCGCACATTGTACATTGAATGGAGTTCACTCCGACACCCTTCCTGCACACAGCACACGGCCACTTCCCAGTTCTTTCCACCTCACCACATGCATTACCACTTGCCATCACCTTCGTTTTTCCAATATTCACCTTCAGACCTTTTGACTCCATACATTCCTTCCACTTGTTCATCTTCTCCTTCTGTCCATCCAAACTTACCGCAATCAACACCAGATCACCTGCATACAACAACTCCCACGGTAAACCCTCCTTTACGTTCCGAGCCAGCACCTCCATCACAGCTACAAATAGTGGTGGACTTAGTACCGACCCCTGATGCACTTCCACCTTCACCTCAAACTCACCACTGTTCCCGTCCTTCGTCCTTACAGCTGTGCGTGCTCTCTCGTACATTGCCATCACCACTCTGATCGACCATTCCTCCACTCCTAACTTCCTCAATGCCCATGTCAATACTTCGCGTGGAACCCTATCGAATGCTTTCTCCAGATCAATAAACCCAAGAAACAACTTCTTCCTCTTTTCCATGTACTTCTCCTGCAACTGCCTTACAATAAAAAGCGCGTCTGTCGTTCCTCTTCCTGGCATAAATCCAAACTGCATTTCGTCAATCTTCACTTTCTTCCTTATCCTCTTCTCCAACACCCTTTCCAATGCCTTCATTCCATGCTCCAATAACTTTATTGCTCGATACGAGCCACACTCCAGAGGGTCACCTTTCCCCTTGTATAGAGGGACGAGGTTACTCAGTTCCCAATCCACTGGAATGTGGCCTTCTTTCACCACCAAATTACAGATCTCTGTCATTCTCTTCACACCCCAACTTCCCGCTGCCTTCAACATATCTCCCACAACTCCCGTCGGCCCTCCCACTTTTCTACTCTTCATTGCTTTTATCGCTTCCTCAACTTCCTTCTCAGTTATCTTCTCTGCCGGTCCTAAAACTGGGTTACTCTCGATGTTCCCGTACCATTCATTCTCTGTATTCAACAGCATTTCCATATATCTCTTCCACCTTCCTTTAATTCCATCTGGGTCCACAACGATTTGTCCCACTTCATCCTTCAAGAAACCCACCCCCATTACATCTCACCTCTCTTTCGCTATCTGCTTTGCAATCCTGAATACCCCTCTCTGACCCTCTTCCAAATCCAAACGTTCTCCGAACATTTTCCTACATGTCTCCTGCCCCTTTGCTACCTCTTTCTTTGCAGCCTTCTTGGCAGCCTTATAACTTTCATGCTCTGCCTTTTCTTCCCCCATACCCTTCGCCTTCTGCCACTCCTTGAACTTCGTCCTCTTCTTGTCAATCCTCTTTCCAACTTCATCATCCCACCACCATGTTTCCAAGTGCCTCGGTGGTTCTTTTGTCCATCCACATATCTCACCAACGGCTCCCAACAGACTATCTTTCATTGACATCCAACCACGTTCTGGCTCAACCACATCATCTTCTACCATACTCAGCCTCTCTTTTAATGCCACCCTCAGTCACCTCTTTCAACCTCCACACCTTCATTCTCAGTTGGTACTTCATCCGCCGAGCTCTCCTTGCGCCTTTCACCCTTATGTCGCAGACAACCAAGTGGTGCTGTGAAACAGCCTCCTCCCCCGGGATCACCTTTGTGTCCCAGAGGTGCCCCCTATCTCACCTACGCACCATCAGGTAGTCAACAGTTGTCGTCGACCCACCTGACGTGTATGTAACAAGCTTATTATCCGCTTTCTGGAACTGAGTATTACAAATCAACAAATCAGCTCCATCAGCAAACTCCAAAATCCTTTCACCTTCTCCATTCCTCACACCATATCCTTCCCACATGTCCATTTAGGTCTCCTCCTACCACAACAACTTCCTCGTCTTTCATGTTTTGCATCAGCTTCTCTATTGCACACCAGAACTTGTCCTTCTCTTCATCGCTCCGACCGACCTGTGGAGCATATGACGTTCACCAAGAGCTCTCCAATCATCATTTTCACCATCATCAACCTTTCACTCACTCTCGTCACACTCACCACACTGTCTACAAACTCCTCAGAAAACAGGACACCAACACCATTCACACCCTCCAGGCACCCTTGCCACACAAACCTGTATTTCTGTCCCTGCCTACCCTTCACCATTCTCACACCACTTCCCTTCCATCTCGTCTCCTGCACACAACATATGTCCTCTCTTCTTCTGACCAATACTTCCACCACTTCTCCTGATCTCCCTGTCATTGTCCCTACATTCTATGTCCCAAACCTCAGAAACCGATATCCACGTCGGGCATCAGACGTTTCGTCCTCATAAATGGAGTGATTTCCACCCTTGCTTCGATCGGGTTCCCCACCTTGAGTTTTGACGAGGGGGAGTGGGGTCCCCCACGGGGTACTTCGGGCTGTACCCTGCCCATATGTAGTTGTAATTGTCATGGTTCTCTTTTTGAGGCAATGTTTTTCTGGTGGGATGCCCTTCCTGACGCCAACCCTTTTAGTTGCCTCTTACGACATGCAGGGATACGGTGTATCTATTCTAAACCGGGGTACACACCGGTATTAAACTTCAGGTATATGGTATCAAAACAATTTGATATTATTTAGCATATGATGGAAAAGTTATTTTATTCTTTTACTTTGGTGGTGTCAGCACCAAACGTACCTCCTGCCTTCAGAGCACAATCGATGAAGTCAGCAGCTGGTTCGAAGTACAGAGACAGGTCAAACGTGGGGACATCGTCTGCAGGAACGCCATGATATTCCATGTCCATCCCCTGGTAGTATCCCGGTCCCGTCCGCACATATCTGTCCTGAGGTGAGGATACGGGATTGTCCATATCCGGGGGATGTGCTGCATTCAGTACATGTGTGATTCCTGCTTCCAGTAAAGCTCGGCGGTCTCGTGCACTGTGTCTGCAATCCACATAACACGAGTCGCTTGGTCAAGTATGTTACCAACTTTCCCTCTTGATTCTGCACTATTGTATCGTCATGTGTGTATTTATCCCACATGTGTGACTGACAGCTATACATGTTGCTAACACGCCTGAAATTACACGTGGTTATTCGAGCTTGTGCGTCTTGTGTACGTACTGTGATGCAAATATGGTTGGTAATTGTTGCAGTTCCCTCTTTAGCCGGTGACGGATTTATAAAAGGGTTGGCTTGGGGTGTGAGGGGATTGTCTGTGATTGTCTGGCTTCAAGTTGGTAAGACATATACTGTGCCTTTTATATGAATGGCATTTACACGATGTATTGAATGAATGCTTGCTTATTGGTTTATTGCTCTTTTGTAGATGGTGTGGAGTTTGATTTGAATAAAACTCATGATCTAGGAGTTTGGTGAACTTGACTTTTACCACATTTTATTCAAATGGATTCCCTCGCTTGAGCACGATGGACAAGCTTCTGCGACTCGAGACATTCTGTGGGGACCCCCAGGCAATGAATGCCGCCAGCCAGTGGGGACATTGGCATTGCTCCCTACAGAACTACCTCGCCGTGGTGCCAGACCTGTCCGGGCAGCAAAAGATCTCGATACTGACCTGCCATGTGAGCACCACTGTCTATGATTATATTTCTCATTGTGACACGTATGAGACCGCCATTGAGACCTTGAAAGACATCTACGTGAAACCAAGAAGCGCCTTGTATGCTCGCCACATGCTTGTGACCCGGTGACAGGATCCGTCAGCATCTCTCAAACAAACCTACAAGAGTTGAGAAGACTCGGCAAGGATTGCATGATGGAACAGCGAACGGTCGTGGAGTCGACTGATGATCTAATGCGTGATGCATTTGTGGCAGGTATCGTGTCACCAGCCATAAGGCTGAGATTGCTCGAGAAAACCGCTATGTCGCTTCAGGAAGCGTTCGAGCAGGCTCGCATCTTACAGCTGGCCCATACTCGCGCGGAGGCATACGGCCAGCCCTACATAACCGCGGGGGCTATCACCGAGGTTCGCACAGAGCCAGCTCTTATGTCCGAGCGACCTCTCGCCGGCGCCGCCGCTTCTCCAGGATCAGCCGACGCGCTGCCGGCTCTGGAAGAAGAGAGTTTGAGCGCTGCAGCCGCCGCTTCTTCTTCTTCAGAGAATGCAAAATGTTATTGCTGTGGAAACAAACGGCATGCATGGGCTTTATGTCCTGCACGAGATTCTTTGTGTCATAATTGTAGGTGGAAAGGTCACTTTGCGAAGGTTTGTCACATGGCCAAGACATGTGCGCCACCCTTGCAGGGACCAATATCACACGCACTTCACGCTCCGGGGAGCCGGGGTTATCACGCAGTCTAGCAAGTGCGGTGCTACCGGTGCTCGTGGAGGGCAAGCCGGCCAATGCGCTGGTCGATACTGGAAGTAGTACAAGCTTCGTCAGTCAAGCTTTGGTGCAGCGCCACGGATGGACTGTGGGACGAGCCACACGTCAAATCTACATGGCATCGTCGGGGCTGTGGGCCCGCACGAAGGGCTTGTGTATACTTAACCTGGTTGTAAACGGGGTGTCGTATCCCGACGTCAAACTCATGATAATGGCTGATTTATGTGCGGACGTGCTTCTCGGACACAATTTTTTGCATAGACATGGACGATTAGAAATGCAATTTGGGCGAGGGGAGAATACTCTTTCTGTGTGCGGTCTGGCCGAAATAGCTATCGAACCACCAGCTCTCTTCCCTAGTTTGGCGGCCGATTGTAAACCACAAACTGTAAAGTCCAGACGGTATCGACGTGCTGACACGCAGTACATTGCGGATGAGACTAAACGATTGCTACATTAGGGTATTGTAGAGCCGAGTAGTTCCCCGTGGAAAGCCCAGGTGCTCATAGTGCACATGGCCAACCACAAGAAGCGCATGGTCATCGATTATTCCCAAACTATCAATAGATTCACGCAGTTAGACGCGTATCCTTTACTAAAAATGGATGATTTGGTGCATGGTGTGGCTAAGTACCGCATATTTAGTACGTTGGATCTGAAAAGTGCGTATCATCAGATACCAATACGCGAGTCGGACAGGCCCTACCTATACTGGGTTCCAGTCTGGACAACGGCTGTATCAATTCCCGGAGCATACCCTTTGGGATGACGAATGGAGGCATTTGTTTTCAACGCGCAAACGATGACATTGTTGCTAAAGAGCAATTAAAAGACATTTTCGTGTATGTGGAATGTGGATAACTTGACAATTTGCGGTAATAACCAGGAGGACCATGATGCAAACTTGAAGCGATTCTTGGCAGTGACGCGACAGTACAATATGACTTTCAATGAGGATAATTGCCACGATGCAACTAAGACAATAGATCTCCTCGGGTACACGGTGACCGGGTACCTTTGCCGGGGCCGCTTCGCTATATGCTGATGGTTGTGGATGAATACTCTCAATTCCCTTTTGTATTTCCGTGTCCGGATATGTCATCTGCGACGGTAATTCGGTGTGTCCGTCAACTCTTTCTATTGTTCGGGTATCCGGCATTTATCCACTCTGATCGGGGTGCCGCACTTATGTCTCAGGAGGTAAAGACTTTCCTTGTAGAGCGGGGATTCTCTGCTAGTCGGACTACTCCGCTAGTCGGACTAGTCGTATAATCCACAAGGTAACGGGAAGGTAGAGCGATTTAATGGAGTGGTCTGGAAGGCTGTGGAGATGGGGTTGCGGACGTGGTCATTAGGACTTCATCAATGGCCTCAGGTCTTGCCCGAGGCTTTACACGCGATTCGTACCCTACTCTGTACGGCGACCAAAACTGTAAGAGATTGTGCCTGCTCCTGCCCCTCGCAGAAGCCAAAGGTCAACAGCCGGTGTTCATCAAATCGCTATCATGAAGAATGCTCAAGTTGTAATGCTGTCGCTTTAAGTCCAGAGGTCATACCGCAGTTATTGATGAGTCTGGGCACTGGATCTTTTTCAGAGAGGTTGTCGAAGAAGTCAAAGATGTGTGTTAATCACCATGGACGGTGACTCTAAGCAGGGGAGAATATATCCTGGTGGTAAAACGTTAACTAGCACCGGAAGGTAACAGAGTCCCTTTAGATTTAGAGAGTTGGCCGCACCCTTTGAGGAACTGACGGAGGCTGAGAAGGATGGAAGTGTCCATGACATTATGGGAAGCATGACCAGGCCATCCTAAGGTAAATACACTTGTAATATTCGTTAAAAAAACATGATAAACAACATGTTAAAGCATGGTTATACATATACTTTATACATATGAACAACAAACATGACTATCATGTTAAAAACATGACAGAGTATAAAGTTAGCATGGTGTCATGTTTTATTAAGGAAATCTTTGACAATCTGTTTGCATTTAATGGACGGATGGTTGTGGATTTAGTGGTTGAGTGCATGTTCTAGAATGTTCTAGGGGAGAATTCCGGAGGAGATCTTAGTGTTGGTTTGGGAGGAAATACAACACGTGTTTGTAAGTAAATCGAAGTTTTCCCCAATAATAATAATGAGTGTGATAAACTCATTGTTGGAAGTTAATGGTGAGCTGGATTGTAAAAGGTTGGGATCACATGACATGATTGTAGGTGCACCGAAACGATTCCAAAGATGGTTTCGTAAAGAAATGTTTTATTTATTTAAATGGTGCCAGCTTTAATGTACCAAAAAGCACCACCTGATACATGTACCAAAGAGGGTGGTCTTGACCCGAGGAATGTGTTCCCTTCCCTTGCTCTAGGGCCACTACCGCTTTGGCCTTGCCTTTGCCATAGTTTGGTGTTGACTTGCTCCGTTTTGTGAAGTTCTGATTAAAGTTTCAAAGTTTTCTTTTGCGACTCGACAGCAAAATTATTCCAGATGAAGTATCCTCGAATTAAGTTGTGTGTCCGAGTCTACCGGGCAACATTTATTTTGGACCTCGTTAAAGTTGATTATTAAACGTTATTTTGAGGTCGCAAAGCCTAAATGAAAGATGAAGCTAACTCCGATGAAGCCGATGATGAAGATAATCGCCTCCCGCGATGAAGCTAACTCTGAGGGCCTTTCACTTACTCACCGCAGGCAGGTTGGTGGTCTTTCTGTCTTCTACAGACTCCTCTCCGGCCTTGCTCCCCCCAGCTCTCTCTGTGCTCTGTCCCCCAAATATTCCTACAGGTCGCCTTCCCACGCCTCCTCCCCCCAAACCCACTCCCTCCCACAGATCTCCCGATGTCCCCACTCTCCATCTTGTTCTCCCGCTCCCTTTATCATATGTTTTATGTGTCAGTTTGTCTTTTTGTGATCAATGTTAGCTCTTACATGAGCCTCGATCTCGTATACAAAAATAAATAAATAAAGCAAAATGGAGTTTTTCTTTAATTAAATGCTCGCCTTGCACTTCAACTTTTCTTCAAATATTTTCAGTATAGGCTGCTGTTATTAACAACGCTGACATGTGTGTTAAACTTTGTGTTAATCCTCAGGTCATATCTTAACGCACTGTTAAACAAAACGATTCACCTTGTATGTATATGTTTAACATGTGTCTTGTTTGATATCATGCTATTCTTGTTTAATGTTCAGCTTCACCTGTGTGCTGAGCCTGGTGTTGGCTTAGCGGTTAGGGTGCCGGCTTGGGATCCTAGGATCCTGGGTTCGAATCCTGGTCGTTGCTGAATTAACACCAAGGGGGTTGACTCAGCCTGTCATCCCTTCGAGGTCGGCAAATTGAGTACCAGTTCACTGGTAATTCCCTGTGTGTTGCAAGAGGCGACTAACAGGGTTGGCGGCAGGAAGGGCATCCAGCCATAAAACATTGCTTCAAAAAGGGGACCACGGTGCCCAAAAAAGGCCAACCCCTGCTCTGCAGGGAAAAATGGCCTCTAAAGGTGGTTCTTTTTTCTTCTTCGCCTGTGTATGGAGCTTTTCAAACGCAGCACAGGAAGTGGCTGCCAGAAACGGGAGACAGACGAAAGGGACTGGCAGACACCATGGCTTGCGTTATATATAATAGATAAACAATTAAAGAAAACTGTAACTTTAACTAGATCCGCTTATCATATATTGTCATGTCATCAACAGTTTATCATCATATCATGCAACAAATAGTAAGTTATCATTCATTCCACAACGTCGGTGCTCGTGGCTCAATTGAAATTAAATGTAACGTTTGTGATGTCTACCGGCTGCTATACTGTGATGTAACCATTGCTGTGAGTGGGCAACATTGTGATTTTCACAACCATAACGTATCCATAGCGTCTCACTCATCTCCGACGAACACTCCAGGGTACACTTCATCACAATGGCGGAACTTGGCTGCTCCACTCCAGAACAGCCTTTCCAACTCGAACAAGGAGAGTGGTGGCTCCTGGTCTTGCTCATCCAAGACGTACGATGATACTGGACCGTGGTCTCTCGCTGCCATGTGCCCTTGGAGTTCTGTTCTTGTCTGGAATTTCTGAAATTGAAAATTAAGGTTCTGTTCTTGTTCTTCGATCCACTAAATAATAGTTTTGCATCTTTCCATTTCAGCTCCCAGGAGCATACAGTGACCTTAAGTTATGGTGTTTGCTTAACACCTGCCTCTTGCCTTAATGACCCTTAAATATAGTTTTTGACACCAATCTACGTCTTCTAAATAACCACTTTTAACAAGACCAAGGCACACCCAGAATTTGTGAAAAATGACTTGAATCCCCAATACCTGATACCTAATAATAATACCTAATAACTGAATTCAGTTCAGCAATAATACCTAAATACCTAATACATCTCCATGCATGGCTTGCGGACTTCCTCTCTAGTCGTAGTCAACGTGTGGCCCTGAATAGTTTTCTCTCATCTCCCCTTCCTGTACAGGCTGGAGTTCCCCAAGGCAGTATTCTGGGCCCTGTGCTTTTTCTGGTCTTCATCAATGATCTCTCTGACTCTCTTGAAAATCCTCTCTATCTCTTTGCTGACGACTCCACTCTCTGTCGCTCCATTCCTCATCCCTCAGATCGGCAGTCTGCAGCCTCCTCACTCTCTGCAGACCTGGACAACATCACCGACTGGTCAAACAAGTGGAACATGTCTTTCAATCCTGACAAATCTCACACTCTCACAATGTCTCTCTGAAAGGACCGACTGGAAAACCCTCCCATCTACTTTCTCAACAATCCTCTCCAAGAAGTTCTGTCACTCAAGCTTTTGGGTCTCACTATCTGCCATGATATTTCCTGGGAAAACCACATTTCCAAGCTGGCCTCCAAAGCCAGTCGCCGACTGGGCATCCTCCGTCGTGCGAAGTCCTTCATTGGCACACCTGGGCTCCTCACCACATAAAAAGCTTTCATCTGCAGCTCAATGGAATACTGCTCTCCCCTCTGGGCCGGTGCTCCTGCCTCTCACCTAGCTCGGCTTCACACTGTTGAAACCAAAGCTTTCAGAATCATTGGAATCTCCCGCGATGAAGCTAACTCCGAGGGCCTTTCACTCACTCACCGCAGGCAGGTTGGTGGTCTTTCTGTCTTCTACCGACTCCTCTCCGGCCTTGCTCCCCCAGCTCTCTCTGTGCTCTGTCCCCCAAATATTCCTACAGGTCGCACAAGATCTGCCAGCAACCCTCTTATGGTTAAACTGCCAAAATCAAGACTCTCTGCTCACCTTCACTCCTTCATTCCTCTTTTCTCCCGCCTCTGGAACAAACTCCCTCACTCTCTTCAATCCCACTCCTCCCTCCAGGTCTTTAAAACAGCCGTTCACCACCATCTCTTGTCTTCCACCATCAAAAACCTTGATCTTTTCTACCCCCATTAATTCACCCCAGATACAGTTTTCTGAAATTCTGACTTCTTTCCTGGAAGTCCGAGCAGTGTCCATGTGTTTTTTGTTTTGTTTTTGTTTTTACCTCCCAACCCTTGCCGTTTCTCCTCCCCCCCAAGCCCTCTCCCTCCCACAGATCTCCCGATGTCCCTGCTCTCAAATGTTGTACTTGTCTGCTCTCCCCTCTCTCTCCCCATCTTGTGTCCCACTCCATTTATTTCGTCTTATGTGTCCGTTTGTTTTTTTGTCATTAATGTTAGCTCTTCCACGAGCCTCGATCTTGTATACAACAACAACAAAAAAACCTGTTCAGGATCCCGGACATGCAATCTGAACCGAGAAGGTTACGCAGGAGAGGAGAGCGAGACCCAACAGGGAAACCATGGCCCACCTGATTCTACGATCTTGAATTTAAACCTGCATTTGTCGAATGCTCCATATCTAAGGTTTCTTGCCTTACCTTGTGGCTGGTGATACGCAGTGTAAACGTCCACTCCGCAAGCCACGTTTATATTTAACTTTACCGTACTCTATATTTATAGGGATGTTGTCCGAGTACCCGATACCAGCCGTGTGTGTTTGTGTGCTATTTGCATCCCAGAGGGAGTATTGTGGAATCAGGACACGCACAACTGCATTATTGGAGTATTTTAATTGTTTGCAATAACATTTCAATCGATCTCTGAACAAATGTATTTCTGATCAGTTTATATATTTAATTTCCACAACAGGTGTACTTAGTCTGAAGTTATGAACGTGACTGTGAGGTTTTGCTGAAGTATTTTGACAATCTGAAAACTACCAGATTTAGAGTAAATTTTCAAGTTCAGACATTTTCATCTTTGACCTCTTCGCAAAATTCGATGAAACAGCATCGGAGTTTACATCACATAAAGAAGGGTCTTGTTCGCTAGAACAGTGAGGTCTTCCACTGTAGTTTGGAAAGGTCTTGCATTGCAGGCCCAGGGAACACCTGTCTATACTTTCCTGGTAAGCCGAAGGTTTGGGACGTGGATAGGAAAAGAGGACACACGTGTAAGGACATCTGTGTGACATGAATTGGCATTCGATGTGACAAATAATGACAAAAATCTGTTGTAAAAAAAATAGAAACAATTGTTTGTTGGTTTGCACAGATATTTTGTTTTGTTACCATTTTAAAATTACCTGGTGTACAATTTGTGTATTTTAAAGCAAAATTGCATGAAGAAGATGCACCATGATGAGGTCAACTGATCATGCTACTTTCATATGACGTATAAGCATTGAGAAAGAATGTGATAGAAAGTGAACGATCTTCAGCTCATTCTTATCTATTCCGAGGAAAAGATTTTACACAAGTGCCAAAAATCAAATGCACCTTACATGATGACGTAGGACTCTGCAATGTGATGATGTCACAGCAATACTTATACTTTAATGGCCCATTTATTGGCCCAATCTTCTTGTGGGGTTGGCTGGTGAAAGTATTTTGGTCCAAGTCTTCATGAACCGACTGGCCAGGCCTGACGTTCGACTGAAAGTGATTTGGACACGAATTTGTAATTTGTTCACGGTCCCTTTGATAACTCCTCAATATCCATAGAAGACACCGTGGGATCTTTAGCGTCCACCGAGCAGTAATGGCAGACGGGTCCTCCAACTTAACGGCCTTCTGATGGACGGCACACACATTGAGGCATCCTCGACATACGTAACACCAGGATGATAGTTTATAGCAGGCCCGAGATTTGAACCCAAGCTGGACAGCGAGTGCACACACCAAGAATGTCAGAACAATGCAAAGTTGAAAAAAATGAATGATTGTGCTGACAATCCACAATAGGTTGGGATTTACAAAACATTGATATCCCCATATAGATGTCCTAATTTGTCCTAATAGCATATAATGCCTACATATGACCATGTCTGCAAGGATTGCTTGGATGGAGTACCTGTTGTCCATTGACGTGAGTCGCTCCAAAAAAGCGCGGTAGTTGAAGACATTATCGACGCTTTGGGGTATCATGGTGGTTCCACCAGGGAAGGCAGCCAGAAGCACAGCAACTTCTGCCTCGCGGACTCTCATGCTGAGCTGGGAAAGGATCTGCTGTAGTCGAAACTCTGACACGCATCCTTTGTAGTGCCTGCGAAAGGAAGTCCCATTTCGATGATTTCATACGACTTGAGAAGAAAATTCAGAGCCAAAAAGAAGCCCTCACAACGATGACACAGTGTGACCTTTTATCGATAACAGAGTAGGATCGAGCAAATAACTAATATTGTTCTGTGAGCATCAGTTACATGTTTAACGCATGATCTCCATGTCTGCTTTGTAGTTAGTTCTGCACAAAATGTCCCAACTTTATTTGCTTTTTTGTGAAATGTGAACAAGTGTGTGTCTAACCCCTGGAGTGCCAGGAAGCACTATCTCTCCACACTCAAGAATGAACTCTCAAACCTGTCTCCTTCCTCCAAATCCTGGTGATGTCTGGTCAAATCTGTTTCTGGTGTTTGTTCCCCCTCCATCCCGTCCCTTACCTCAAACGGCTACACAGCTGACTCCGCACGTGAAAAAGCTGAATGCCTCAACTCTGTGTTTTGCCTCAAAATCTTGTGTCCCAAACCCATCTCTCTCTGTTCCCACCTTTCCCAGTCGAACCCAACTGTTCCTGGACTCTGTGTCTTTCTCTCCTGACAAGGTGGAGAAGTTTCTGTCAAATCTCGACTCTGATTTTGCAACTGGACCTGATGGCATCAGCCCACGGGTCCAAAAAATCCTGCTCTGCTGCTCTTTCACTCTCTCTCTGTTCTCTTCACCCTCTCTTTTGCTCAAGGTCATCTGCCATCTGCTTGGAAATCAGCAAACATTACCGCTTTAAACAAAAAGGTACAAAAACAGATCCTTGCAACTACAGACCAATCAGCCTTCTCCCAATTATCAGCAAAGTCATGGATTCCATCATTGCTTCGGATATCAAATCCTTCCTCTTCTCCAATGGCTTGATCTCCGATCATCAATTTGGATTCAGACCAGGTCATTCTATTCTGGACATGCTGCTTCTGCTGTCTCAACAATGGATGGAGGTCCTCAATGCCAAACAGGAAATTAGAGCTGTCTCCCTCGACATATCACGTGCCTTCGATGCGGTCTGGCACCCCACTCTGCTCACCAAACTCTCCTCCTTTGGTATCCATGGAAATCTCCACGCATGGCTGGTGGACGTCCTCTCTAGTCGTAGTCAACGTGTGGCCCTGAATGGGTTTCTCTCATCTCCTCTTCCTGTCCAGGCTGGAGTTCCCCAAGGTAGTGTTCTGGGCCCTGTGCTTTTTTTGGTCTTCATCAATGATCTTTCTGACTCTCTTGAAAATCCTCTCTTTTTCTTTGCTGATGACTCCACTCTCTGCCGCTCCATTCTTCATCCCTCAGATCGGCAGTCTGCAGCCTCCTCACTCTCTGCAGACCTGGACAAAATCACAGACTGGTCAAACAAGTGGAACATGTCTTTCAATCCTGAGAAATCTCACACTCTTACTATGTCTCTCCGAAAAGACCGAATGGACAACCCTCCCATCTACTTTTTCAACAATCCTCTCCAAGAATTTCTGTCACTCAAGCTTTTGGGTCTCACTATCTGCCATGATCTTTCCTGGGAAACCCACATTTCCAAGCTGACCTCCAAAGCCAGTCGCCGTCTGGGCATCCTCCGTCGTGCGAAGTCCTTCCTTGGCACACCTGAGCTCCTCACCACATACAAGGCTTTCATCCACAGCTCAATGGAATACTGCTCTCCCCTCTGGGCCGGTGCTCCTCCTCACACCTAGCTCGTCTTCACGAGGTTGAAACCAAAGCTTTCAGAATCATTGGAATCTTCCATGATGAAGCTGATTCTGAGGACCTTTCACTCTCTCACCGCAGGCAGGTTGGTGGTCTTTCTGTCTTCGACCGACTCCTCTCCGGCCTTGCTCTCCCAGCTCTCTCTGTGCTCTGTCCCCCAAATATTCCTCCAGGTCGCACAAGATCTGCCAGCAACCCTTTTATGGTTAAACTGCCAAAATCTAGGCTCTCTGCTCACCTTCGCTCTTTAATTCCTCTTTTCTCCCACCTCTGGAACAAACTCACTCTCTTCAATCCCTCTCCTCCCTCCAGGTCATTAAAACAGCTGTTCACCACCATCTCTTATCTCCCCCCATCCAAAACCTTGATCGTTTCTCCCCCTGTTAATTCACCCCAAATCCGCCTCTTTAAATCCCCATCTTCTTTCCTGAAATTCCTAGAAGTGTTCATTTGCTTTATACCATGTGCCCCTCCCTCTTCCCCCAGCCCTCCCCCTTCCCCCAGCCCTCCCCCTTCCACAGATCTACCGAAGTCCTTGTTCTCCACTGTTGTTGTGCTTCCCTCTCTCTCTCCCCCTCTTGTCTTCCGCTCCCTTCATTGTATGTTTTATGTGTCTGTGCATGTTTTCATGTTCAATGTGTTAGCTCTTACACGAGCCTTGATTCTGTATTCATAAAAAATAAAATATAAATTATGTACCAAGGTGACTGAAAGTCACAATGAAGAATGGAGTGATTCCCACTGTAGGCCAATTCAGGAAATGCTGGTTGCCTTTCTTTCGTTAAGGTCATTAGTGAGTCTGGTGACCTTTAATTGACAACCCAACACAACCTCTGAGATGGCAAATCCTACACATCCTATTAAAGTCAGTCCAAATACAGTACCCTACTTTACAAGGTGGAAATCTTGGTGAGTTCCAAAAGTAATGCTGTTGTCGCAGTGAAGCAAAGCAAAGGTGTCGTCAGCCATATGATATGCCTTGAAATTCTATGGAGAATGTGGAATGAGAATCACCGGTACAGATCCATTGCTACAAGATACTAGCAAAGTAAATGACGTCTGAATGAAGAATCGTCCTACCTCTATTTGTCCCTGGTAGAGATCTGACGTATCCGACACTAGCAAGAGCACCCGTCCCCAGTGACGGGAAAAGTTTAAGTTCATCTCTCAATTTAAATTATGTAATGGACTTTACAAAGGTTAATTGTGTTGCACTCTTGGTTTCACTCAGAGCCAAAGCTCGGAACTACTTTTTCCACCCGCTGAGAAATGGTGGTGCAACATAGGGCAGCGGAGGTTGGATTTGTCTCGGAAGAGGGTAAAATAAATGTATTTTAAATTGCGTGTTATTCCCTGAAGATCTGTGCTGAATCTACTTCAATCCAGATGTTCATGTTGATTTTAAAAATCACTTGAGGGGTCAATAACATGACTGATTACAGTCAACCCTCGTTAATCCGGACTACTTTGTTCCCAGCACCCAATGTCGGATTAGGGAGATTGTCGGATAAACGCTTTTGCGGATTAGAGGGATAAAATGAATGGCGGAAATCTGTTCCATGGATGTTTTTGTAGGATAGTGGGAATTCCGGATTAAACGGGGTTGGATTAACGAGGGTTGACTGTATATTGCATCACGTAAAGTGAAATGAAAATGCAAAATAACCAATCTGAGCTTTTCAAACGCAGCGCAGGAAGCAGCCGCCATAAACAGGAGAGTGAACTAACACACGGACAAACATCAAGACTCAAAAAAAAAAAAATATATACAGTCATGTGAAAAGTAAGTACACCCCATGTAAAGTTTTGACTTTTTCAACATATTTCAACATACAGCTATTTGATCTTCATTTCAACAATATTGATAGATAAAGGTGATATAATATAACAAATATCATGAAACATTTACATTTTTAGTCCATTGTATAATTTAAATATACATAAATGCAAATTTCGCAGGTGGAAAAAGTAAGTACACCCTTGGCTCTAATTGGTGGTATTGCCCCCTATGGCAGAAACAACACGTCAAGTAGGAGTTTCTTATAACTGTCTACCAGTCTCTGACATCGACTGGGAGAAATTTCTGCCCACTCCTCCATGCAGAATTCTTTCAGCTGTGCGACGTTTGAGGGGTTTCTTGCATGCACAGCTTGTTTCAAATCCCCCCACAACATCTCGATGGGATTTAGATCCGGGCTTTGACTTGGCCATTCCAGAACCCTCCATTTGTTTCTTTTCAGCCATTCCTCGGTGGATTTACTGGTATGTTTAGGGTCATTGTCATGTTGCAAGGTCCACCTTCGGTTGAGCTTCAACTTTCCGACAGATGGCCTCACATTATCCTCAAGCACCCTCTGGTACAATGAAGAATTCATAGTGGATTATATAATGGTGAGCTGCCCAGGCCCTGATGCAGCAAAGCTGCCCCAAACCATAATATTTCCACCACCATGCTTTACAGTTGGTATCAGGTTCTTGTGGTCAAATGCTGTCTTTGGTTTTCGCCAAACATGTCTTCTGGTACTCTGGCCAAATAGCTCTACCTTTGACTCATCTGTCCAGAGCACATTGTTCCAGAAGTGCTGGTCTTTGTCTAGGTGTTCATTGGCAAACTTTAGTCTTGCCCTGATGTTCTTTCTGGACAGCAAAGGTTTCCTCCTGGCACACCTCTCATGTAGATCAAATTTGTGCAGCCTCTTTCTAGTGGTAGACTCGTGCACTTTGACATCAACAGTGGCAAGAGCTACCTGTAGGTCCCGTGATGACATTCTGGGGTTCTTAGAGACTTCGTTCAGAATCTTGCGGTCTGCTCTCGGGCTGAACTTGCTGGGGCGGCCTGGCCTGAATAGGTTGACAGTTGTTTGCAATCTTCTCCACTTGTAGATGATCTTCCGGACAGTCGATTGATTGATTTCAAATTGTTTGGAGATCTTTTTAAATCCCTGCCCAGACTCGTAGGCATCTATAACCTTCTTTCTGAAGGCCTCAGAGAGCTCTTTTGATCTCGGCATGGTGACGCCGCACACTTCAACAACAAAGAGCAAACCAAACGAAATGTCTGAGGTTTAAATAAGACAGGTTCCTCCAAGATCCTCTCTAACGATGTTCTAATCATTTGCACCTGAGCTGGTGCACCTGATTCTAATTTTAGGTATTTGAAGTAGTGATAAATGTAGGGGTGTACTTACTTTTTCCACATGCGAAATTTGCATTTATGTTTATTTAAATTATACAATGGACTACAAAATGTAAATGTTTCATGACATTTCTTATATTATATCACCTTTATCTGTCAATATTGTTGAAATGAAGATCAAATAGCTGTATGTTGAAATATGTTGAAAAAGTCAAAACTTTATATGGGGTGTACTTACTTTTTCACGTGACTGTACATATACATATCCTTACTATCAGACATTTGGCATGTACGATCACCCATAAGCCAATGGGCTAGTTAGATTTTCCTGAAGGAGAGTTCGTAATTATTGGAGTTTGTGTGACTCAAACCATCATGGATTTGGATAAATGATGGTGTGAGTTGTCGCTTTTGACGAATCTCTTCCCTTTGTTGGCATTTTTGCTAAACGTTGTGCGTTGTGCGATGGACGTGTAGTCCAATGTGGGACCCACAGTGTCTACCGCAAACATCGCAGGTATAGACTGGACTTTGCGGAGATGGACGTTGGCAGGTTTTCCTTTCCTGCCGCCGTTGTCTCTCGATAGCAAGTCTCCCACATTCAAAGTGGACAAGGCCTTCGTGGCAAATGTTACGCCGAGCAGACCGTTTTGTGGCCTGATGTTCCCAAGTGACAACTGGAATGGCACAAGACTTGAGTGTAGACTTAAGGACGTCCTTGTGGAGCTCTATTTGTCCACCACGTGACCGTTTACCAAATTTAAGTTGTCCATAGAAATGCTCTTGGGATTCCATGGTCTTCCATGTGTGTGAGGTGTCCTGACAAGTGAAGCTGGGCTTACATCAGGAAATACTCAATTCCTTGGATACACAACGGTCTAGGATTGAGGTGTTCGGTTTTCTGTCTCGCCAAGAATCTTGCAAAGGCATCGCATATGGAATTGATCAAGGTGTTTATATGGTGACGATAGGATGTCCAGGATTCACATCTGTACAGGAGTGTCGATAAAACAATGGCACTATAGACACTGATCTTGGTGTCCACGGCACGATAGACACTGGTCTTGGTGTCCACGGCACGATAGACACTGACCTTGGTGTCCACGGCACGATAGACACTGACCTTGGTGTCCACGGCACGATAGACACTGACCTTGGTGTCCACGGCACGATAGACACTGATCTTGGTGTCCACGGCACGATAGACACTGATCTTGGTGTCCAGGTGGATGCCACATTCGATGGCGATGCATCAATCTTCTAAAGGACACACATGCTTTACAAGTTTGGTTCTTATCTGTACAATTTGGATAAAACATTAGTCGTGACTGTCATTTGGAAAGGTACTAAATTGTGAAAGTAAAAAGGCTTTTTCATCCTCAGATTCCATTTTTTAACATTAAATAAGCAAATTTGGTTGTAATGAAACATTTCTCACCGATCAAATTCTCGAAATAATGGTTCAACCTTGAGCCTGCGCTGCAGGATGTTGTTTTTAAAGTGTTTGAGGACATTCTCGAGCACAACTTGTTGGTCCTCTTGTAAATCCTCAGCGGGTCGCAGCTGAGGCACAGGTGTGTGGAAGCCATTCTGAGATCCAGGATTATCTGTGAGGAGAACGGGGCATAACGCATCCAGCAATGATATCTCAAAGCTTAATGCATCTTATAAGTGGTAAGAATGTCTTGTCGGAATAAAACCCAGCTTTAATCACATGACCACATGTCTCACCCTCACCCTAACCCTAACAAGAACCCTAACAACCCTAACCCTAACCCAAACAACTCGGTTTCTGCTAACGTAGCATTGATAGCAAAATCAAAATGGGGTACAATGTAGTTCCTGTTGACATTTGTAAGATCTGAATCCCAACCCTACATTTGGAGGTCATGAATGACCTCAAGGATCTTTTGCTTTTTTCTTTCCAAACTCCTCTGGGCTTGCAATCCTTCCTTCCCTTGATTACATCAACATTTTCCATCCCATCATTGTGTGACTTTGTTAAACAATTATCCATGGGCAGGCGCTCCTATGTTGAAAGTTTTGTGTCAATTGCTCAAGCGGTTGCAGAGAGAACAAATTGACAATCGAACTAGAAAGCATCTGAAAGTGCAAAGCCTGCCGGCGTCCGCTCTGTATTCAGACTTCTTTAGTGCATTAAACATGATGAAAACAGCTAAAAAAAAACTCCAAAAAATTTAAGATTTAGTTGGCGTTGACCTCAAAAACAATAGGCTTCAGTGACGCAATATGCAAACCATGCTCAAATTTCAAGTGAACCCGATGAAAATAGATTATTTTATGCAACCATGACCTTTGACCTTTTGATCTAAAAAAAACAAAAAAACAATTGGCTTCTATCTTTTGATTGGTGAACCAATTCGGTGAACCAATATAATATGCAAATTCTTAATTTCAGGTCAATCGGATGAAATTTGAAGATTTTATGCAAACTTGACCTTTGACCTTTTGGTCTAAAAAAGAACAAACAATCAGCTTCCAGCTTTTGATTGGTGAACCAATTCGGTGAGCCAATATAATATGCAAATTCTTAAAATTTCAGGTCAATTGGATGAAAATTGACATTTTTATGCCAACTTGACCTTTGACCTTTTGATCTAAAAAAAAAACAATCAGCTTCTAGCTTTTGATTGGTGAACCAATTCAGTGAACCTATATGCAAATTCTTAAAATTTCAGGTTATTCGGATGAAAATTGACGATTTTATGCAAACTTGACCTTTGACCTTTTGATCAAAAAAAATCAGCTTCTGGCTTTTGATTGGTGAACCAATTCAGTGAACCTATATGTAAATTCTTAAAATTTCAGGTCAATTGGATAAAAATTGACGATTCCATGCAAACTTGACCTTTGACCTTTTGATCTAAAAAAACAAAAAAACAATCAGCTTCTAGCTTTTGATTGGTGAACCAATTCGATGAACCAATATAATATGCAAATTCTTTAAATTTCAGGTCAATCGGATGAAAATTGACGATTTTATGCAAACTTGACCTTTGACTTTTTTATCTAAAAAAACAAAAACAATCATCTTCTACCCTTTGATTGGTGAACCAATTCAGTGAACCTTTATGCAAATTCTTAAAATTGCAGGTCAATCTGATGAAAATTGATGATTTTATGCAAACTTGACCTTTGACTTTTTTTATCTAAAAAAACAAAAAACAATCAGCTTCTAGCTTTTGATTGGTGAACCAATTCAGTGAACCCATATAATATGCAAATTCTTAAAATTTCAGGTCAATTGGATGAAAATTGATGATTTTATGCAAACTTGACCTTTGACCTTTTGATCTAAAAAAAACAAAAAACAATCAGCTTCTAGATTTTGATTGGTGAACCAATTCGATGAACCAATATAATATGCAAATTCTTTAAATTTCAGGTCAATCGGATGAAAATTGACGATTTTATGCAAACTTGACCTTTGACCTTTTGATCTAAAAAAACAAAACAATCATCTTCTAGCTTTTGATTGGTGAACCATTTCAGTGAACCTTTATGCAAATTCTTAAAATTTCAGGTCAATCTGATGAAAATTGATGATTTTATGCAAACTTGACCTTTGACTTTTTTTATCTAAAAAAACAAAAACAATCATCTTCTACCTTTTGATTGGTGAACCAATTCAGTGAACCTTTATGCAAATTCTTAAAATTTCAGGTCAATCTGATGAAAATTGATGATTTTATGCAAACTTGACCTTTGACTTTTTTTTATCTAAAAAAACAAAAAACAATCAGCTTCTAGCTTTTGATTGGTGAACCAATTCAGTGAACCCATATAATATGCAAATTCTTAAAATTTCAGGTCAATTGGATGAAAATTGATGATTTTATGCAAACTTGACCTTTGACCTTTTGATCTAAAAAAAACAAAAAACGATCAGCTTCTACCTTTTGATTGGTGAACCAATTCAGTGAACCTTTATGCAAATTCTTAAAATTTCAGGTCAATCTGATGAAAATTGATGATTTTATGCAAACTTGACCTTTGACTTTTTTTATCTAAAAAAACAAAAACAATCATCTTCTACCTTTTGATTGGTGAACCAATTCAGTGAACCTTTATGCAAATTCTTAAAATTTCAGGTCAATCTGATGAAAATTGATGATTCTATGCAAACTTGACCTTTGACTTTTTTTATCTAAAAAAACAAAAACAATCATCTTCTACCTTTTGATTGGTGAACCAATTCAGTGAACCTTTATGCAAATTCTTAAAATTTCAGGTCAATCTGATGAAAATTGATGATTTTATGCAAACTTGACCTTTGACTTTTTTTTATCTAAAAAAACAAAAAACAATCAGCTTCTAGCTTTTGATTGGTGAACCAATTCAGTGAACCCATATAATATGCAAATTCTTAAAATTTCAGGTCAATTGGATGAAAATTGATGATTTTATGCAAACTTGACCTTTGACCTTTTGATCTAAAAAAAACAAAAAACGATCAGCTTCTAGATTTTGATTGGTGAACCAATTCAGTGAACCCATATAATATGCAAATTCTTAAAATTTCAGGTCAATTGGATGAAAATTGATGATTTTATGCAAACTTGACCTTTGACCTTTTGATCTAAAAAAAACAAAAAACAATCAGCTTCTAGATTTTGATTGGTGAACCAATTCGATGAACCAATATAATATGCAAATTCTTTAAATTTCAGGTCAATCGGATGAAAATTGACGATTTTATGCAAACTTGACCTTTGACCTTTTGATCTAAAAAAACAAAACAATCATCTTCTAGCTTTTGATTGATGAACCATTTCAGTGAACCTTTATGCAAATTCTTAAAATTTCAGGTCAATCTGATGAAAATTGATGATTTTATGCAAACTTGACCTTTGACTTTTTTTATCTAAAAAAACAAAAACAATCATCTTCTACCTTTTGATTGGTGAACCAATTCAGTGAACCTTTATGCAAATTCTTAAAATTTCAGGTCAATCTGATGAAAATTGATGATTTTATGCAAACTTGACCTTTGACTTTTTTTTATCTAAAAAAACAAAAAACAATCAGCTTCTAGCTTTTGATTGGTGAACCAATTCAGTGAACCCATATAATATGCAAATTCTTAAAATTTCAGGTCAATTGGATGAAAATTGACGACTTTATGTGATTTTGACCTTTGACCTTTTGACAAAATTATTAATTTGTCTTCTCCATATTCTCATAATAAAGCTTTGTTGAAAATTTGATGACAAAAGCTGAAATGGGGGAAAAGGTTATGGCCTTGACAGACGCAGACACAGACAGACAGACAGACAAACACACAGAAGTGACTGCAAAACCCCGTCTCCCTCTGCATGGGGGACAGGCTACAAAGTAGGAATATGAGGGGTCGAGGGAGAAAAAAAGAGTGAGGGCCTCGACTGATGTTCCACAACATGGTTGACGGATGGTCGTGGACGTCTATTTTTGGTTTATTTTATTTTTACATTCTGGTAGTTGTTGTCCTACATGGTCTTCATGAATCGTAAAATGTACAATGTCTTCCAAACATGAGTCGTATAATGCACATTGAAAACTTTTTTTATTTATCCAAATGTTCTGAAATATTCGGCCAATTGACATCAAAGTGATGGTTTTGAAGTGGTGACATGATACTTGGTACTTGTGGATAGGTTGGTGGCTCGTCGGTGTCTTGTCTTTGATTTGTTCCACCTGTTCCCATCTCTCACATCTGCTTTGAATCATCGTCTTTTCCAAATCCAAAAAGATTGTCCATATTTCCTCATTTGTCCTCTGCTTAAACTACTCGATGATGAAATTTCCAAACTTCATTTGTTTTGGGAGGTGAAAGGTGAAATGAAAAGGGAGGGAGGTGAAATTCGCTGCACGTGACGTGCAACATGCGTGAAGTAAAACGAGTGTTCACTTACATTCACAGGATGTCTAATAAATAAAAAAAGACACAAGCACACCTGACGCTAGGCCAATGCTTCAGACTTGGAATTCAGTACCCTCAAATAAACTTTTCCAACCTGTCAGTTTTGACGGGCTTTATACCAGTACCTCGATAAAGAGTGCAAAGTTTATCAGGTAAAGTTCTTTACATTTTACACACAGCAGCAACTTTTCATTGTAAATATTCAGAATTAAAACTTTGAATACTGTGACTAAAGTATTTACTTTCAACTTTGAGGTCCATAGGTTGCAGACCCCAGTGGCAAAGGAGATTGGATCAAGCAGGACTGATGCCTACCTATCGGAAGCCGCAGGTGAGCCAGCATGTCATTGTAACGTACGTAGCCTGGCTGGCACAGATCCTTGTAACAATTGGCGAAGGCATTGAAGACTGCCTGGCTCGGCTCCGGACGCAAGCCGGCCATGCTGATCGCCCGGCGAAGCACAGAGGTGCGCACCGAGCCAGAGCGGAGAGGGTCAAAATCCCGAATGAAGTCTTGCAGCTGGGAAGACCACGTCAGAAGGTTATGTCGATCTCAAGCACGCCAAAAACTAACTTGGGAAATGATACGGTACCTGCCTCAAAGGCTGCATTGGAAGAACCTTGAGGAACCCGTATGTGGCACAGTTAAAGCAGAGCAAGAACGCTGTTGGTAAAACATGATTAACAAGAAAGACCAATCAGAGATGGCAAACCCTCGCCAGGATGTATTTTCAGTGGTTTTAAGGCTTTTGTGTTAAAACAAATATGGCGGCCGAACCACGTGAACGATGACGTCATCATCATTTTTTTTGTAAACGAATTTATTCCTAGATTATGCTCAAGAAATTTCATGTTGATCGGATGAAGTTTTGTACTCGTCGAATTATGACGTCATAATGGAGGCACCTATGACATCATCATTAATATATTTTATTCCCCATGGCGAGTTCTTTACAATGAGCCATGTCTCCATTTTTTCTATTCAGCGCTTTCGGAGATTATAGAGGTGCAAACCTTTTCGGTTTTTCCAAGATCGCAGCCGAAGCACGTGACCAATGACGTCATAATACTCATTACAAATTATACAGGTGGAATTGTACCTATGGTGAAAGTTTCCTGTCAATCGGACCAACGGTTGCAGAGAAAATCATATTTATTCTGTGCGGACAAACAAACAGACAAACAGACAAACAGACAGATGAAAAATCACTCACAGAGCGACACTTGGCAAAAGAGAACAAAGCAGAATGGCACTCGGTAGAGCATCCTTTTGACTTCACAAATAATTGGTGGTTGAATTCAGTTAGCTGATATGAAAATCCAATTCAAATTTCAAGTCAATCGGATGAAAATTTGAGGCTTATAGAAATTTGAAAGAAGTGGTTGACCTTTGGCCTATGTTGATCTTTTGACCTATGGTGATCTCAAAAATAGTTGTTGGTTGAATACAGTGCACTGATATGCAAATCCCATTCTAATTTCAATTGAATCAGATGACAATTGAGGATTTTAGAAATTTGAAGTTGTTGTTCACCTTTGGCCTATGTTGCTCTTTTGGCCTATGGTGATCTCAAAAATAGTTGGTGGTTGAATTCAGTTTGCTGATATGAAAATCCTATTCAAATTCCAAGTCAATCGGATGAAAATTGAGGATTTTAGAAATTTGAAAAAAGTAGTTGACCTTTGGCCTATGTTGACCTTTTGGCCTATGCTGATCTCAAAATAGTTGGTGTTTGAATTGAGTTAGCTGATGTATAAATCCTCTTCAAATTTCAAGTTAATCGGATGAAAATTGAGGATTTTAGAAATTCAAAAAAAGTAGTTGACCTTTGGCCTATGTTGACCTTTTGGCCCAAGCTGATCTCAAAAATAGTTGGTGGTTGAATTCAGTTAGCCGATATGAAAATCCTATTCAAATTTCAAGTCAATCGGATGAAACTTGAGGATTTTAGAAATTTGAAAAAAGTGGATGACCTTTGGCCTATGTTGACCTTTTGGCCTTTTGACCTCAAAAATAAATAGGATTTTGTCGGACCACGAACTCTACCATTTGGTGAGGTTTCGTGAAGATCGGTTTAAAATTGTGACCTGTAGGCAGGTATAAGTGAGCGGACAGACAAACACACACACAAACCGGAGTGATCAACATACTTGCAAATTTTTATTTTTTATTTTTTATTTTTTTGCCAAGTAACAAACAAACTCAAATACAATTCCCTCTCCTCCTGCGAGGGTGAAAATGAACCCTCGAGTAATCATGATGAAGCAGAGTTTGATTCTTTACCCGGACTCTGTGGACCTCGAGATACTTCTGCAGGTGAATCCGAAACTTGTTTGGGTCCATGATGCCGGAGGTCTGCACGGTCACGTGCTCTGATTTTATTCCTTCCATGTCCATCGAGGCTTTCGTGGAGTCCCTCTTCTCGCATCCTGGAGCATCTGTTCCTCGTGTGGACGAAATAAATGTTTCACCAAACAGATTACGAATCCCCAAAACGATTACAATAGCAACTCTAGGTGGAATGGAGAAACCCTTTTTGTATACAAGATCGAGGCTCGTGAAAGAGCTAACATTAATCACACAGAAAGACGAACCGACACATAAAACATATAACATCGGGAGCGGTAGACAAGATGGGGCGAGAGGGGGAGGAACACAAACACAACATCTGAGAGCAGGGACATCGAGAGATCTGTGGGAGGGAGATCTGTTGGTGGTGTGACTGGAATTTCTTTAGTGATTCTTCACCATTCAGAGATGGGGCCAAAAAAGATACATTGCACAATATTTCAAAAAGTTGTGGATGAGTTGTGGCAAAACTTGGCACCTTCCATGATTTGAGAAATAACTGCATAAGTTTTATCTTCTTCCATTTCTCTATTCAAAATTCCTGTCCGCGTGCTTGCGTCCAGGCCGAAATTAGTCGGTGTCTCTATGAAGTTTTGTTCACGTGCATCATTTGACTCTTTCAAAATAAACAATCTCACAAACAATGTTTACAATATTCATATTACCATGTTAATGTAAAATTACTTATTCACACTGATCGGAGGGATTTGCCATGTATTCCATAGGAAACACGTAGTAATACTTGCCCAGTCGTTTTACGCCAGAAAAAGCATATTCTTTAAAACATCAGAACTACTCACAATCTACATGCCCTTTGCTCATAGCTCAATGGAGTAATGCTCTTCCCTATGGGCTGGCACCCCAGTATCAGATCTCTCTCGTGGATTTTGTAGAATTTTTTTTTTTTTACAAGATGTTTCCTGTATGCCCCCCACCCAACTACCACCATTGCCTCTATCCCCCCCACCCAACTACCAACATTGCCTCTATCCCCCCCACCCAACTACCACCATTGCCTGTATGCCCCCACCCCACTACCAACATTGCCTCTATCCCCCCCACCCAACTACCACCATTGCCTGTATGCCCCCACCCCACTACCAACATTGCCTCTATCCCCCCCACCCAACTACCACCATTGCCTGTATCCCCCCCACCCAACTACCACCATTGCCTGTATTCCCCCCACCCAACTACCACCATTGCCTGTATGCCCCCACCCCACTACCACCATTGCCTGTATCCCCCCCACCCAACTACCACCATTGCCTGTATCCGCCCCACCCAACTACCACCATTGCCTGTATGCCCCCAACCAACTACCACCATTGCCTGTATGCCCCCACCCCACTACCACCATTGCCTCTATCCCACCCACCCAACTACCACCATTGCCTATATCCCCCCCACCCAACTACCACCATTGCCTGTATGCCCCCACGCCACTACCACCATTGCCTGTATCCCCCCCACCCAACTACCACCATTGCCTGTATCACCCCACCCAACTACCACGATTGCCTGTATGCCCCCACCCAACTACCACCATTGCCTGTATGCCCCCACCCCACTACCACCATTGCCTCTATCCCCCCCCCACCCAACTACCACCATTGCCTGTATCCCCCCCACCCAACTACCACCATTGCCTGTATGCCCCCCACCCAACTACCACCATTGCCTGTATGCCCCCACCCAACTACCACCATTGCCTGTATCCCCCCCCCCCACCCAAATACCACCATTGCCTGTATGCCCCCCATCCAACTACCACCATTGCCTGTATGCCCCCACCCAACTACCACCATTGCCTGTATCCCCCCCACCCAACAACCACCATTGCCTGTATTCCCCCCACCCAACTACCACCATTGCCTGTATGCCCCCACCCCACTACCACCATTGCCTGTATCCCCTCCACCCAACTACCACCATTGCCTGTATCCCCCCCACCCAACTACCACCATTGCCTGTATGCCCCCACCCAACTACCACCATTGCCTGTATGCCCCCACCCCACTACCACCATTGCCTCTATCCCCCCCACCCAACTACCACCATTGCCTCTATCCCCCCCACCCAACTACCACCATTGCCTGTATGCCCCCACCCCACTACCACCATTGCCTGTATCCCCCCCCACCCAACTACCACCATTGCCTGTATCCCCCCCACCCAACTACCACCATTGCCTGTATGCCCCCACCCAACTACCACCATTGCCTGTCTGCCCCCACCCCACTACCACCATTGCCTGTATCCCCCCCACCCAACTACCACCATTGCCTGTATCACCCCACCCAACTACCACCATTGCCTGTATGCCCCCACCCAACTACCACCATTGCCTGTATGCCCCCACCCCACTACCACCATTGCCTCTATCCCCCCCCACCCAACTACCGCCATTGCCTGTATCCCCCCCACCCAACTACCACCATTGCCTGTATGCCCCCCACCAAACTACCACCGTTGCCTGTATGCCCCCACCCAACTACCACCATTGCCTGTATCCCCCCCCCCCACCCAAATACCACCATTGCCTGTATGCCCCCCACCCAACTACCACCATTGCCTGTATGCCCCCACCCAACTACCACCATTGCCTGTATCCCCCCCACCCAACTACCACCATTGCCTGTATTCCCCCCACCCAACTACCACCATTGCCTGTATGCCCCCACCCCACTACCACCATTGCCTGTATCCCCTCCACCCAACTACCACCATTGCCTGTATCCCCCCCACCCAACTACCACCATTGCCTGTATGCCCCCACCCAACTACCACCATTGCCTGTATGCCCCCACCCCACTACCACCATTGCCTCTATCCCCCCCACCAAACTACCACCATTGCCTCTATCCCCCCCACCCAACTACCACCATTGCCTGTATGCCCCCACCCCACTACCACCATTGCCTGTATCCCCCCCACCCAACTACCACCATTGCCTGTATCCCCCCCACCCAACTACCACCATTGCCTGTATGCCCCCACCCAACTACCACCATTGCCTGTATGCCCCCACCCCACTACCACCATTGCCTCTATCCCCCCCACCCAACTACCACCATTGCCTCTATCCCCCCCACCCAACTACCACCATTACCTGTTGGTCATCAGTACTTCCGAATCTCAGTCACGATATCCAACCACCATCTCCGTTTGTTGTATACAGTGGACGCTCATATCTGAATTACGCCCATTATATCCAAAACTCGCATATCTGAAAACTTTTGCGAAGCATTTAAGATTTTAACTTCGCCATGTCGAGTGCGTGTGCAGTGGTGATCGTGGTTGTGATTGGCCCGCCATCTCCCGCCAGTTCATTTGCCGCCATCTCCCGCCAGCTCATTGGCCCGCCATCTCCCGCCAGCTCATTGGCCCGCCAGCTCATTGGCCGCCATCTCATTGGCCGCCATCTCCCGCCAGCTCATTGGCCCACCAGCTCATTGGCCGCCATCTCATTGGCCGCCATCTCCCGTCAGCTCATTGGCCCACCAGCTCATTGGCCGCCATCTCCCGCCAGCTCATTGGCCGCCATCTCCCGCCAGCTCATTGGCCCGCCAGCTCATTGGCCGCCATCTCATTGGCCGCCATCTCCCGCCAGCTCATTGGCCGCCATCTCCCGCCAGCTCATTGGCCCGCCAGCTCATTGGCCGCCATCTCATTGGCCATCTCCCGCCAGCTCATTGGCCGCCATCTCCCACCAGCTCATTGGCCCGCCATCTCCCGGCAGCTCATTGGCCGCCATCTCCCGCCAGCTCATTGGCCGCCATCTCCCGCCAGCTTATTGGCCGCCATCTCCCGCCAGCTCATTGGCCGCCATCTCATTGGCCGCCATCTCATTGGCCATCTCCCGCCAGCTCATTGGCCGCCATCTCATTGGCCATCTCCCGCCAGCTCATTGGCCGCCATCTCCCGCCAGCTCATTGGCCCGCCATCTCCCGCCAGCTCATTGGCCGCCATCTCCCGCCAGCTCATTGGCCGCCATCTCCCGCCAGCTCATTGGCCGCCATCTCCCGCCAGCTCATTGGCCGCCATCTCCCGCCAGCTTATTGGCCGCCATCTCCGCCAGCTCATTGGCCGCCATCTCATTGGCCGCCATCTCATTGGCCATCTCCCGCCAGCTCATTGGCCGCCATCTCCCGCCAGCTCATTGACCGCCATCTCCCGCCAGCTCATTGGCCCGCCATCTCCCGCCAGCTCATTGGCCGCCATCTCCCGCCAGCTCATTGGCCGCCATCTCCCGCCAGCTCATTGGCCCGCCATCTCCCGCCAGCTCATTGGCCGCCATCTCCCGCCAGCTCATCAGGCCGCCATCTCCCGCCAGCTCATTGGCCGCCATCTCCCGCCAGCTCATTGGCCGCCATCTCCCGCCAGCTCATCAGGCCGCCATCTCCCGCCAGCTCATCAGGCCGCCATCTCCCGCCAGCTCATTGGCCGCCATCTCCCGCCAGCTCATTGGCCGCCATTTCCCGCCAGCTCATTGGCCGCCATCTCCCGCCAGCTCATTGGCCGCCATCTCCCGCCAGCTCATTGGCCGGCTAAGTTGTTATTGCCGGCCGCATCTCCCATCCAATCATCATGTAACTTTGTTAAAAAAATAATTCTCCATGGGAAAGCGCTCCTATGTTGAAATTTTTGGTCAATTGCTCAAGCGCGCGCGGAGAAAATGAATTTAAAGGTGAAAAGGTGAGGGCTGAAGAAAAAAGTGAACGCCCAATGCTAGTCTAGCTGATGTGAAGGAGGAAACCAACTGGACTTTTCCGCAGCCATAAAATAGATACAATTCAGAGTTGCATCACGGCCTTCAAAATCCACACTCCTCGTCTCTTGGACAAGATCCTCGCCTGTGTAGACACCCCATTCAAGAGCTTGGCTGAAGATGAGGTCCTACGGGTTTCAGACATCGTTGACCCGATAGGGCTGCAGATTGAGCATGAAAATGAGGGTGAAGTGGCAACTAGCTTCCTACCAGATAATTTTCATATTTTTATAAAGTATGGGCCCTGACTACTTCACACACCAAAAATACCCAGAATCCCCTTGGGGGAACATGTTGAAGTGACGTCATCAAGATGGCCTCCGTTTTTATTAAGTTTTTGTATTTTATTTTTTATATTGAGGGTCCCTGTGTCCTGATCTGTAATAAAATGATACTAGCATCTGATTTAAATATTCTATTTAATAATATTAATATTTAATAATATTTGAAATAATATTATTAATTATATTTAATAATATTTAAAATAATATTTAAATAATATTTAAATAATAAATTAATGTAAATGCATACATTGCAAATGCATGCTTGCATTGCATTTGAATGCATTTAAATTAATTTAATAATTTAATTTAAATATTTAAATAATATTTAAATAATATTTAAATAATAAATTAATTTAAATGCATGCATTCCAAATCCATGCATGCATGCAATGCATTTAAATTAATTTAATAATTTAATTTAAATATTTAAATAATATTTAAATAATATTTAAATAATAAATTAATTTAAATGCGTACATTGCAAATGCATGCATGCATGCAATGCATTTAAATGTATTTAAATTTATTATTTTAATTTAAATATTTAAATAATATTTAAATAATATTTAAATTAAATGCAGCTGATGCATTAAGAGCAATTTCTTGGGCATTAGGGTATTCAGTTGTTGGTTGTAATTTTTCTATGTCTCTGCGAATAATACTATCTGCACGGTGAAGTATTTGGGGATCATTTTTGTAATCAGAACCATTGTTGTAAGCACATTCTCACGAACTTCTGCTGGCTTCATATTCGCTGCTGTAAGTTTTATTCCTTCCTTTTTATTCTCTGGTTCTCCACAAATGAAAGTGTTCATCCCAGGAAAAGGCTGATGTTTTTTCTCTTGACAGTAAAACTACTATAAAACGGTTGGGTACCACGTCAGCACCTGTACACAATGCCAAACTTTACAATTTTGGCAGCCATTTTGATGACGTCATTTAAGCATGTTCCCCCAGAGGTATTCTGCGTATTTTTGGTTTGTGAACTTGTCAAGGCCCCTACTTTATAAAAATACCAAAAGTAGCTGGTAGGAAGCTAGTTGCCAGTTCCGCCATTTTTAAGGCACTTTTTGACAATAATCTGCAGCCCTACCTACTAAGGTGGCTTCATGTGGCAATGACCAGATGTGTCTGTTGGTCAACCACTTTGAGACTACTGGTGAAAAACGGATGTGTGACAGAGAATGTGCCTCGGAATGAACAAAAATGAACCTGGACATTGCCAGGAACCATACTAGACATAAGGACACAAGTATCCTAATGTCCTGCACTGTGTTAGGATCCTGTTGAGGCCACATCCCAAGTGGAACTCCAGGTGTCATACATCAAGCCGTCCTTGGGAGGTTGGCACCTGGCACTCAAAAGGGAGACCCCAAAGACCTAAGAATGTGCACAGAAGGGCCAGAACCCATGGAATTTGATCCCCAGCCATCGGTGATAAGATGGTGGTCTAAGACCATGAGACGACGCCGCACATGTGGAATTGTGATTGGCCACTCGACAAAGAAGCCATCAACAGCTGCAGCTGAAGTGGAACTTGATGGAACCAGTCGTGAGGAGGAACTGTAGAAAGGGAGTAATGAGGAGTGTGACTTTGTGGCCTGTTAATCACATTTGGATTTCTTGTCATGTTGATTGGACAAATTTGATTAAAACTTCATCTATATAATCTGTATATATCTCTTCTTTTTACGGTGTAGCCTATAGGGCAAAGCCGTCTAGAACAGTGTTTGTCGTCCATATGTATGTATGTCCCCTCAAACGTATACCAATCAGAGCTGAGGATCTGGTCACATGACAGGGGTGATGTGATTACGTTTGATGTCGGTACGGCGGCTGACTCCACACACCGCCATTTTGATTCCAATTTTGTTCAGGCCGAACATATCATCGAACCTGTCATCTATCACAATCGCCATGCTCTACCTTTACGTTTTTCATTCAGTGTGAAACGCAAACAAACCGATTGTTAAAATTACCATCAAATATGGAAAGCATCGGCGTTACGTCTCTTGCAACAATACGGTATGTATAGGCCTTAGGCTTCATGCTTCACCTTTGGGCCGCTTTGGACAATTTAAGCCCAGGTTTCTTAATACAGCAGTGTATCGTTTCAGTAGTATCGTTTTCGTCATAGTAATAATAATAATATAGTAAATATAACCATAACACTTTAATCCCAATGTCGTAAATACAAAGTTAATGGATTGAAGCGGTGTATGGTTCATGAATCAGTGATAAGCGTTGTATGGTACTAACAACCGTGGAAGTAAGGAATTCGCCTCGGTTTTCTGATAGCATGTTATTAACCCAACCCTTGTGGGGTATAAAGATTACAGTAGATCTTCCCTCAGTTCTGTAAGTAAAACCTACCTCACGGATGTCTTGATCCCTCCAAATTTCTTTGTTTAATGGTATAAACAGCATTAGCGACTGTTTAAAAAGCTAATCATACTTGTTTGTGGTTTATAATATATTACAAGTCCGGCTACGCCGCTGTTAGACTTTCGGTCTTGTTTATGGAAGAATATCCTGTCGCCACAGTGCCCTTTGTGTTGCATTTATATTTTGCCTTGTTGCCCCTGGTTACTGCCTTGGTACCCCTGAAAACATCTCTCCAACAAAGGTAACCTTACATTGCCCTAAACTTCATGACCTGCTGTAAACATTATTGGCACCCCTCACTGAGACTGAAGCACAAGGTCTGTTGCTCTCACATCGCAGAGAGGTCGGTTGCCTCTTCATTTTTTGCAACTGTCTATCTTCCGGTCTTGCTCCTGCTGCTCTCTCAGCACTCTGATCCTCACATATCCTCCAGGAAGCTCCTCTATTAATCCCCTCCTGGTTAAAGTCTCAAGATCCAAGCTTTCCATCCACCTCTTCGATCCACCTCTTTTGTTCCTCTTTTCAACAATTTGTGAAACCACCTTCCATAGACCGTTATATTGTACTTTATCCTCCAGGACTTCAAACATGCAAATCCCTATTTGAGATCCTCTCTATCCCCATTAACCTCTACCGATCCCAACTCCCCACTACCCTGGTCCTTTCGTAGCTTTTATTACGCTCTTTCACCTCGCTCTTCCACAAGCTTAGATTTTTGTATGCAAGAAATATATGCCCACATCCTCCCCTATGGATACTGGATAGTGATGATGTCATTCTGGTGTGCCCAATGAAGTTTCCGAGGTCATACCCATTGTGGTGAAATATGTCGTAATGTCTCGATCTGAGTGAAGAGACAATCCGCATGAAGGCACGGCCTTGAGGGAGCTTATATAAACTGCGTCTATTCGGTGCGCAATCGGGTGGCATACTGAATCCCCAGCGCTGTAGACTGCTGAGATTAACAGGTGCGTAATTGCTTGCTGCAAGAAACTAGAAAGAGATGTATGCTTTGATTGCCTTCTTAATGGAACTAATAATCTGCATTCTTGTGTTGTAGGTATGGGTAGAGAAATAGTTCAATAAAGCCTCATTTCTTGCGAGAGGTCTGAGTTTGATTCCACAACACCTATTTAAAAGGTAGCTCGGAATTTTAAATAATTTTGACATCTCAGCCAATGTTGCTTTGGCCGGTTGTGTTGATATAAAACTGTTGACTTTAGCTCAGCAGAAATCATTCCCAAATTACGAAAACGTTTTGTTTTAACTCGATGCCAAGGTAGGAAACCAACAAGGATCATCAGTTGTTGTTTTTTTCATCTCGTTGCCTTACCTGATTTCACGGCCTTCACAAAAAGCAGGTAGTTTACGAAATTGCTGCCAACGACGAACTTGTCGCACAGAAGTTGCAGCTCATCACTGGCCACGTGCAAGCCGAGGAAGTTGAGGATACGAGAGAATTGTGTGCTTGTAATGATGTGCGTTTCCGCGGTGCTCTGTGGGGTTGGAGTGAAGAAATAACAAAAAGATGTCTCAACTCTCCAAAGTACACATTTCAAACACTTGTAATACCATATGGTCTGAATCGGCCCTTTAGTGTTCCCACCTAAGCTGTATTTCAATCCTTGTAATTCATGTAACAAGTACACTCATGTCTCCTTATGTGACTTGTGCACAAACTCTTCCGTTACCCTTAGTTTACACACTTTGCAAAAATAATTATTCTTTATTCAGACAATTTGATGCATTTGAACATTTTCCCTCTTCTTTCATCTTATCCTCCACCTTCTCCAGATTGTTGCCCCTTCCTCCACCTGATCATCGCCATTTTCACAATCTAAACCAATTATATTTGTTTTGACATGTGCCATTCAAGTAGTAAACATGAGCAATCATTTCAAACATGGCACACCTGTGCTCCTATCCTCCTATCCTATCCTACAAGGACTTGATCCGCAGATTGATGGAGTATTGCTCTCCCCTATGGGCTGGTGCTCCTGCCTCACACCTTGCTCAGCTTGATGCCGCCATGGAAAACAAGGCCTACAAGATTATTGGAATCTGCTGCGATGAAGCTGAGTCTATGGGCCGATCACTCTGCTATTACAGACACATCGGTGCTCTCTCCGTATTTTTCCACCTCTTTTCTGGTTTTGCACCTCTGCTCTTTCTGTGCTTTGTCCCTCTCTCCCCCCAGATATCTTCAGGGTTCACACTGTCTACCACCAGCAGCCTCCTTGTGAAATTACCTAAATCCAAAATCGCTGCTCGCCTCCACTGCAATTGTGGCGGGATCAAACCTGCCTGTATGATGAAAGCGCATGCGCAAGATTGGAGGTCTCGTCTCTTTAAAGCTGTCCATGCGCGTTCGCTTTCGAAGTTAAGTAACTTTTCACAATTGTGTTTTTGTCGAAACTGGTCTTGTATGTACCTATTGGGGTGTCTTTAATAGTATTCTTGGCGTTGGTTTTTCATACCTGTGTACAGAATCGTCGGTCTTTCTTATCGCGCATTCTGAGGCCTAAGTGTAGTACTGGGCTACCGTGTCCGACCTTGGCTTGAGGCTTTGTTTTTGTCTCAGCGGTTCTCCGATTGCGCTGCAATTATTTTCCGGTCTCTGTTTTTCACGGTCTTTTCATCCCATACTTCCTTGTTTTAAAATCTCAAAAAAAAAAAAAACAACAAAAAACATTTCCTTCTGTTCTTATTCGTTTATTCGTTCTTATTTGTTCGTTCGTTCTTCGACCACGTTGTTTGTGATCACGTTGTTAAAAAATGTCTCATCTGAACCCTGAAGACCTGTTTTCTGTCATATTCTATAACACCTTTTTCTTCTTCTTCTATAAAAGGATGCTTTCGACTTGCTCACCAAATCCATTCATTCCAAAAAAAAATTCCATCTCTTACAGTGCATCTTTCATTCATTCCCTAAACTCTCCAGCACTCCATCCTCCCTCCAGCATCCTCAAACGTATTTTTGACTCGAATGTCTCAAGAAACTCATTTTGCAATAAATGTTCGTTTCCCATTAATCGTACATTTTTCAAAATCCCATTACCCCAAAATCCCATTTCCCATCACCCCTCCCCTCCAAATCTACCCCCTTGCCCCTCCCCTCCAAATCATCCCCATCACTCATCTCTTTCAAATCTTCCCCCTTGCCCCTCCCCTCCAAATCTTCCCAATCACCCATTCCTTTCAAATCTCCCCCCACACCCCTCCCCTCCAAGACTCTCCCTCGCTCCTCCCCTCCTAGACTCCCCTCTCACCCCTCCTCCTCAAAGCGTCCTCCCTGCTTCTTCCCCCTTCCAACTTTCACCTTCATCTCCCTCAACCTTCTGCCTCGCTCTTCCCCCTCGTCAAATAACACCTCACTGCGCCTCTCCCAATCACCATCAAACCTTTTGTCTGCCCCATTCTTCCCTTTCTCCAAGCTATTCTGTAATCTCCGACACACCTTCAACAGCTCTCCCTACCTCTTCCTCCTCTTCCACATCTTACCCTACTGCTCCCCCCCCCCCCCCCCCGTTCTGTATCCGATGCTCCCCCTTCCTCTTCCTTAACAGTATGGACCTCAAACATCGGGGGCCTTCGCTCAAACTTGTCTGATCTCTCCATACAGGTTGCTTCTGACAAACCAGACGTGATCTGTTTTACAGAAACTTTCCTCCTTCATGATGTCTCTGATTCCTTGGTATCTCTCCCAGGTTACTCCCTCCTCCGGTATGATAGACCTGAGCCTCGTCCTGGAGGTGGGGTTGCTATCTTTATAAAAAAACTCTCTTCCTCACTCGCCCTGCACTGCCCTCTCTCCACCTCACCCCCAGGAATACCTTTGGCTACGGCTTCCCCTTCGCTCCCACCTTTTGTTCATATGTGTGTTGTACCGTCCACCAAACAGTGATGACTCCATCTACATCTCGCTGTCTGAGAATATGGACCAACTTCTATCTACCCATCCCAACTCTCTCTTCCTCATATGTGGTGATTTCAACTGTCACCATGCCAGTTGGCTGGGTGTGGGTACCTCTCTCACCAGCCATGGCTCTTCAGCAAAGGACTTCCGTGACTCACTGGGACTGACACAATCTGTCAATTTCCCGACCCGGATTTCAGTCAACGGAGTATCTTCTCTTCTGGACTTGGTTATGACTAACTTCCCTGAAAATGTCTGCTGCTCTTCTTCTGCTCCAATCGGCTCTTCTGATCATGTGCTTGTTAAAGTGGACATCTCTCTGACCATTCTCAGAGAGCCTCCTCAGCGTCGACGAGTCTGGCATTTCGCTCAGGCCAACTGGCACAGTCTTCAAGCAGCCATCAATCATCTGGACTGGTCGCCCATCTCTACTGCCTCTGACATAAATTCTTCCTGGGAATTCTTCCAAAGCAAACTACTCTCTCTCATGTACAGATTTATCCCATCTCGTCTTCTGTTGTCATACCCTTCCTCCCATCCATGGTACACGGAATCTTGTGGTGAGGCTATTGCCCAGAAACAACTTGCTTTCGTCTCCTGGAAAGCAAATCCAACGGAAGGAAATCTCATTTCCTTTCACAAAGCCCGAAACAAGTGTGTGTCCACCCTCAGGAGAGCCAGGAAACAATATCTCTCCGTTCTCAGGACCAAACTCTCTTATCTGTCTCCCTCTTCCAAATCCTGGTGGCGTCTGGTCAAATCTATTTCTGGTGTTTGTTCCCCCTCCATCCCCTCCCTCACCTCAAATGGCCACACGGCTGACTCCGCACATGAAAAAGCTGAATGCCTCAACTATGTGTTTGCCTCTAAATCTTGTGTCCCAAACCCATCCCTCTCTGTACCCACCGTACCCAGTCGTACCCAGCTGATCCTGGACTCTGTGTCCTTTCCTCCTGACAAGGTGGAAAAGTTTCTGTCAACCCTCGACTCGGATTCTGCAACTGGACCTGACGGCATCAGCCCACGGGTCCTAAAATCCTGTTCTTCCGCTCTTTCACTCCCTCTCTCTGTTCTCTTCACCCTCTCTTTTGCTCAAGGTCATCTTCCATCTGCTTGGAAATCTGCCAACATCACCGCTTTGCACAAAAAAGGTGCAAAAACAAATCCCAGCAACTACAGACCAATCAGCCTTCTCCCAATTATCAGCAAAGTCATGGAATCCATCATTGCTTCAGATATGAAATCTTTCCTCTTCTCCAATGGCTTGATCTCTGATCATCAATTTTGTTTCAGACCTGGACACTCTACTCTGGACATGCTGCTTCTGCTTTCTCAACAATGGATGGAGGTCCTCAATGCCAAACAGGAAATTAGAGCAGTCTCCCTTGACATATCACGTGCCTTCGATACGGTCTGGCACCCTGCTCTGCTCACCAAACTCTCCTCTTTTGGTATCCATGGAAATCTCCACGCATGGCCGGCGGACTTCCTCTCTAGTCAGAGTCAACGTGTAGCCCTGAATGGGTTTCTCTCATCTCCTCTTCCTGTTCAGGCTGGAGTTCCACAAGGCAGTGTTCTGGGCCCCGTGCTTTTTCTGGTCTTCATCAATGATCTCTCTGACTCTCTTGAAAATCCTCTGTATCTCTTTGCTGATGACTCTACTCTCTGTCCCTCCATTCTTCATCCCTCAGATCGGCAGTCTGCTGCCTCCTCACTCTCTGCAGACCTGGACAAAATCACAGACTGGGCAAACAAGTGGAACATGTCTTTCAATCCTGAAAAATCTCACACTCTTACGATGTCTCTCCGAAAAGACCGACTGGACAACCCTCCCATCCACTTTCTGAATAATCCTCTCCAAGAAGTTCTGTCACTCAAGCTTTTGGGTCTCACTATCTGCCATGATCTTTCCTGGGAAAACCACATTTCAAATCTGGCCTCCAAAGCCAGTCGCCGACTGGGCATCCTCCGTCGTGTGAAGTCCTTCCTTGGCACACCTGAGCTCCTCACCACATACAAGGCTTTCATCCGCAGCTCAATGGAATACTGCTCTCCCCTCTGGGCTGGTGCTCCTCCCTCACACCTAGCTCGTCTTCACGCTGTTGAAACCAAAGCATTCAGAATCATTGGAATCTCCCACGATGAAGCTAACTCCAAGGGCCTCTCACTCACTCACTGCAGGCAGGTTGGTGGTCTTTCCATCTTCTACCGACTCCTCTCTGGCCTTGCCCCCCCAGCTCTCTCTGGGCTCTGTCCCACAAATATTCCTACAGGTCGCACAAGATCTGCCTGCAACCCTCTTATGGTCAAACTGCCAAAACCAAGACTCTCTGCTCACCTTCACTCCTTCATGCCTCTTTTCTCCCGCCTCTGGAACAAACTCCCTCACTCTCTTCAATCCCACTCCACCCTCCAAGTCTTTAAAACAGCTGTTCACCACCATCTCTTATCTTCCCACATCCAAAACCTTGATCTTTTTACCCCCGCTAATTTCACCCCAATTCCACTTTTTTGAAATACCAACTTCTGTCCTGGAAGTCCTTGGTGTCCTTGTGTTTTATACTTCTCCCTCCACCCCCCCCCCCCCCTTCCCACGCCTCCTCCCCCCAAGCCCTCTCCCTTCCACACATCTCCCTGCTCTCAAATGTTGTGTTTGTGTGATTCCCCTTCTCTCCCCATCTTGTTTCCGCTCCCTTTTTATATATTTTGTTTGTCTGGTTGATTTGTTTGTGAAGTAAATGTTAGCTGTTTCACGAGCCTCGATTCAGTATACAAAAAAAAAAAAAAAAAAAAAGCAATAAATAATATTCAAAGTGGAATGCTGAAAGAAAACACCAAGTTATTGCGATTCTCTCTGCAGGTCAGAAGGCGCCTCTGAATGTCATGTTTCTCCTCGCTATCCACGGACTGCCATGTTTTACAACTCAATTGAAGGGTGTTGGATGCATTCTTAAGGTACCCACACTGTCTATGGAGTGACGAACTTGAGCTACCAACTTGTACGCTACACATTAGCAACCTCCTGGGTGTATTTACTCGGGGGATGATGTCTTGTCAGTGCATTTTGCCATTCGTAATGTGTGGATCTCTAAAAACCTTGTATGATGTAAAAATATGATAACACCAACCTGCTCAAAGTCCTTGAAATAGGGCCAGGTGTCCAAACGCCTTTGGCGAATGATAACTGCGAAACGTGACAATATGTGAGCCACTTCTTCTTCAGCCTTTGGAGTCAGAATCTTGGTGTGCTGAGATTTGGACAGGCCAAAATGAAGAGGAGGAAAGGGGCATAGGAGAAAATGCACTAAGTATCACATATTTCTTATGTAGGCATGGGAGAGTAAGGAGGGGCTGGGGGGTCAAACATTCTGCTATTTTTGTATATATGATAAATAGGTGGCCCATGGAGGTATTCTATAGCTCTTCCATATGTGAAACCAAAGGCATGGGTTCACTTTGTCTGTCTATAGACATCAATCTTATGATTGAGGAAATACTTAATTTCAATGTAATTTTATATTTTGAACAGTGTAGAACACGAATAAGAACACTGACCGACAGCTTAGCAGTACAGTTGGACCCTGCTATTCGCGGTTGATAAAATGTGACCTGTTTCTCTATCCGCGGCCGTGTTCCGCCAATTCGCGATTTTTTTTCCTATGCGCGGCCATGTTCTGCCAATTCACGTTTTTTTTTCCTATTCTCGGCCGTTCTGTGAATTCACGGGGTTTTTTTTCCTATTCGCGGCGGTGTTCCGCCAATTCGCGTTTTTTTTTCCTATTCGCGGCCGTGTTCCACCAATTCACGGTTTTTTTCCCCCTATTCGTGGCCGTGTTCCGCCAATTCACGGGTTTTTTTTCCTATTCGCGGCCGTGTTCTACCAATTCAGGGGTTTTTTTTTTCGTATTCGCAGCCGTGTTCTGCCAATTGGCGTTTTCTTTCCTATTCGCAGCCGTGTTCCGCCAATTCGCGTTTTTTTTCCTATTTGCGGCCGTGTTCCGCCAAATTCAGGTTTTTTTTCCTATTCGCGGCCGTGTTCCGCCAATTCTCGTTTTTTTTCCTATTCGCGGCCGTGTTCCACCAATTCACGGTTTTTTCCCCCTATTCGTGGCTGTGTTCCGCCAATTCACAGGTTTTTTTTCCTATTCGCGGCTGTGTTCCGCCAATTCAGGGGGGTTTTTTTCTTATTCGCGGCCGTGTTCCGCCAATTCGCGTTTTTTTTCCTATTCGCAGCCGTGTTCCGCCAATTCACGGTTTTTTTCCCATTCGCGGCCGTGTTCCGCCAATTCAGGGTTTTTTTTCCTATTCGCGGCCGTGTTCTGCCAATTCAGGGTTTTTTTTTCCTATTCGCGGTCGTGTTCCGCCAATTCACGTTTTTTTTCCTATTCGCGGCCGTGTTCCGCCAATTCGCAGTTGTTGTTTTTTTCCTATTCGTTGCCGTGTTCCGCCAATTCACGGGGGTTTTTTTCCTTTTCGCGGCCGTGTTCCATCAATTCACGGTTTTTTATTCCTATTTGCGGCCATGTTCCACCAATTCACGGGGGGTTTTTTTTCCCACTCATGGCCATGTTCCACCAACTATGGGGTTTTTTTTTCCTATTCGTGGCCGTGTTCCGCCAATTTGCGTTTTATTTTCCTATTTGCGGCCGTGTTCCGCTAATTAAGGGGGTTTTTTTCCCCTATTCTCGGCCGTGTTCTGTCAATTCACGGGGGTTTTTTTCCTATTCGCGGCCATGTTCTGCCAATTCACGTTTTTTTCTATTCGCAGCCGTGTTCCGCCAATTCATGGTTTTTTTTTCCTATTCGTGGCCGTGTTCCACCAATCCACGGGGGTTTTTTCCTATTTGTGTTTTTCGGTTTTTTGTGGGGGAGCAAAAAAAAAAATTGCGAGCCATGGACATGACATTTATAAGACCCATCTTTCACCAGCGAAGCACAAAGCAGCTGGACCTACGTTAAAGAAAAACTTATTCCACGAGCCGGAAGCATGACCTGCTTCTACATTCGCTGCCGTGTGCTTTGCACTTTTATGGCTTTCGCGGGATATACCATCATTCACACTGTGAACAACGTCACGTGATATCCTGCTGCCGTTCACAGGTAAACAATGTTTTGCGGGATATACCATCATTCACACTGTGAACAACGTCACGTGATATCCTGCAGCCGTTCACAGGTAAACAATGTTTTGCGGGATATCCCATCGTTGACGCTGTAAACAGAGTCATGCGATATTGCACCAGCTGCATAACACGTCATCTCATCCCTGTGAGTTACTGTACAGAATGAAAACACTCCACAGTATCTATTAGTGCAATTGGCTGTCTCCCTTTTCCCCATTGAAACAATGGCACGGCATGTATTCGCGGACATTCATGGATTAATCGGCGGCATTCGCGGGATTTGCCTTGCCATTCGCGGTTGGTTCCTCAATATTTGCGGATTTTCGCGATTCGGGAACCAATCCCCCCCCTTTTCCATTGAAACAATCCTCCCCCCCCCCCCCATTCTCTCGCGAATAGTAGGGTCGACTGTACTTAGGCTCAGAATTTGCAATTTGTATGGTATTTTGTCCTGAGCACACGTCTAGAGAGAAGTAAGGTAATTGTTCTCGTTAGTCTGTTTGTCTGGCAGTTAAACAAAATTGAAAATCATTCCAAACAGGAAACTTCCTGTTTTTAAGGACTTCATAAAGGACACATAAAGGCCCAACAAACTAATATAAAGTGTTCAATAAGGTGGTGTATAAGACGATGTATCAATGACGGCAAACTTCCCAAAAACATTTCTACAGCTTTTAAAACTTTTACTTTATTTCAATTGAAATAAAAACTTGAACACTACAAAACATAAATCACACACTCACTTTCAAACCCCTCCTGTTTAGCAGTAGATTACTTGGATAAATTGAGATTTTGCAATTAAAGGGAAAATACTACAGAAGTAATTGATTGATTGAATGATTGTTTACTCCTGCGTGTTATCAAAGATGGAAGTTAACAGCCGACGGCCTTTATCATAACGGTCTTTTGTAATCATAGATACATTTGCTGTTGTGAGCTCCTCTCGACTTGGACAGATGACGGAGTCTGTTGGTGCCTTTTCCAGGTGACGAGCATCAAAAGCTGAAATCAAGATGGTTTCAAGAATTAGTTGGAGCTCAAACCAAGGGACGTCACAGTTGGTATAATTTATTTAATTCCCATAGCCAATAATTGATGGTAGTGCAAATTGTCCAAACTTTTATCAACATTAAACAAGTTTCAAACTGATAATCCATAACAATGAATGTTCTGTACTTTGGAGCTGAATTTTAAATCGTAATTATTAACTTGAAGGTATCACACATGATCTGACAAATGCTGTATGTACCATTTTCGACCATGTTGCAATAATCTCGATATCTGACGCGCCCATCAGAGGTGGAAAAAGCTTCTGCCAACACATTGATGTCCTGGCTGTCCAATTTGGTCACTCTTCCGACACAAAAGTGAAGCCCTCGTTCAAACTTGGGAGGGATGGAAGGAGAAAGAGAGAAAAGTGGCAGCAATGGAATGGGAAATGGAGGAGAATTTATGAACATAGTAAGCTCAATGGGGGCCGGTGCTGGGGTGCCTTCTTGTGGTGTAAGAGTTTCATCCACCACTTACACACTTCCATTGCCGACTAATTTTACCCAGCTGGGATGTGGAAGATGGATGGCCCTCTCATCCAAAGTGCTCAAATTCTTCTAGGTCATGATATGCCGGCCATTGCTGTGAAAACTATGAAGCATAATCTACGAACTCACCCTTTCAGATCTCGACCCCTGAGGCTGGACCGCATCTTGAATCTGGATCAGAAACTTAAACCTGCCCTTTGCAAAACCATGAGTTTTGCAACATGGAATGTGCTCACCCTCCACCCAGATGGCACCATTCCTATCTTATCGTGAGAACTATCCCACCTGAGGATCAATCTCACAGCACTCCTAGGGACACACCTACTTTATTGGGGCAAGACATTGAGCGAGGATTACTACTCTCTTTGGTCTGGCAGAACTGATGGTATCCATCAAGCTGGAGTGGCCCTTGCCAGATGACAAGATGACCAGATGACAAAGGCCCTTAATAGGTCCGCCACCGAATAGTCAGATCGGTCTCTTGACTGCCACTGGTAACGTCTAATCCACTGCTACCTGCCGCATGGTCGGGTAGTCGGTGACTAAATTGGCTACGCTCACTGGCTTGCCGCACACTATTTGAAATCACACACTATTCATCATACACTTTTCATCGTACACTATGCATCGTACACTTTTCATCAAACAATTTTCATCACACACTATTCATCATACACTATTCATCGTACAATTTTCATCGTACACTTTGCATCGTACACTATTCATCACACACTTTTCATTGTACACTATTCATCGCACACTATTCATCGTACACTTTTCATCATACACTTTTCATCAAACACTTTTCATCATACACTATTCATCATACACTTTTCATCGTACAGATTTCATCATTCACTATTTATCATACACTATTCATCATACACTTTTCATCGTGCACTTTGCATCGTACACTTTTCATCAAACACTTTTCATCATACACTTTTCATCATACACTATTCATCATACACTTTTCATCGTACAGTTTTCATCGTACACTTTTCATCATAAACTTTTCATCGTACACGATTCATCGTAAACTTTGCATCACACACTTTTCATCGTACACTATTCATCGTACACTTTGCATCATACACTTTTCATCATACACTGTTCATTGTACACTTTCAATCAAACAATTTTCATCATTCACTATTCATCATTCACTATTCATCATACACTATTCATCGTACACTTTTCATCGTACACTTTGCATCGTACACTTTTCATCAAACACTTTTCATCATACACTATTCATCATACACTTTTCATCGTACAGTTTTCATCGTACACTTTTCATCGTCCAGTTTTCATCGTACACTTTTCAACGTACATTTTTCATCATAAACTTTCATCGTACACTATTCATCGTACACTTTGCATTACACACTTTTCATCGTACACTATTCATCGTACACTTTGCATCATACACTTTTCATTATACACTATTCATCGTACACTTTTCATCAAACAATTTTCATCATACACTATTCATCATACACTATTTATCGTACACTTTTCATCGTACACTTTGCATTGTACACTATTCATCATACACTTTTCATCGTACACGATTCATCGTACACTTTTCATCGTACACTTTGCATCGTACCCTTTTCATCAAACACTTTTCATCATACACTATTCATCATACACTTTTCATCATACAGTTTTCATCGTACACTTTTCATCGTACACTTTTCATCGTACACTTTTCATCGTACACTTTGCATCACACACTTTTCATCGTGCACTATTCATCGTACACTTTGCATTATACACTTTTCCTCATACACTTTTCATCGTACAGTTTTCATCGTACAGTTTTCATCATAAACTTTTCATCGTCCACTATTCATTGTACACTTTGCATCACACACTTTTCATCGTACACTATTCATCGTTCACTTTGCATCATACACTTTTCATCATACACTATTCATCGTACACTTTTCATCGTACACTTTGCATCATACACTTTTCATCGTACACTATTCATCGTACAGTATTCATCGTACACTTTGCATCACACACTTTTCATCATACACTATTCATCGTACACTTTACATCATACACTTTTCATCGTACACTATTCATCGTACACTTTGCATCATACCCTATTCATCATACACTATTCATCGTACATTTTGCATCATACACTTTTCATCGTACACTATTCATCGTACACTTTGCATCATACACTTTTCATCATACACTATTCATCGTACACTTTTCATCATAAACTTTTCATCATACACATTTCATCATACACTTTTCATTGTACACTTTTCATCATACACTTTTCATCGTACACTTTTCATCGTACACTATTCATCGTACACTTTTCATCATACACTTTTCATCGTACACTTTTCTTCATACACTTTTCATCATACACTATTCATCGTACACTTTTCATCATACACTTTTCATTGTACACTATTCATTGTACAGTTTGCATCACACACTTTTCATCACACACTTTTCATCGTACACTTTTCATCATACACTTTTCATCGTACACCTTTCATCATACACTTTTCATCGTACACTTTTCATCGTACACTTTTCATCATACACTTTTCATCGTACACTATTCATCGTACAGTTTGCATCACACTTTTTATCACACACTTTTCATCGTACACTTTTCATCGTACACTATTCATTGTACACTTTGCATCATACACTATTCATCGTACACTATTCATCGTACACTTTGCATCACACCCTATTCATCATACACTATTCATCGTACATTTTGCATCATACACTTTTCATCGTACACTATTCATCGTACACTTTGCATCATACACTTTTCATCATACACTATTCATCGTACACTTTTCATCATAAACTTTTCATCGTACACTATTCATCGTACACTTTTCATCATACACTTTTCATCGTACACTATTCATTGTACAGTTTGCATCACACACTTTTCATCACACACTTTTCATCGTACACTTTTCATCATACACTTTTCATCGTACACTTTTCATCATACACTTTTCATCGTACACTTTTCATCGTACACTATTCATCGTACACTTTTCATCATATACTTTTCATCGTACACTTTTCTTCATACACTTTTCATCGTACACTTTTCATCGTACACTTTTCATCGCACACTTTTCATCGTACACTATTCATCGTACAGTTTGCATCACACACTTTTTATCACACACTTTTCATCGTACACTTTTCATCATGCACTATTCATCATATACACTTTTCATCATATACACTTTTCATCATATACACTTTTCATCACACACTTTTCATCGTACACTTTTCATCATACACTTTTCATCGTACACTTTTCATCATACACTTTTCATCGTACACTTTTCATCGTACACTATTCATCGTACACTTTTCATCATACACTTTTCATCGTACACTTTTCTTCATACACTTTTCATCGTACACTTTTCATCGTACACTTTTCATCGCACACTTTTCATCGTACACTATTCATCGTACAGTTTGCATCACACACTTTTTATCACACACTTTTCATCGTACACTTTTCATCATGCACTATTCATCATATACACTTTTCATCATATACACTTTTCATCATATACACTTTTCATCACACACTTTTCATCGTACACTTTTCATCATACACTTTTCATCGTACACTTTTCATCATACACTTTTCATCGTACACTTTTCATCGTACACTATTCATCGTACACTTTTCATCATACACTTTTCATCGTACACTTTTCTTCATACACTTTTCATCGTACACTTTTCATCGTACACTTTTCATCGTACACTTTTCATCGCACACTTTTCATCGCACACTATTCATCGTACAGTTTGCATCACACTTTTTATCACACACTTTTCATCGTACACTTTTCATCATGCACTATTCATCATATACACTTTTCATCATATACACTTTTCATCATATACACTTTTCATCATATACACTTTTCATCATATACACTTTTCATCACTCACTTTTCTTACTCATTTTCACTCCTCACCTGTACATCCTATCTCTTTTATTTATTTTTATGCAGCTCTTTTATTTAAGGCCTCAATTAGGACAATATAGTTCGCGACTGGAGCCTTCAACATAAAAAGGTGAAGCCCATATCACCCCACCGGCTTACTGCTGTACCCCAACATCATCAAGGACATATCATTATTTATATTATGCGCACACTGAGGTGGACAATGGTGTTCACAAGGACTCTTTCATGAGATACTATCCTCTGAGCTAGCCTGGACAACCTATCGCAATCCAGTTGTCAATGCAACAATTGGATTAGATTTTGTCGCAATGAGAGGAATTTTAGGCCCAGTATGTTCTGGTTCAACGAAAAATGACACTCATCTTCTCAACATATGTGTACTTCATGACCTTCAAATTGGAAGCTCCTGGTTCCTGAGGAAGCTCATATCAACAGTACACCTGGTACAACAATGATGGTGTGACCCGGAAAGTTATCAACCTCCTCTCCAGGTGTTGGTTTGTAAGTTTGCAATTCTGCAGTACCTGCAGGAGTGCCGGATTTGGCCCCTGTAACCTTTAACTTCTTTCTGGCTTTTTCCCTTCGTCTTCGTCTTAATATACAGACTTGGCATTTAATATGGAATATTTTTTTTTTCTTGACTTGGGTTTACTTTCTGAACTCAGCATATCAATCTGGTGAGTTTCTTTTACCCTTCGGTGATGTCTTTGTTGAAAGAACCATGTCACTGATTGTCTTTCGCAGCAAGAAGTCAATAACAGGATTATATCACAGGTGGCATGACAAAATGTAAGGACAGGTACATTTGACGATTGGCTTCACAATCGGGTATATAAGGGTTATTGCGTTCTGTATTAGTGGAAAACAACTGCTGCACGTCTACAAAAGTTATTGCCGCTTCCTCTGGAGATGGTCCATCAACTTGACAATGCTGTTTGTCATGGAGCGGTGGCTTTACGAAATTCTGGCATGAAACAGCGTGCTATTGCTCGGCAGTATGGCATCACTCAAGGTCAGGTGTCAAAGATCCTGAAACGAAATGCTCAGAGGGGTGTCCCTACTCCAATACCGAGGCCAGGGCGTCCACGCAGAACCACGAGGAGAGATGATCACCAGCTGCACCGGTTACTCTGCAATGGCCGTACCAAGTCAGCTAATCGGCTTAGGGCTGAGTGGCAGCAACTGACAAATGTGCCTGTATCCAGAAGGCTAGTCAACCAATGACTGGTTCAAGCAGGCTATCGTGCCAGGCGTCCCCTGAGAAAGCCACGCCTGACCAGACAACACAGCCAGCGCCGATTGCAGTGGGCCAGAGAGCACTGTCAATGGCAGCCAGGACATTGGAATCACGTGACCTTCAGTGACGAGTCTAGATTTCTGGTCTATCGTCAAGATGGCCACGTCCGAGTGCGCAGACAAGTGCATGAAGCCCACAACGAAGTTTGTATAGTGCCAAGAGTCCAAGCTGGAGGTGGTGGGGTGACCGTTTGGGCTGCTTTTCATGCAGGGGGCAAAACTGACCTGGTTGTTCTGAATGGAAACCTGAACCAGTTCAAGTGCAGGGTCATTCTGGAAGAAACATTGCTTCCATTTGCTCGTGCAGCCTTTCGAGGAAACTTTGTCTTCCAAGATGACAATGCATGGCCTCATCATGCTCGCATGATCCTACACTTTCTTGCTGACCGTGGTGTAGAGCATATGGAGTGGCCTGCCATGTCCCCGGATATGAATCCGATAGAGAACTTGTGGGCAGAATTAACGCGTCAAATCGACAACTTGGACCAGCAGCCCACCTCTGTGCGTGAATTGCAGCAGACTATTGTCACTGCATGGCAAGCGATTCCTGTCCAAACCTTGGCAAATCTCGTGAACAGTATGCCTCGACGTGTACGTGCTCTCCTGAATGCTCGTGGGGGTTACACGAAGTACTGAACTGTAATTTTACTGTCCGTAATCCCAGTCATAATTTAGCTTTTGTTTTTGTTGAAAAAAAATGTGGCTAATGTGCAAAATAAAGAGATACTTCTGGAAAACGTACAGAAGTTTAACACAGTACTGTCCGTGAATTGAGTTTGATATCAGTTTACATCACTTCCAAGGATCAATTTATTTGTTTCAAAATGTCAAATGTGGTTTTTGTTTCTTTTAAAGGTCACATTAACAAAATCTAGAATAATTTCAACATAATTCCAATGAACTTTTGGTTCTAAGACATCTTGAAAAGTAAGTTCACCCCCACAAAAAAAATATTCCATATTAAATGCCAAGTCTGTTTAAAGAAAGAGCAGATGTGCCCCAGTAATTCCTCCAACAATGTTGCTCTGAAAGACTCTGGCTCTCCACAAATACAAATTGGAGATAACTAATTTATTTACCCTTCTGACCCGTGTTGATGATGCTGAAGAATCATGGAACAAATTTAATTGTGAGGTTGTCCAGGTTGCCTCAAAACACTTGGTAAACCCTGAACTATGAAAAATAACAAAAAACCCTGGATTACCAAATCTACACTTAGAGTAATTGAAGCCAGGACAGATGGGTTATGAAGATTCATATTTGTTTCACGTTAGTTACAAGTAACTGAGAACAGAAAGAATCGTGCGATTAGTGGGGTGAGGGCTTAGCTGAAAACATGACTAAGTCACGGAACATGAAATCTCGGCTTAGAGAAAATGCATGAATGAAAACTGCGTGTTTGGGTAAATTGAAATGCCCCTTTTGAAGATGATCAATGGGGTGCTCGTCACAAAAGAAAGCCTTACCAAAACCAAAACCTTACCAAAAACAAACCAAATGGCGGCATGCTATCTTGGTCAGCCCTCTGTCACATTGCTGGGTTTTTAAGCAGCCATTTTGTACGGCCTGTTCAAAAATGCCTTTCCTTGGAACCACGATTACCTCTCACGGGCTAATTAAAGTACAGTGCATTCAGAAAGTATTCAGACCCCTTCACTTTTTCACATTTTGTTATGTTGCAGCCTTATGCTGAAATCGTTTAAATTCATTTTTTCCCTCATCAATCTACACTCAATACCCCATAATGACAAAGAGAAAACAGGATTTTAGAAAGTTTTGCAAATTTATGAAAAAAAAACAACTGAAATATCACATTGAAATAAGTATTCATACCCTTTGCTATGACACTTGAAATTTAGCTCAGGTGCCTCCCATTTCTCTTGATCATCTTTGAGATGTTTCTACACCTTGATTGGAGTCCACCTGTGGTAAATTCAATTGATTGGACATGATTTGGGAAGGCACACACCTGTCTATATAAGGTCTCACAGCTGACAATGCATATCAGAGCAAAAACCAAACCATGAGGTCGAAAGAACTGCATGCAGAGCTCAGAGACAGGATTGTGTCGAGGCACAGATCTGGCTGGGGAAGCCTACAAAAAAATTTCTGCTGCATTGAAGGTTCCCAAGAGCACAGTGGCCTCCATAATTCTTAAATGGAAGAAGCTTGGAACAACCAGGACTCTTCCTGGAGCTGGCTGCCTGGTATGGTCAAACTGAGTAATCGGGGGAAAAAGGCCTTGGTAAGAGAGGTGACCAAGAACCCGATGGTCACTCTGGCTGAGCTCCAGAGATCCTGTGTGGAGATGGGAGAAACTTCCAGAAGGACAACCATCACTGCAACACTCCACACATCTGGGCTTTATGGCAGAGTGGCCAGACGGAAGCCCCACAGTTCAATCTTGGTTTCATCAGACTACAGAATCTTGTTTCTCACAGTCTGAGATTCCTTTAGGTGCTTTTTTGCAAACTCCAAGTGGGCTTTCATGTGTCTTTCACTGAGGAGAGGCTTCTGTGAAGATTCGACCGTTCAATTTCATCCATGACCCTGGAATGCAGATTTTCCGGGATCACGACACGACATCCCCAGAGTAGGCAACCATTTTCCATGCTAAGTTCGTTTTTAAGGGCTTTAAAAGCCGCAAAAGCTGGGTCACCCTCAGGTAGCAAATGCCATCCAAGCTGTACAGCCTGGACAGTTCTGGACAGAACGGGGTCTCGTCGAGTATGGGTGCGGATCTGGCCGGCGTCGACAGCACAATCTTCCAGATGATACATCAGTGCGATAATGGATCCTGGTGTAGGCGAATCATCGACGGATTCTGGAAGGGGTAACCGACTCATGGCATCTGCATTTGCGATAGACAAACCAGGCTTATAACATATGGTGTAGTCATAAGCAGCGAGAAACAGGGACCATCGGATGATCCTGGGCGGTAGTGTGTCAGACGTCGCCTTAGTTGGACCAAACGGACTGATCAGCGGCTTGTGATCAGTGCGAATCGTGAAATGATGTCCAAGAAGGTACTGGCGAAATTTGCTGATGCCAAAAACGATTCCCAATCTTTCCTTGTCAAGTTGAGAATAGTTCTTCTATGCCGGGGACAACGTTCTGGATGCAAATGCAACAGGTCTTTCTGTACCATCAGGCATCACGTGTGATAATACACTCACCACTCCATACCGACAGGCATCGCATGTCAGCACAAGATCCTTCTCTGGATCAAAATGAACGAGAACATTGGACGATTTGAGGAGATCCTTGGAGGTCTGGAATGCTGATTGTTCAGTGGACCCCCAGCTCCAGGAGACTCCTTTCCTCAAAAGCCGATAAAGGGGGGCCCAAAACGTCGGTCACATTCGGGATGTAACGACCATAGAACTGAAGCAAACCGAGGTACGACTTCAATTCGGTCACGTCTCGTGGAGCAGGAGCATCCTTGATAGCTCGGACTTTCTCATCTGTCGGGTGTCGACCCTCGGCATCAATCATATGACCCAGGTACGTGACCGATGGCACTATAAACTTGCACTTGTCTTGACACAAACGTAGGCCGGAGTCCGAAATCTTCTTCATTACTCTATCCAGGTTTTGTAGATGTTCCGCGTCCGTACGACCAGTAACCAGAATATCATCTTCGTAACAAACGACGTTGCGTTCGGCGGCAAACAAACTGTCCATGACACGCTGATAAATTCCAGGTGCAGATTTCACTCCAAAACTGAGTCGGTGGTACCTGTACAACCCACGATGCGTGTTGATGGTAAGATACTGTTTCGAATTCTCGTCCAAGTAGAGCTGTAGATAGGCGGATTTGAGATCGAGTTTAGTAAAAGTCTTGCTTCCCGTGAGACGAGCATAGAGGTCTTCGATCCTCGGGATTCGATATTTATCCAATGAAGAACACCTGTTCACGGTCATTTTATAATCTCCACATATGCGGATGGACTGGTTTGATTTTATGACCGGAACGATGGGCGCCGCCCATTCGGCATACTGGATTTGCTCGATGCTCCCCAGATTTTCAAGATGATCCAGTTCCTTGTCAATCCGCTCCCGCAGGGCGAAAGGGACTGGGCGAGCCCTGCAAAATATAGGATTGGCATCCCGGTCAACCCTGAGTTTAGCCGTATGTCCTTTCAAGGTTCCAAGCTCATCCTTGAAGACATCCGGGTACGTATCCAGCACATTTTTGAGTGTGTATGCTGCGGTAGAAGAAACGTTGGCTGCCCGGAGTTGATGAATGCTTTCCCACTTCAGTCGAATTATGCTCAACCAGGTCCTGCCGAGTAAGGAAGGGTCCTTTCCAGGAATGACGATCAGGGGTAGGTGAAACTCACGGTTATCGTAGCCCACCGTGACGTCACATGTACCGCAGGGAACAATCTTCTCACCTGTATAGGTGGAGAGTCCATAGGTAGTAGGTTTCAGATGGGGTCGGTCAGCATCACTCCACAGGTTTGTGAAAACAGCATGGCTGATGAGCGAGACGGCCGCACCAGTGTCGACCTCCATTTGCAATGGTCGATTGTTGACGACAACAGTGGCAAGAAGAGGGTCCCGCCTATGGTGAGAATCAATATGAAACAGGTCATACGATTGGGAGCTGTCAGAAACAGAGCTCACCTGGTCAAGCTCAGGTTCCTCCGAACCGATAAACTGATGAATCTTGTCAGCAGCTTTTCCTTTTCCCGATTTGCGAGTGATGCAAGCTGGAGCAATATGGCCAGTTTTCGAACAGAAATGGCAGGTGGCATCTTTGAACCGACACGTCTCCGGAGGGTGCTTTCCGTTGCACCGAAAACAGTTGTTGTGGGTTTGAGACTGCACTGGCTTCTGACGAGGAGCCTTGTTCCAACGTTGTGGCTGAACATGATCCAACCGATTCACAGCAGGGCTGGTACCAGATGAGCGAGTGGCACCGATGCTTGTAGCGTTGCGTTCAGCACTTTCCATGGAAATGGCGGTGTCTCTGGCATTTTGGAACGTCAGTCTTCTCTCAGCAAGCAGGCGTCTACGAGTGCGGTCATCGGACATGCCAACCACCAGCAAATCACGAAGCATGTCATCGATCGTGTCCCCAAACTCACACAGATGTGACAGTTTTTTGAGGTGTGCAATGAAGTCTGCGATCGACTGACCTTGCTGCTGTCTGCACATGTAAAAATTAAACCGACACAGGATGACTGAAGGAGATGGATTACAATGTTCCTTCAAAGCGGCCTTGAGCTCTGCATACGTGAGCTCCTCGATTGTCCGAGGCCGAATCAGGTTTTTAACAAGTGAGAACGTCTCACCTCCGCAAACGGACAGGAAGACGGCCTTCATCCGGCCTTCGGACAGGAAGACGGCCTTCATCAGGGCTTCGGTCGCGATGCCGTTCGCCTCGAAGTAAAAGGACAACCGCTCAGAATACGTGTCAAAATCTCCCTCATGAGGGTCGAATTCATCGATATGGCCGAAAGAGGTCATGGTCTAGACTCTAGATGTTTATCCTCGTCGCCATGTAAGGTATCTCGACAGACTACAATCGATTGTTGTACACGTTTATTGACTCTGCAGATACAGGCCCGATTCACCCCAGCGCCGTCTGAGCTGAGCCGTAAATCCCGGAAACGGAAATAAACCCGCGGTCACGGTGTCCGGATAAAACGGGGAATATTTGCACCTTCATACATGACATATACTGAGACAGACAACAAGGAATATAGGTAAGGATGAGGGTTAGGCAAGAATGCAGGGGTGGATAAGATGGATACAGAAGCAAACTCTCAGGAAAACTGGAAATTTGGGTGGTGGGGGGAAGGAGGCGCCCTTCTGTCAGCCGAGGTAGTGACGCACCACCATTGTATGATCATGAGTCGGTGCTAATAAAACAGCAATACTGTACTAAAGTCTGAATGACCAAATCCTGATCAGATGAAGCACTTGATTTATCTGACCATCCATTCTTATTGTCATCAGCTACACTACCTGTGTCCGAGTTATGATTCCGGATCGTAGATTGTCGTGGTCACGGAAGACGTCTGCAGTGCAAATGTGGTTCTTGTAGGCCGCTATACGCAGCCGTAATAAGAGATTTTCTAGGCCGAGATGTCCTGCAGGAGACCTTGCTTGATTGAGGTTGAAAGAGTCCATGGCCTACAGAAAGGGCCGAAACAATATTGAACAATGTTGACACAGGAGGAAGCCATTTCTCCCATCGTGGCTGTGATCTGTTACACAACATTAATTCAGTCTATGCATTTCATTTAACCATGGGGAAGAGTGGAGAAATGAGGAAGAACAGTGAGCAGGCACAAGCACATCACCAAAGTGTTATATATATAGTATATATTGTTGCGGATATGAGGATTGTATTTTTTTATTGTGTTGAATTGTGGTAAATTGCTGTGTAACATTGTTTGATTCTGGCCCCTCCTGCCTCCAGTGTTGTGTAAAGGTTAAAAGGGCGTCCCGGTAGTTAATTCCATAAAGCACACATTGAAGGACACGATAAAACCCTTGTTCAGTAGTTTATATCTTTATTATGTGTTTTAGGGTAAGGCCTTGTCTTCCATTAACATGACACTCCATTGCACCAAGTGAAAAAGATAGATTCCCTTCATTCCCATTCCCAAAAACCTCCATTTCCCCTTTCAACAATTGCCATTCGCATTGCCAACCAACAATTGCCGCCATTGACCACGAGGCAGGGTTGGGGAAGAAAGGCGGGTCCCCACCTCGTCATAGAGGGGAGGAGTGAGTCAGCCCCACTCAACCAACCACGAACAAGGGGTTGGACTTGGAGAGGGTGTGGAGAGAAACATCAAGGAGGTTCGCGAAGGCTGAGAGGCGGGGCCTATATAACCCGCCGCGGGACGTTCCCCAAGCAGATGAGCTATGACAAGAGCTGAGTTGTGAGGTCCAAAAGCTGAGCTGAGCTGCGTGGTGAGGTGCAAAGAAAAGAGCTGGGTCGTCAGAGGAGAGCTGAGTTGAAAGGGTCCAAGGCAGAGCTGGGTTGTGAGGTCCAAGAGAAGAGATCATCCAGGGAAGCACAAAGCCTGCTATTCGTCACCTTGCTCGCCAGCAGCAGCGTCCACAGCAGCAGCAGCAGCAGCGTCCACAGCAGCAGCAGCAGCAGCGTCCACAGCAGCAACAACACTCAACAGCCGCTTGGGGCCTGGACGGCGGTTTTGAGCAGGGCCGCGAAGGAACGGCGGCTGCCCAACGCGCCGATCGTGCTGCCGGACCCATTGGACTTTCCTCTCCTTCCAGCCATTCCTGCCTGCAAGTTCCCCATTCGTGTACGTGAGTTTGTTCTGTTTGTTCTGTCCTGGGTATTCAATTAAGTCTGTATAAGCTAGTATTTTCCCTGTGTCTCTAAAAGCTTCTGTATATTTTTTTATTATCTTTCCTTCTCCTTGGTTACTTTGAGCCTGTAAATAGTAAATAAATTTAGTAGTATTGCCAACCTTTTTCTGCCTTCGTCTTCCTCTTCTTCACATCCATGTCGTCTTTGTCTTTTCCCTATTGAGTATCTGTGGCGCGATACGGCCAACGTTTGGGTGAATCGGGGAAACTGTTAGGTCGCGGGGCCTCCGCTCGGCAAACCAACATCCTTAACCGCGGACCGTAACAATATATATATATATATATATATATATATATATATATATATATATATATATATATATACATAGAGTTATATATACTAGGGCGTGCCCGTACTATATATATATCTAAAATTATATCCCCCCCCCCTCTATTTACATGAAATGGTTTGGTCCATTCGCAAATGGTTTGGTCCATTCGCAAAGCCAAAGTGAACGGCTTGCGAGTACGGTGACAATCCCCCCCCCCCTCTATTTACATGAAATGGTTTGGTCCATTCGCAAAGCCAAACCGAACGGCTTGCGAGTACGGTGACAATCCCCCCCCTCTATTTACATGAAATGGTTTGGTCCAAAGCGAACGGCTTGCGGAGTTTGGTAAAGAAATCGCCATAGCTCGGTAACTACTTGTCCGATTAATATGAAACCTTGAAGAGGCACATCCTCGGGTCCCCAGCAATATACCTGGCAAGTTTAAAGTATATCGGACCCGTGGTTGTCGAGAAACAGCGGTCACAGACAAACGACAAACACACAGACATACACACAGACATACACACAGACATACAGAGATTACTGGAATTATAGATACTAGGGCATGCCCGTACGTGGGTGCAATGCCCGTACGTGGGTACGTGGGTACGTGGGTGCGAGTACGGTGACAATCCCCCCCCCCCTCTATTTACATGAAATGGTTTGGTCCATGAAATGGTTTGGTCCATTCGCAACGCCAAAGCGAACGGCGAACGGCTTGCGAGTACGGTGACAATCCCCCCCTCTATTTACATGAAATGGTTTGGTCCATTCGCAACGACCACAGAACCCCCCCCCCCCCCTCTATTTACATGAAATGGTTTGGTCCATTCGCAACGCCAAAGCGAACGGCGAACGGCTAAATCGCCATAGCTCGGTAACTACTTGTCCGATTAATTTCAAACCTTGAAAAGGCACATCCTCGGGTCCCCAGCAATATACCTGGCAAGTTTCAAGTATATCGGACCCGTGGTTGTCGAGAAACAGCGGTCACAGACAAACACACAGACATACACACATACACACACACACACACACAGAGATTACTGGCATTATAGATACTAGGGCATGCCCGTACTATATATATATCTAAAATTATATCCCCCCCCTCTATTTACATGAAATGGTTTGGTCCAAAGCGAACGGCTTGCGAGTACGGTGACAATCCCCCCCCTCTATTTACATGAAATGGTTTGGTCCAAAGCGAACGGCTTGCGGAGTTTGGTAAAGAAATCGCCATAGCGTGCACAAACGCGCAGGAAAGCGAAAGAATCGCAAATTAGTTTTAATTAGTTTTAAAACATAGTTTAACGCCAACATAGCGGCAACATAGTTTGCCAACGTGAAATAAATGAATACGCTCTCAAATGTGCCGTCCGAGGCAGAGTCTGTTCGCCACGTTCGGCACACGTGATAACTCGCTGCTCTCTGATTGGTTGAATCGTTTTTTGGACATAGCTCGGTAACTACTTGTCCGATTAATATGAAACCTTGAAAAGGCACATCCTCGGGTCCCCAGCAATATACCTGGCAAGTTTCAAGTATATCGGACCCGTGGTTGTCGAGAAACAGCGGTCACAGACAAACACACAGACATACACACATACACACACACACACACACACACACACACACACACACACACACACACACACACACACACACACACACAGAGATTACTGGAATTATAGATACTAGGGCATGCCCGTACGTGGGTGCCCGTTCCTTGCCAAAAAAAAAAAAAAAACGCTACCCGTACGCTCTACCCCGCCCGTACGCCCGTACGCCCGTAAACAAAAAAAACAACGCTCTTCGCTTCCGCCCTTCGCTCTGGGAGAAATAATGCGCATAAGAAATCGAGAAATTATTATTTTCTCCGGAAGAAATCGAATTACGAACCGTAATGGCGCACGTGCTCGGCTCGGCTCGCAACAACGCGTTCTGTGATTGGCTGCCGGAAGTGAAGTCTTCACTGTCCGGAAGGTCGCAAATCGCAGTTACGATGAATCGCAAATTAGTTTTATTTAGTTTTAAAACATAGTTTAACGCCAACATAGTTTGCCAACGTGAAATAAATGAATACGCTCTCAAATGTGCCGTCCGAGGCAGAGTCTGTTCGCCACGTTCGGCACACGTGATAGCTCGCTGCTCTCTGATTGGTTGAATCGTTTTTTGGACATAGCTCGCTAACTACTTGTCCGATTAATATGAAACCTTGAAAAGGCACATCCTCGGGTCCCCAGCAATATACCTGGCAAGTTGCAAGTATATCGGACCCGTGGTTGTCGAGAAACAGCGGTCACAGACAAACAAACACACACACAGACACACACACACACACACACACACAGAGATTGCTGGAATTATAGATATATATATATATATATATATATATATATATATATATATATATATATATATATATATATATATATATATATATATATATACTAGAAACAGAATTTTTTATATATATACTATAAAAGGAGCCGTGCGTGTGAGTTCCAGACTCCTCTATACTTTTAGATCCATTCACACTCTGAAGAGCCCTTAAGAGCCCTTAATACCTTAACATTTAAAGCCCCAAGACCCTTAAGACCCTCATGACACCCAATACCCTTTAATACCCCCAAGACCCTCAAGATCCTTTGGACACTTAATAACCCATCAGACCCTTTATAACCCATCAGACCCTTTATAACCCAAAGACCCTTTATACCCTTATAACCCCTAAAACCCATAATACCAATTGTTACGTGGTCCCCTCGGTGACTACCTGGTCTCGGTGACCCCCGGACCGTGAGAGGACCTTCGCCAGAAAGTAGTATTATATATGCGCTTTCGCAACGCAATCCCTATGAATTCCACCCAAGAGAAACTGATGTTCAATGATATATTTCCAGGGTAAGGATATCATACAATTTCAATGATACAATCACGGATATATTCCCCGAGCAATCAACAACAAACAACCATCAACAATTCCCAATCCACAATCAATTCCCTATATGATTAAGATGGCCATCTTATATATGGGTGTCCCCGTTGGTACTCACGACCCCCTTTTGGTCTCGGTCCCGCACAATGTCTCTGGGCCCCTCCTGACCAAGATGATGGTCGGCGTCGCCGCACTCGGGCGGTTGAACGAACCCCGGGTGGACGTGTTTCCACCGGGCAGGTATCGTACCAGGCACCACGGCTGCAGCCCCTCGTGGCCACGCGAAGCGGGTACGGGAAAGCAAGCCAAAAGCCCCACGCCGCTTGCAACGCGTGTTAGGCCCCAACGTGCGACCCGTACGCGTCTTTTTAGACGGTGTCGCGAACGGTGCCAGACGCTGGGTCGGTGCACGGCCACACGACAGTTTGACGTCCACCGGGCAGGTATCCGTCCCGGTAACTCCTCTCGCCAGACGGGCTCGGGAACGCCGCTTTTCCACACGGCTCAATATCAATCCCACCTTTCGTCGGAGCGGGGCGAGGAAGAAGAATCCTCGTCGCTTTTCTTCCTCGTGTCTTTTCCTCTTCCGTTTCCGGCCTCTTTTCAGAAGGGCTCCTGACCCTCCAACCACAACAACCCTTAATCTACGACACATGGATAAGCAAAGACCTGGATGGTAATTCACATACATTCACATAAATATGTAACACCAATTAAGACCCTTTAGAGTTTAGACCAAAGAACCTCTTGGACCATAGGACCCAAAGACCCTGTAGATCTTAAAGACCCCTTTAGAACCATTAGACCCCTCAGACCTCCTGTCTGAGGACCTTCTGCAGTAACACTTGAGGGTCACCAGCTATAATCAAGAGGCCACCCATTGGCAAACCACCTCAGTACCATGATGAGGGGGTGAAAAACAGAATGAATTAATTCTTTTTCTCTGTCTTTTTTCAGGTTCTCTTCATCTTGGTTGGTAGCACAGCGAAAAGTCCCACGAGGCAGAGAAAAAGTCCAACGTGACAAAGGGAAAGGTCCCACGTGGCAAAGAGAAAGTCCCACATGGCAAAGAGAAAAGCACCATGTGGCAAGGAGAAAAGTCCCAGTGCAAAGAGAAAAGTCCCACGTGGCAAAGAGAAAAGTCCCACGTGGCAAAGAGAAAAGTCCCACGTGGCAAATAGAAAAGTCCCAGGTGGCAAAGAGAAAAGTCCCACGTGGCAAAGATATATGTGCTATGTGTACATGCGATGCATGATCTACTGTATTTAAAAAAAAAAAAAAAAAAAAAAAAATCTATATATCTATATATATATATATATATATATATATATATATATATATATATATATATATATATATATATATATATATATATATATATATATATATATATATACTGTATATATATATATATCTATACACTGGTCGCACTGACTACTGCTCGTACAGATGTGTATATATATATATATATATATATATATATATATATATATATATATATATATATATATATATATATATATACATATATATATATATATATATATATACATACATATATATATATATATATATATACATACATATATATATATATATATATATATGACTCCATGGTAAGATCTCCAACCTTTAATTGAACAAACAATGACTCAACGCTTCGATTAACAACATGTGAAGCTACACGCCTCCGTTAATCTTCCTCAAGAGTGATAAAATCATCTCAACATCCCCTTATATGCAAAGTGGGCGGGGTATATGCAAAGTGGGTTGGGCAAAACTGGACAGCCAATGAAACCGTATCACACCGCTCTCGTGAACGGAGACATTACCATGGAGTCATTTGGATTTACTCCCAACCGCAAATCTTTGCATATATATATATATATATATATATATATATATATATATATATATATATATATATATATATATATATATATATATATATGTATTGTTACGGTTACGGTTGGGCCTTAAAACAATCATTCATTCATTCATTGTTACGGTTCTCTACGCCGGCCTTCTTCCCCTTACCAAGGGGGGATTGATCCCCTTGTCTTTGCTGGGCATGGCAGAACCGAGACTTGAGACGTCCCTCTCGGACACATGTGGAGTAGGGTTTCGGGACCACTCCTCGCTCGTACCTAATTCCATGCGCTGCCCTGGGAGCGAGGAAACAAGCCTCGAACGAACCACGTGTGGTTTGAGTACACCGAGCGGATTGCGTACACGTGGTCCGCGCAGTTACTTAGATGTTGGAACCCGATTAGAGCGGTTGTGCTCGTGCCACGCTTAGTCAATTGAGGAAACCACAGAAACGATCGAATCAGGAAGAAAGGAAGAACAAACGGTTTAATTATTTCCCACATGTATATACAAGGTTCAAGGACGAAGAGACACAGAGCAACCTTATGCAGTCTTAACTTATCCCTTGGACAACAGGCCCGTCTCACACTCACACAGGGAATTGCAGAAGGGTAGATGTTCCCCAACGCGTCGAGGCGGTCGTCCAGCGATGGTCCCTGTCCGGCTCTCCATGGCCCCGGCACGTCCCGCGAAGATGGTGGCAGACGAAGGCAGGGACTCGTGGCGCGTCTCCCGAACAAGCAGATGATGGGGCGGTACGGCAGAGGGCGGACTTTAGCGCGGATGGCGGTTACTCAGCCTTTCTCACTCGCGCGTCTCAAATGAGTGGTATTCGGTTCAAGCACGTCTGGCTGCGCCCGTGTATCTGTACCGCTCTCGTGCAAGTGCGTGAAGTTCATCAAGTTCATCAACTGCGGCGAGTTCTCCTTTGCTCTCGGCTTTCCCGCGCTAGTCCGTTATCTTTCTCTCTCGCAGCAAATCCTGCATTCCTCTGCGAGTCCTGTCGAGGGCTTTTGCACAGCGGGTCTTATAGCTACGCCCCCCGAACCTTCTGGAACTCACTCGAACCTTCTCACCACGCCTTGTGACGTAACGCCGCCGTCACCACCTCTGAGCTCTTATTGGCGGCTTGTGCTTACCGTCATCGCTTCTGCCGCTCCACCCTCGACTCCGCCCCGACCTTCCTAGGCCTGCCTCGTGTTAACTTGCCCAATGATCAACCAACGTTTAGCAAAATGGATCGAGCCTACGGATGTAGAATGATCGGTAGAAGTAGGGCTTATTCTCCTGGCTCTACTCAACGCAGAACTAACAAAGGAAAAGGACTAAGCTTACAAATACTAAGACATAACTATACTATCGCGAGGCTACATGTTGCTTGTGTGACTAACTATGGGGGGCAAACTTTAGCCTTTATTAGGCTCACTTTACAGACTTAAAACCGCAACAATATATATACACACACGATATACTGCTTCGCCCTATGGCATGAGCTTTGCACCTTACTGGAATATACCTACTCAGTACACTTCATTTTCTCCTTGAAGGTTGTCCATTTCTCTGTCACCGATTCGATTGCTCTCTTGTCAGATTCTCCCAATCTCCTCTCGTAATCACATCAAAGCTTGCCTTCCTGAAATCTAACCCACTTTTTATACTTAAACGAGGCTCGAATAAGAGCTTACACATAGAACATACAGGGCCTTCAGAAAGTATTCACACCCCTTTACTTTTTCACATTTTGTTGTGTTACAGCCTGAATTAAAAATGTATTACATTCAGCTTTTTTTGTCACCGATCTACACATAAAACCACCGTTTAGAGGCCATTTTTCCCCGCTACACATACTACAGTCCACCGATCTACACATAATACCCCATAATGTTAAAGTAGAATTTGTTTTACTCAGATGCATCCAATTTCCTTTGACCATCCTTGAGATGTCTCTACAACTTGATTGGAGTCCACCTGTGGCCAATTCAATTGATTGGACATCATTTAGAAAGAAATACACCTTTCTATATAAGGTCCCACAGTTGATAGTGAATGTCGGAGCAGAAACTCTACCATGAAGTCCAAGGAATTGTCCGTAGAACTCCGAGATGGAATTGTGAGGGGGAATACTGTAGATCTGGGGAAGGGGATAAATATTTTCTAGAGTGTTGAAAGTTCCCAAGAGCAAAGTGAGCTCCATCATTAGGTAATGGAAAGAACATGGAACTACCCCGACTCTTCCTAGAGCTGGCCGTCTGACCTAACTGAACAACCCGGCAAGAAGGACCTTGGTCAGGGAGGTGACCAATAACCCAATGACCAATCTGACAGATCTACAGAGTTCCTTGGCTGAAATAGGAGAACCTGCCGGAAGCCAGTTTGAGCATTAATTTTGTACTCCAATCGCTCTTCCATCCCCCTCATGTGTTCACTCTGGTCATCCATTTTATTATTTATTTGCTCACTCATTTCCCTCAATAATTGAGCCAGGGCCTGGTCGGGTATCGCGGACTTTCCCATTGTTCCCCGCTCCCCCATGGGGGAAGGGGGTGGACTAACGCTTGGGACGGGGGAGGTTTCACCCCTAACCTCATACCCCTCTATCCCCGGCTCACCTCCAGAGCCTTCAGCATCCCCTACCCGTTCTTCCATATCACTCACCCCCTCCATCAGCTGTGAGGAAGCAGTTCTCCCGCGTGAGTATTTATTTTACCTCAGAAATGAAAATTTTTAAATTTTCCGAAAACGCGATGTTGCGCTTCGTACGCCAATGCACTATACAAATTTGAACACCTCGGTACTATTAAAAATTTTAATTGGAATGCTGGGCACAATTTACACCCAGCCAGTGTCGATCTCACAACCTCCAGACACAAAAATGTCCGCTAGGTTCGAATCCCACACTCCTTACACCAAATGTCGTGTGATTCCCCAGGTGAATGGGATTTCCCAGGATTCCCCAGGTGTCGTGTGATTCCCTAACAACTCAGCTCTCCACCAATCAGAGCGCCGCTTCTTGCTCGCCATTCTCTCACAAATCGATGAGCGCCTTCTTGCTCTGCCCTGGCCAATCAGTGAGTCCCTTCTTACCCCGGCCTTCCTGGTGGTCAACTCCCACCCAATCACTGTCCTTCTGGGCATGGCTCTCGGACTGCCCAAGCTATGTGTGCCTGCCAGGCGGGATTGTTAGACCTTGGTGTTGATGTCTGGCTTCCGGTTGGTTTTTATTGTTATGTGTGATTTAATGGGCAATTCTAACTCGTGTCTATGGTGGTGCCATAAGGGACAAAGGATAAAACACCAAGGGTAAGACGAACAAGGGAAAATTTATCCTTATGCCCTAAGCTAGTTAACATGCCCCTCCCACTCGTGACGGGGACAGATATACTACTTATCCGACATCCGGGCTAAACAGGTCCTCCACTTATTACATGGTGGTGGTTCTTCTTCTTCTTCACGACAGTCGGAGCATGATACCAACACAAATCTACCTGACTCTACATATCACTACCCCACAAACATAACAATAGTTAAACGACGCACTCACAACCACTCTCTGTATAAATAGTTAAACGACAAACTCACAAACACTCTGTGTAGAAATAGTTAAATGATGCACTCACAAACACTCTCTGTGTATAAATAGTAAACGATGCACTCACAAACACTCTGTGTATAAATAGTTAAACGACACACTCACAAACACTCTGTGTATAAATAGTTAAATGATGCACTCATAAACTGTTTATAAATAGTTAAACGACGCACTCACAAACACTCTGTGTATAAATAGTTCAATGACGCACTCATAAACACTCTGTGTATAAATAGTTCAATGACGCACTCATAAACACTCTGTGTATAAATAGTTAAACGATACACTCACAAACACTCTGTGTATAAATAATTAAATGACGCACTCACAAACACTGTGTATAAATAGTAAACGACGCACTCACAAACACTGTGTGTATAAATAGTTAAATATCACACTCACAAACACTCTCTGTATAAATAGTTAAACGACACACTCACAAACACTCTGTGTATAAATAATTAAATGACGCACTCACAAACACTCTGTGTATAAATAGTTAAATGTCACACTCACAAACACTGTGTGTATAAATAGTTAAATGTCACACTCACAAACACTCTGTGTATAAATAGTTAAACGACGCACTCACAAACACTGTGTATAAATAATTAAACGTCGCACTCACAAACACTCTCTGTATAAATAGTTAAATGTCACACTCACAAACACTCTCTGTATAAATAGTTAAATCTCACACTCACAAACACTCTCTGTATAAATAGTTAAACGTTGCACTCACAAACACTCTCTGTATAAATAGTTAAATGTCACACTCACAAACACTCTGTGTATAAATAGTTAAATGACGCACTCACAAACACTGTGTGTAAATAGTTAAACGTTGCACTCACAAACACTCTGTGTATAAATAGTTAAATGACGCACTCACAAACACTCTGTGTATAAATAGTTAAATGACGCACTCACAAACACTCTCTGTATAAATAGTAAACGACGCACTCACAAACACTGTGTGTAAATAGTTAAACGTTGCACTCACAAACACTCTCTGTATAAATAGTTAAATGTCACACTCACAAACACTCTCTGTATAAATAGTAAACGACGCACTCACAAACACTCTGTGTATAAATAGTTAAATGACGCACTCACAAACACTCTGTGTATAAATAGTTAAATGACGCACTCACAAACACTCTGTGTATAAATAGTTAAATGACGCACTCACAAACACTCTGTGTATAAATAGTTAAATGATGCACTCACAAACACTCTGTGTGTAAATAGTTAAATGACGCACTCACAAACACTCTCTGTATAAATAGTAAACGACGCACTCACAAACACTCTGTGTATAAATAGTAAACGACGCACTCACAAACACTCTGTGTATAAATAGTTAAATGACGCACTCACAAACACTCTGTGTGTAAATAGTTAAACGACACACTCACAAACACTCTGTGTATAAATAGTTAAATGATGCACTCATAAACTGTTTATAAATAGTTAAATATCACACTCACAAACACTCTCTGTATAAATAGTTAAACGACACACTCACAAACACTCTGTGTATAAATAATTAAATGACGCACTCACAAACACTCTGTGTATAAATAGTTAAATGTCACACTCACAAACACTGTGTGTATAAATAGTTAAATGTCACACTCACAAACACTCTCTGTATAAATAGTAAACGACGCACTCACAAACACTCTGTGTATAAATAGTAAACGACGCACTCACAAACACTCTGTGTATAAATAGTTAAATGACGCACTCACAAACACTCTCTGTATAAATAGTAAACGACGCACTCACAAACACTCTGTGTATAAATAGTAAACGACGCACTCACAAACACTCTGTGTATAAATAGTTAAATGACGCACTCACAAACACTCTGTGTGTAAATAGTTAAATGACGCACTCACAAACACTCTGTGTATAAATAGTAAACGACGCACTCACAAACACTGTGTATAAATAGTTAAACGGCGCACTCACAAACACTCTCTGTATAAATAGTTAAATCTCACACTCACAAACACTCTCTGTATAAATAGTAAACGACGCACTCACAAACACTCGAGCTCCACGCGAAACTGGAGTCTTGTAAACAACGGTTGACGAACGGTTGCCTAGTAACCGAAATGTAAACATCCTACGGAAGTTCTAACGGCGCGTAGTTAACTCGTCATTCGGATTTTGTTCTGGTTTTCAGGTCTTTATAATTGACTATGTTAGTTATCGCTGCCTGGAGGAATAATCTCACAAAATGGTGTCTTGGGTTATGTTAATAGGTCCCAAAGTCCAAATAACCTGCTGCAGCCCGGATGGACGCCCGCGGAACTACGTAACTTCCGGTTAGTGCACCCTTCGCGACAACAGTCACGTGATTGGATACGTTGAAAACAAACCACAAAAGGGCACGTGTTACAGCCGGAAATTATGGAAACGGTGTAGGTTATTTGATCATAACTCGCTTAATTGTTGTCTGATCTTTAAAATTTTAACTTTCCGACAAGCTAGAAGTAATTCTCTTTCTAACAATATAAAGTTTTATGAAAAATAATACGAAAGAACCCCCCTTTGTCACCAACTTAAATGCAAACAGAACATAATATTGTATCCATTAATTACCTTAAATAAACCTTAAGTGAATGGAAATGTGTTATGCTATGCACTAATTACCAGAAACAACGTGATCTGAGCAGACCACCCTTGATTCTGGTGGGCTCCAGTGAGAGCCGCCTTCATTCTCCCTGTGGATAGCTGGCAGCCATTTGTCTCTTCTTTCAGGGCTTTTTCCCCGTTTAGGAAGTTCAAAATAAGATATTTTCTCTCCCGGTTTCCAGTTGTGGTTGGTACAACCAAAGACTACACAGCTTTTGGGCATTTTGAAGCGAGAAAATAGCGTTAAAATGGTGTTGAACAGTGCAGTGCAGCATAGCATTAACCTGTCAGACGAGTTTCGTTTTCAACGGCAGCCAGGTTGCTATGGTCCACAGTGCCCGGATGTAGCCCCACTTCCGGTAGTCTCGCCCTCACCGAGAGTCCGAAATACCTGCTCAATATCATCCAATCATGTGACACAACTAAATTAGCCGAGCGATATATACCTCCTGCAATTGACCATTCATGTGTCCTACTCTACCACGTGTGGTGTACCTGGTGATGTTCTACTCCTGTTGGAATTTTGAATAAATCAAATTTGGGGTTTTCCTATTTTTCGTGGCCGGGACCTGAACACTTCCGGACACCCACTGGTAAGGAATGGGGTTCGGATCATTTGATATTACCTTTCATATTGTTAGGATCTCAGACGTCGGCCTTCCCCTTATCAAGGAGGGGTTAGCCCTTTGTCTGTAACTGACCGACGTGAGTCCTGGAAATCCCAATGCTCCTTCCGGTCGGGAGCAGCCAGGATAATTGGTCAATGAAAAGTCCCAAGGACCTGAGTGCCACTCCTGACCAAGAAGCAGGGGAGGGACTCCCGCTCGAACCACGGTTTTAGATGGACTAGTTGCCGAGCGGTTTTAGCAACCCGAAGTTCGAGCCGTTAGCAAAGACTAACCCGATTCATAAAGCGTTGGCCGAAATCGCGCCACAGGAACTCAATTGACAGAAATCACGAAAGCGATCGGATGAGTAAGAAGAAACCAAAGGTAAGAAGGAACAGATATTTATTATTAATTCTGTACAGAAACCCGAAGAGGAAACGAAAGAAGGGGCATATACAAGGGAAGAAGAAGAAGCAGACACAGGGCAAGCTTATACAGGCTTAACTTATCAAACGCCCAGCACAGAACAAACACACTTACACGAAAGGATGGAATGGCAATGGTAAAGATGGCAGGGGGAGAAGAATCCAGGCGGATGGTTTGGCAGGAAGGTCCGGGGCAGATGGGTCAGGCGTTGAGGTCCACGCTCGCGGTTCCCGCTCCGGGCTCGAGGCGAAAACCCGGCAAAACAGCTTCGCGTCTCACCGACCGGCAATAGGGCCTAGAGGGTCTCGGCCTATTGCCTCAATACGAGCACCCCCTCCCGTCTCTCTCTCTCGGTTTGGCTGGATCACTCCTCTCTTTGTCCTCGTTTTGCTCTGCCATATCTGTTGCCGCCGAATCCCTTCTCTCTCATCTGGCCCCCTCGCTCATCTGGCGGTGGGGGCTTCCCGTGACGGGTTATATAGCCACGCCCTACCAAGCCATGCCCACGATTCCTGGTTGGTCGTAAGGGCTTCTTGGCTCCACCTCTTGATGACGATGGGTGGGTCACGCCCTTCTTCTCCGAGTTGGAGCACATGGGCAATGGCGGCGAATGCTGTTGGAGATGTAGGCGAATGCAGTTGGTAATGGAGGCAAACGCTATGGAAAAGGGGCTCTATCTTATGTGATTTGGTGCAACGTAATATCGACTATTGGACCACTCCCCGACACCGGCCTTAACTGAAACCACCGGCCTTAACTGAAACACAGAATAACGATATAACTATTGAGAGATCCTATGATTTGCTACGTGGTGCGGTGGACTAACTAGGGGACGACCCTTGACCTTTACACAAATGGAGGTATTTACAAAGAATCATTACATTACACAAAGGGGGTATATTTACAATAAATTACACAAAGTGCACGGTTTCCCAAATCCGTTACAATATTTTTATTATTCATTATTTTATTGTTTGATATTTAGAGTTTCCCTTGACATCATTAACCGAGGAGTTTAAGGTGGTGAGGGTGCGGGAGTTCATGATGTTGCGGGATTCCAATGATTCAGTGGTAAAGAATGCTCTCCCAGAGAAGAAGGGATGTCGGAAATGGAATACAAGAGCAGAGATGGAGGAGCGGTTGCAACAGGAGGAGGTCATGGGGATGGTACACCACGGGAAGCATGGCATGGGGTGGATAAAGCATGAACTATTGGGAAAGGCATGTGTGAAAGAGAGGAGGAAGATGGTTGAGTGGTAGACCTAAATCCACAATTGGTATTCACAGAGGAGATCTGTGTGACAACGTTGCGGCCTGACATTGTCATCTGGCCAGGTGCAACAAGACAGGTCATCTTCGGGGAATTGTCTGTACCTTGGGAAGAGAACATGTAGGAGGTGCACGAGAGGAAGAGAGGAAAGTCCAGTGAGCTGGAGGCAGAGTGTCGGGAGAAGGGTTGGCGAGTTTCTTGTCAGCCATTTGAGGTGGGGTGTAGAGGGTATATTGGCAATTACTTTTCTGCATTTCTTGATCGGCTTGGAGTGTGTGGGACAGAAAGAAGGAGGATGTGTAACAAAGTTACCAAGGTTGCCTTGAAAGGCTCACTTTGGATATGGAGGAAGTTTGTGGAGGCACGTCGAACGGTTAAGGTTGAGGTGGCGGGAGGTAGTTCATTTCATTCTGAAGGAGTAGTGACTGAGTGTGGAAGAGAAATGGAGGTGTGTGTGTGTGTGTGTGTGTGTGTGTGTGTGTATGTTGCAGGAGTGGGGGTATGTGTGTTACAGGAGTGGGTGTGGTTTTTCATGAATGTGTTTTTGTTTGAGTGGTGCATGTTGTAAAGGTACATCGTTGGTTGGTTCGGTGTGTTTTTTTTTTGGTGTGTGAGTGAGTGGGTGAGGGGCTGTGGATTCTGGAAGTGGAGGCGGTTTTGTTGTTGTAGTCTGTGTTCTCACTGGCTGGGGGTGGGAGTATGTACGCATCCAGGTGTGGCTGCTGCATGTGGAGGCGTATGTGCCCCTGCTGGCCCAACTTAGCAGACCGTATGGAGGTTGAAGGGCCGAAACAGGATGATGCTGAGGACCTCGACTGACGACCCGTTCAGTGAGGCACACTTGTGACCAGGTGTGTTTTGAAATTATATGTATATATCTATGTATATATATATACGTATATATATATATATATATATATATATATATATATATATATATATATATATATATATATTGTTACGGACCTCGGTTTCGGCACTCCCCTTATCGAGGGAGGGGGAGGGGGGGGTTTATCCTGTCATCTTTTAAGCTGGCCGTCCAAGTCCTGGAACTATCCCGCTTCTTCGTGGGGTGAGATTGGCCGAGGTGATTGTTCAAGGGAGTCCCGTACACCTCCGCCAATCTCTCCACGAAGCCGGTGGATAGCTCCGCCCGAACCCCGGATAAGATGGTATTTGCCGAGCGGTGTAGAAATCCGGAATCCGCGCCGTTTAGCAAAGACTAACCCGATCCTGAGCGTTGGCCAAATCGTGCCACAGGTGTTCAATGATGGAAAAGACAAGGACGATCGGACGAGGAAGAAGATGCCAAAGTAAGGAAGAACAAATATTTATTATTACTATACAACCAAAGAAAACAGAAAAGAAATGGAATAAAAGTAATTTACAAGGAAAGATGGACACAGAGCAACTTATACTTATACAAACTTACTTAAAACCCCAGACAAGACAAACAAGACAAACTCACGTATACGAATGGATTGAATGGTAGGGATGGTATGGGAAGGGAGAGAAGAGTCCAGGCAGAAGGTATCATCTAGGTGCGGCTTCAGCTCGCGGTCCACGCTCTGGGGTCGAGGCGAAAAACCCGGCAAACATCCGGCAGCTTCAGCCGGCAGCTCCACATATTCGGCTTCACCGGCAGCGTTCTCCGCCTCCTGCATCTGTGAAACTCCGTCAACACCCACGGGACTCTTGTACGGTTTCTCTCCCTGCGGACTCTCACTCGTCTCAAGCACCTCCCTCCACAGAACTGAGGTGGGGGTTTCCCGCACTGGGTTTTATAGGCCCCACCTTAGAATCTTCCTGAACCTCCTCGGTCTTTCTTTCTCCACCCTCTCAAGCCAAACCCACTCCTTCTCGGTTGGTTGCTCGGGGCTGGCTCACTCCTCCTCCTGATGATGAGGTGCGGCCACGCCCTTCTTCCCTGAGTTAGAGCACATGGCATGGCGGCGAATGCAGTTGGTAACGGGGCAATGCAGTTGGAAATGGAGGCATGCAATTGGAAATGGAGCAATTCAGTTGGAAATGGAGGCATGCAATTGGAAAGGGAGCAATTCAGTTGGAAAGGGAGCAATGCGGTTGGCAATGGAGGTTTTGGGCAATTGAAAGGGGATGTATCTTATTTGATTTGGTGCAACGCAATGAACTAGTGGAAAAACAGAGCCTTATACTGACATATAATAATGAGATAACTATTGAGGGAAGCCTACTATTTGCTACGTGATGCGATGGACTAACTAAGGTGCAAACAATTAACAGCCAATTAAGGGGAAATGTACACGGGGAGTTATTAGGGATTTTAATACTAAATTTGATAAAGTGAAGGTTCTAAAAACCGTAACACAGCACCCTCATTCCTCACGGCACGACTTGGGCCGACAAAACTTTAGTGTGACACTCAGGTGTGGTAACCCTCTACTATTAATCTGACCCTGAGTGTGACAGTTTTAAAACACAAATAAGTATTTCCCCCTGTTGCGTTGCACCCTACCTAACAGATTCACACCCACAGGATAACCGAATTGTGGAATGGTTTCCAAACTATACATGTACGGTGGGGAGCATTATTTACAAGACATTATTTGGTATTTACAAAACTGCAACCCAGGACCTGTGATTTCTCTTTTGAGGGAAACAAAAAGAGAAAATCCTGTGGGAGGGAGGATAGAGACAGCATGCACTGCATCGACGCACCAGCACCAATAAAGACCACCAAAACACCAATGCACAGTCACGCACCATTCAGTGCGACATTACACAATAATAATAAAACACAACTGTTGGTGGTCTTCTTCTCGTTCTGCTCTGCTGGTCCGTCGTTCTTCCTGATGTTGTCTTTCTTCATGTTGTTCTTTGCTTGCGGCCTATTTGGTGGTATAAATAAAAAAACACAACACCACAACAAGGGCACCAAAGTGTCCACTTTTTAATTATGGCCAGCAGGGGCCGACTATGGGTGGTTCACCTGTGGGCTTGGTGCCACCTCACCGAGGTCCGCAAGCAAGATCTCCCTTGGGCCATCGTGGCCGGTCCCAGCAGAGGGGCTAGGCCCCAACACGTGGGGTCCATCAGTGGTGCTCGGCCACAACAACGTGGTCCATAAAGTGGTGCGTGGATACAGGCAGCTGGTTGCGGGAATTCGGGCACACAGACGCGGCCTCCCGCATGCTCCCCCTCAGTGCCCAGAGAGCATGATCCATGGGTCGGGGAAGGAAGGCAGAGATGGCAGCGTTAGAGAGGGCAAGGGCGCAAGGGTACACATCAAACAAGGCAATGCAGAACGAGGTGCGCACGGAGAGCGAAGTGAGAAAGGTCGTCCCTACCGTACGTCACCCCCCCCCCGGCACCTACTCCACCCTTGCCCTTACCCATATTTACAACAATTTACAATTCGTCTCTACCGTCGCGTCTTCCCCATATCTCTTAATACCAAATTCGTCACAATCCCTCTAACCAAATTTGCCATCATCCAAATTCCTCATCAATTCCTCATAAGGAGGAAGAGATGGAACATCAAGCACAATGTCACACCCACGTCACGATGCGTCTCACAATCCAAAACATTTGCACAGAAAAATCATCAAAACATGGCATGGTGTGGAGTTTCGTCACCTCAGGTGAGTGGATGCAGATGGTGCGAGGAGATTTCAATTATATCTACCTTCTAAATGACTTTAACACACTTTACACTACCCGGGGTCTTTCCCTGCCAATCCATTGGCTATCTTACTCTATGCGGTTCTAAAAACCAATTCCCATTGACCAAACTGTGGTGCTCATCAATATGGGGTCTCACTCCCCCAAGTTTTCACTACTGTGCCTTCGCACAATTTCGGAGCTGGGTCGTGTGGCTCTACCAGCAGGTCTACCTACCTGCGCACCTCCACCACTGAAGTCGCCACCCAAGCTTACCATGCTCCTTCCCACTACCCTAAATCGGGGAAGGCCCCTCCTGGCTCTCTCACCCCTCTGATGCCCTCTCTGGCATTGGGCTACCCGGGTCCTTCTCCTGGATCCTCGGGCCCCGCTGAACACTACTCTGACTGGCTCCCAGAGCCTACCTGCGGCCTCACCTGGCCGACAAACTACCAGTGGCGGAGTGCCCGAATAACCATACGTACCAATTAAGCCCACACGCCCAGCCATTTCCACAGACTCGTGCACCCATCTAAGCACTTCCTTGCCACTACCTGCACCACAGATGCCAATATCCAACCACAATTTACCTATACCCTCTACCTAACTCTTAAACTACCCTCCCCGGGTATTCGTGATAGGGGTCCATCCTCCCATACACTCCCTTCGCACCAACCACTCCACTGGACATTTTCCACCATACTCACTCCACACCATCCATCCCATACTCCATTTATTCCAGACCATTTATTCAACCATTCTCCATACACCTGTTCTGGCACACCGGTGCTCACCCACCTGGTGCTTCCTGCACCCTCCTTCCTCCCAGGCTTCTTCATTCCATACAATACAATGCACAATCACCTCACACTCACAATACTCTGTTCACTACTCAATCATCACGCTCACCACAAACAACTCCTGCACCCACACTGCATCATCTAAGCTGACTACTCCCTTCTAAAACTCGCGCTCCCCAGTCGCCCCTTATATTATCATGCTCCCTCGTCGTTATAATCCATCTAATCTATTCTACGTCCCCGACTACCTGTACAATGTTGCTGCTTACCTCTACCGTTACCTATGGTCATTTTTCTAGATCCCTATACATTATCCAATCCCTCCCTCGGCGAGCTTACACTGCCATAACCTCATAACTAGTGCTCATGTGCCCGGGTGTGTGTGAGGGATGGTGGATTTGCCATCCCTCTACCTCGGGCGTCTCCCATTATCAATTTTTGCCCATCAAATTCCGATTCTGCCCATTACTTTGCCAATCTGCCAATCAAATTTTCTATCCTCAATTTCGGATCCAAAACACTATCATCATCACAGTCCACTATATCTGAGCCTCTCGGTACGTCATTACCTCATTAAAACTCGGCTTCGCAAAGCCGAGCAATGAATTCGGATAGTTTGGTCACCTGCAAGTTGAGTCCGTCCGGCATTCGGTTCAGGGGAGGCGGCATGCTCGGCCAGAGATTCCATGCACCATCTCGGCGCGGATCCTTGCGGTCTCCAGCCCGATGGCTCTATCTCGCCTGGCCGGAACGCCGCAACCACAAGGGGGCACCGCTCCGGTCCCTCCTACCTGCCCTTGAACTGGACCGGTCGCCTTGCCCGGCAAGGCCCGGACTCGACCGTGCGGGGCGGGGCCAGGCCCGGATCGTGCACGACACTTCGAAGAGAAGCGACGCTGCACCGATCCCCGCCGGCTCCCGCAATACCCAATGCCCGGCACGGTACAGAGAACTCGCGTTGGCTAACCGTTGGTCTAACCGCTGCTCCGGTCCACGTCGATGCCTTACTCGCATGCTCACACGCATACACGACCCTTTTTACACTCACCAAGCCTGGCGTTTCAGCGCCTCTCATGCATTCCACACACTCCGTCCATTCCACCACCGCACTCCTTGTAACACACCACACCTCTCGCGCACACTCGTCGTTCGCACACTTCCTTAACACACCTCCTCGCACACCGTCTTGCGCACTCTCCCTCGGTACGTACTCCGTACCACTCATGGGGGTGCACTCTTGCATCCACCCACTCACGCGCTCCGATGGGCCCTCTCGCACCCGCGCCACAACCAACTCAGGTGTGCGTTCTCGCACACTCTCAACCATTCCAGCCATGCATTCTCACACCCGCTCCTCATCCATTTCACTCTCCGTATCACTCTCATCACCGCACGTACACTCCGTATCGCTCTCACTCTCTGTGTCGCATTCACTCTCTGACGCACACTTTTTTCTTACACGCGCGGTATTCTTTCTCGCACCACGCACCCCGGACCTCCCACAAATGCCCGGGTGCCATGTCGACCCCAATCGCGCGACAATTCTTTTCGCGCCAAACACTGTGCCGAAAAACATCTTAGCACCATACACAGCCCGTCTCACCTTCGGGGTTCTTCTTCCTCCCTGCTCCAACACCTGCAAATCTTTATTGGGGTTAAGCACGGCATCAAGGTGTGAGCACGGACGTTGCACATTATCCATTCCTTCCTCCAACTGTTGCTTTTCTACGTCTGTCGTCTCTCCAATTTCAATTCCCACTACTGCTTTTTCTTTATTCACCTCGACGACCGCTGGCTTTATTAAAATTCCCTCTTCTACCTCAGCGGTCGCTGGCTTACCCAAACCCCGGGTCGTGATCTCTATACCCGTCTTTTTACCCGCGCTTTGCTCCGCCTCGCTTAACCCGCGCTTCTCAATCCGCGTTACCTCGTCGTGCACCCCCGCAACCTCTTCGCTCAACCTGCGATTAACCTCCCTCTCGGCCTCCCTTACCTCACACGTGGCCTTGTCCCTCGCCAACCCCTCATTTACTTCCCCGATTTGGTTACCCAAATCATTTCTTAATCCACCAATTTGGCCGCCCATTTGCTCCCCAAATTTACTTATTTGCTCACTCATTGCATCCAGTTTTTGATCCCTCCATACCATCCATGCCAAAATTTCAGCCATACATAATTGCAAGTCCCTTGGTATCGTGGGCTCGGGCATCGCGACCATGTGCGAGGCGCCATTTGGTGCTGCTGCAACCTCGTGCGCGAGGCCGCCATCTTGTGCGCCTGAAACCTCCGCTACCACATCCTCATTGCTCTCCTCCTCCAATTCTCTCAATTCCTCCCCGTGATCCTGGATTGCCCCCAAACCCTCGTCTAACTCCCCTACCGGCATCCGGTCGCCTTGATTATCCATGGCACGATTTAAATTTGGATGTTATAATAAAATTTTGGCCACTCGTAATTTTGAGTGCGTTAAGCACACTTCGGGTCCGAATCTCACTCCCCGACACCAATTGTTACGGCCAATAGCACAATTGGTGTCCAAAATTTGGGCTAAATAAATTTAGTCCCAGGTTCCAGATCCCAACTCCTGACTACCAATTGTTACAGACCTCTGTTTCGGCACTCCCCTTACTGAGGGGGGGGGGGAGGGGGTTTAATCCCCTCATCTTTTAAGCTGGCCGTCCGAGTCCTGGAACTATCCCGCTTCTTCGTGGGGTGAGATTGGCCGAGGTGATTGGTCAAGGGAGTCCCGTACACCTCCGCCAATCTCTCCACGAAGCCGGTGGATAGCTCCGCCCGAACCCCGGATAAGATGGTATTTGCCGAGCGGTGTAGAAATCCGGAATCCGCGCCGTTTAGCAAAGACTAACCCGATCCTGAGCGTTGGCCAAATCATGCCACAGGTGTTCAATGATGGAAAAGACAAGGACGATCTGACGAGGAAGAAGAAGCCAAAGTAAGGAAGAACAAATATTTATTATTACTATACAACCAAAGAAGAAAGAAAACAAATGGAATAAAAGTAATTTACAAGGAAAGATGGACACAGAGCAACTTATACTTATACAAACTTACTTAAAACCCCAGACAAGACAAACAAGACAAACTCACGTACACGAATGGATGGAATGGCAGGGATGGTATGGGAAGGGAGAGAAGAGTCCAGGCAGATGGGAGCGTTTAGGTCCGGCTTCAGCTCGCGGTCCACGCTCTGGGGTCGAGGCAAAAAACCCGGCAAACAGCCGGCAGCTCCACGTATTCGGCTTCACCGGCAGCGTTCTCCGCCTCCTGCGTCTGTGAAACTCCGTCGACACCCACGGGACTCTTGTACGGTTTCTCTCCCTGCAGACTCTCACTCATGTCAAGCACCTCCCTCCACAGAACTGAGGTGGGGGTTTCCCGCACTGGGTTTTACAGGCCCCACCTTAGAATCTTCTTGAACCTCCTCGATGTTTCTTTCTCCGCCCTCTCAAGCCAAACCCACTCCTTCTCGGTTGGTTGATCGGGGCTGGCTCACTCCCCCTCCTGATGACGAGGTGGGGCCACGCCCTTCTTCCCCGAGTTAGAGCACATGGCATGGCGGTGAATGCAGTTGGTAACGAGGCAATGCACTTGGAAATGGAGGCATGCAATTGGAAATGGAGCAATTCAGTTGGAAATGGAGGCATGCAATTGGAAAGGGAGCAATTCAGTTGGAAAGGGAGCAATGCGGTTGGCAATGGAGGTTTTGGGCAATTGAAAGGGGATCTATCTTATTTGATTTGGTGCAACGCAATGAACTAGTGGAAAAACAGAGCCTTATACTGACATATAATAATGAGATAACGATTGAGGGAAGCCTACTATTTGCTACGTGATGCGATGGACTAACTAAGGTGCAAACAATTAACAGCCAATTAAGGGGAAATGTACACGGGGAGTTATTAGGGATTTTAATACTAAATTTGATAAAGTGAAGGTTCTAAAAACCGTAAAAACCGTAACCGTAACTCTGGAACTTTGCAGGCAAGGCGGACGTGCATGGCGATGACGTCATGTTGTCCGCTCATTAGGTTGGAGAACCAGATTACAGATACCAATATATTGTTACAGACACGACTTTGATGTTAAGGTGGGCCGAGCGGAATGGCCGTCGTGTCCGCACAAATTACCCGATTGTACTCGAACGTTGACGGAGCCGCGCTACGCTGGATCAATAAGGAAAAAGAAGACACACGGCTGGATTATAATGACAGACACCAATGTTTCGATTCTCAATTATATTCGTACGGAAAAGGTTAGATTACAGGGGCTAGAGGTAAAGCACAGAAAAGATGGGCACTTAGACACAGGCTTATCTTAACCCCGGACAGACGACAGGTAAACGGGACAAGGCTGACTCACACGGGGGTTGATGGCAGGAAAGCGGGTATCGATGGCTCAAGGTGCACTCTTGGCTCAAAGCAGGGTACAGTCCGGTCCAAAGATGCGGGGAGGTCACAGCGCTCGGAGGGGACGTTCTTTCTCAGGCGGGTCTTTCTCTCTCAGCGATCGCAGGCAACGTTCTTTCTCAGGCGGGGCGCATCTGACGTCACATCCGGCGCGGGGCCGCGTATATCCGGCGGGGAGTGACACGCCCTCGGCTCGTTAGCGCCGCCCCAGATGGAATCGGTCCGCCCTTCTGATTGGGTGCGGGGGGTTACCAGGCTCCGCCCTTGAGGAGGAGCTGACAGCCAGCCCCTCCGTGGTAACCCCGTGGAGCGCGTGGTCAATGGGGCTAATCGAGCCGGTGTGAGGACGCATCCTCCCCCGCGCCGCCGCCATCTCCTCTGTTGTTGTTGTAATTGTTGGGGAAGAAGATGGAAGGAGGTATGGGAAAGGTCCTAAACTCACTACTGATGCCATATAATCACATTCTGGTGCAACGAAGAGTCATAATTAATGGAAACGAGGCCTTAACTGACATAGACTAAGAATAACTAGCAAGATGTCCGAAAGTTGTCTACGTGTGGTGCGGTGGACCTGGGCACGACATTTAATGGGGGAATAAGGGGAAGGTCGGCTCTACTGATGGTTGTTTACAGACAATGGGACTAGGGAATGGGGGATTGGGGATAGTTGGGGAGTATTGGGGAAATAGGGGAATATTTACAAGCGGATATGGAGGCCAAATTCCATATTCGCAACAATATATATATTGTCAAGTCTGTAGCCGATGAAGACCAGCCATGACCAGGTAGCCGAACAGTTATCTCCGAGGCGTATTTCGAAAATTGGTGGGATTATCTTTTTGTACACGCAGGAAAGGTCCGAAGCCTATCTAATCCGACAGCCGCCACGGGGTTTAATGACTCAAACCCACAAACAAGTAAACGGACACGACAAGTAAGCAAAATGCAACAAATAAGGGATTTAATGAAAATAATGCAAGGATAACAAAACGAAAGGTAAAGTAAACTAATTCCTAAAGGCGCCTCCACTCAGACTCGTACACAAACAAACAAGGGGAAAACGAAAGTAAAAATAAATAATGTTTCTGCCGACTGGCACTTCAGGTGGGGTCGCCTCGAACCACTGTGCGGGAAACGCACAAGATGGCACGGAGTCGCTCCCCACGACGCCACCAATATGAGGTAACTAGTGCAGGCGGTCCTCTTTTGTTCCCCTCTCTGTCGAAAGCACTACGATCTCCCCGAACCGTCACCTTATTGCTCCTCCTTACAATTGGAGTTGTACCCAAAAACTCCCCCACAGCTCCGATGTTTCTCTCGGACACACACGGCACGAAGCGCAGCCGTCACGGAGCCAGTTCGAAAGAGAGCCACAAAAATGTGCCCGCTCGCCACGAAGCCCAGGACCAAGAGAGAGAGGGGGAAAAGGTGCATCCTCCTTTGACACCCGCTGACAACACTCACCGACCAATCCTGACGTCCCATTACATCATCCCATGGCTCCTTAACCAGTCACGAAGTGCGATGGCTGTTGTTGTCATTGTTGTTGTAATGGCAGTCCTTTTTGATGAAATAAAACATAAGGGACAAATCACATGGGCAACAAGAAAGAGAAATCAGATATGGCAGACCATTGCCAGGACGTGTTTTCAGTGGTTTTTAAGGCTTTCGTGTTAAAACAAATATGGCGGGCGAACCACGTGACCAATGACATCGTCGTTTTTTTTTCTCCACCAATTTATCCCTAGATGATGCGCAAGAAATTTCATCTTGATTGGATGAAGTTTTGTACATGTCAAATTATGACGTCATAATGGAGGCACCTATGATATATCTATATATATATATATTGTTGCGGATATGAGATTGGCCTCCATCCATATCCGCTTGTAAATATTCCCCTATTTCCCCAATACTTCCCAACTATCCCCAATCCCCCATTCCCTAGTCCCATTTTCTGTAAACAACACTCTGTAGACCCGACCTTCCCCTATTTCCCCCATTAAATGTCGCATCCAGGTCCACCGCATCTCACGTAGACAACTATAGGACATCTTGCTAGTTATTCTTAGTCTATGTCAGTTAAGGACTCGTTTCCATTAATTCTGACTCTTCGTTGCACCAGAATGTGATTGTATGGCACCGTTAGGAAGTTTAGGACCTCCCAATACCTCCCCGCAGCTCTTCCTCACGGTTCAGCAACAACAACAACAACAACAGCAACAACAACGGCGGCGGCGCGGGGAGTGCGCATCCTCACTCCGGCTTGGTTAGCCGCCATCGAACATGTGCTCCGACGGGGTTACCACGTAGGGGCTCGCTGTCAGCTCCTCGTCAAGGGCGGAGCCCGGTAACCCCCCGCACCCAATAGAAGCGGCGGACCGATTCCATCTGGGGCGGAGCCAACGAGCCGAGGGCGTGTCACTCCCCGCTGAGCATGCGCAAGAAGAGGGAGGTGACGTCAGATGCGCGCTGGACTTGAAGGAAGAGAGACGCCACCTCCGAGCGCTGCAATACCTCCCCGCATCTCTGGACTGGACCGAGCTGTATCCTGTCCCTGAGCCAAGGTGCACCTTGTGCTATCGACTGCCTGTCCTTCCCTGCCATCAATCCCTGTGTAAGTCAGTCTTGTTCCGTTTGTCTGTGGTCTGTCGGGGATAAGATAAGACTGTGTCTAAGTGCCTATCTCTTCTGTGCTTTACCTCTTACCTTGTAATCTACCCCTTTTCTGCATCACCAATTATATCCTCCTCCGGAGGTCTTGAGAACTGTACCCCTTGTGTCATTTCATTTATCCCAGCCGTTGTGTCCTTTCCTTCATTGATTTAGCATAGCGCGACTTGGTCAACGTCGGGTGGAATCGGGTAAACTGTGCGAACACGGCGGCCATTTCGCTCGGCCCATCATAACATCTTAATCCGCGTGTCCGTAACAATTGGTGTCGGGAAGTGGGATTGGACCCGAAGCGCGCTTCACGCGCTCGAAATTATTAACGGCGAAATTTGATTTTGTTTTACAAAAATAAAAACCCGAATTTTGGAAGTCGCGCTATGGCAGATCAAGACGGCTGGGTTCCGGTAGAGGAGAGTGAGGCAGGGTCGATCCAGGACCAAATTGAGGGACATGAGGAGAGCGAAGCAGTGAGGGTGGCAGGGTCGCAAAATGGCGTCCTCGCGCATGAGGTTACGGGCGCGCAAAATGGCGCCTCGCACATGGCCACGGCGACCGCGCCCGCGACCGTAGTAGCGCCGCTGGTAGATTTGAACCTTTTTTTAATACAAATGAAGGCCCTTATGGCCCAGAATAGCGAGAAATTGAGGGAGGACATGGGGTCCAATAGCGAGAAATTGAGGGAGGACATGGGGGCCAATAGCCAATGGTTAGAACAAAGGATGGGGTCCAATAGCGAGAAATTGAGGGAGGACATGGGGTCCAATAGCGAGAAATTGAGGGAGGACATGGGGGCCAATAGCCAACGGTTAGAACAAAGGATGGGGTCCAATAGCGAGAAATTGAGGGAGGACATGGGGGCCCAGATCGGAGGGTTAGGGAGTAGAATAGAGGGATTGGACAATAGATTAGGGGAAATACAGGAGGGGTTAATGGGGGTAGAAAACAGAATGGCCGTTCAGGAGAATCAAATGGAAGGGATGAAAAAGGGGTTAGAGGGGTTAGAAAACAGTATGGAAGGCAAATTGAGGGACATGAGGAACCAAGCGGAAAGGGAAGTTAAACAAATGGGGCAGCAGATAGAGGGGGTCAGAATGGGGGTAGAAACTAAATTGGATGCTCACAGGGAGGAAATGGAGCAGATGAGGGTGGCATCTGGGCAGGAGATGCAAGTGATGGGAGAAGAGATCAGAAGAGGTGTGAGTGAGGAGGTCGGAGGAGTGCGCGAGGAGGTGAGGCACTGTAAGGAGCGCATGGAGAAGGAGGTGAGAAAGGGGACTGTAAAATTGCAAGGTGGTATAGAGGAGTTGACGCTGGAAGTGGAACAGCTGACGGAGGGACAAAAAGGACTAACGGAGCAGGTTCAAAGGAACACTGCGGTATTAGGAGGGTTAAAAGCGACACAAAACGACATAAAAAATGACTTGATAGCGACACAGAGGCAATATCAGATGGTACGTGAGGGACTGACAACGAGGTTGGACGAGGTGGTAGAGGTAATGGAGACGAAGGACCGGCAGGTGAGGACGCACATAGAAACGGTCAAGGTGGCCTTGGAGGACGAACTTGAGGAGACGCACCGGGAAATAAAGGAGGTGAAGCAGAAATTAGAAGAAGTGGAAGAAGGGGTGAGCGAAATTAAGAAGCGACGGAGAGGGGATAAGAAAGAGATAAAAGAGGGGGTAAAAGAATTGGTCCAAAGTCTGTGTTCGGATAGTGATGATGTGCTCATTAACCGGATGAGGGATTCGCAGGTGATGGAGGAGAAGCGAAGAGAAAGAGGACCCGGTGTAAGTGGTGACCAATATGGTCGTGCGTATGATGCGCCAGGTGATTTAAGAAGCTTGGGGGTCGAGATGGACCCGGGTGTTCGTGAGAGGCCGTTGGTGAAGTGTGCGACAGGTCTGGTGTGTGAAAAAGGAGGTGTGCGAGAAAGTCCGACTCTGGGGTGTGTGAGGAAAAAGTGCGTGCCAAGGAGTGAGGGTGCTGTCGAGAGTGAGTCGGTCGTAGCGCGTGTGCGAGGGAGCACAGGGAAGCGCGTAGTGAGGAGTGTTACGGAGGGTGTAAAGGGAGAATGCACGCCTGTGGTGAGTGTTACAGAGGATGTAACGGGAGAGGGTGTGCGAGAAGGATGTGTGACGGACAGGTGCATGAGGAAAGAGTGCGCTGTCAAAAGTAAGGAAGAGTGTACACCTGTGGTGAGTGTTACAGAGGGTGTAACGGGAGAGTGTGTGCGAGAAAGGTGTGTAACGGACGGGTGCATGAGGAAAGAGTGCGCTGTCGAGAGTAAGGGTGAGTGCGCTGTCAAGAGTGGAGGTGAGAGTAGTAAGAGTGACACAGAGCGTGAGTTGGTTGTGACAGGTGAGAAAGGAAGCACACCTGGAATGGTAGAGCGTGTGTGGGAATGCACACTTGAGTTGGTCGTGAGGCACGTGGTTGGGTGTGCGAGTGAAAGCACACCTGTGATTGTCACAGAGGAGGTGACCGAGGAAGGGGCGCGAAGAGGTGTGTTGGTGAGGTGTGCGAGCGACGAATGTGTGCCAAAGTGTTCAGTGGTCAGGTGTGTGACCAAGTCTGTGAGTGGAATGAGTGTACCGAGGTGTGTAAGAGAAGGTACGACGAGGAGCATGGGAACGGCTGGATGTGTGAGCAAGGAACGGGCTGCGGGGTGTAAGCATGCAGGTGAGGCATCGACGGTAACCGGGTTAGAGGTTAGAACGACTTATAGCCGAATCGGGCCCTCGGTGCGCGTCGGGCAGCTTCGCGTGCCGCGAGGACCAGCGGGGATCCGAACCACGGCGGTTTCGAAAGAACCGCCGTACGCGATCCACGCTGTGCCTCGCTTGGAACGGCCGCGTCCGGGCTCCACTAGGCGGAGCGGGCAGCCCGATAGGAAGGGTCGTCATGGCGACCACTTTCTATTGAGACGTGCCGGCAGGTCGAGATCGGGACATTGGATGGCTCCACGCCGAGGTGGTGCGTGGGATCTCGGCCCGGGTACGCCCCCGTCCCTGCACCGAGTGCCAGACGCATCCAGCCGCCGGCACCAAAGAACCCGCATTCATTGCTCGGCTGTACGAAGCCGGGCTGTAGACGTGAATTGGCGCACCGAGAGGATCTAATAAGTAGACGGGTGATGAGGTTAGTGTTTTGCACCCAAAATTAGAAAAAAACAAAATTTGATGATTGGCAAAGGATTGGCAGTAATGATTGGCAGATGATGAGTAGTGATTGGCAAATTTTTGATTTGTTGAAATTTGTTGTGCAAAATTGGTAGTGGGAGATGCCCGATGTGGTGGGATGGCAACTCTGTCATCCCTCACAAACGTGGGGCAAATGCGCTATAGATTATGGGGTGTATGGCAGTGGAAACTAGCCCGGGTGGGTTAGGATATGGTGTGTAGGGATCTAGCGAAGATGACATTAGGTAACGTTAAGGTTAGTTAGTGACAAGGATACCTGTAGAGGGGACGCAGGTAGATTAGAGTGGATGATAATGACGAGGGAGCGCAATAGTTTAAAGGGAGGACTGGGAAGCGCAAGTTTCAGAGGGGAGTAGTTAGATGAGATGATGCTGTGTGAGAACTGGACAGGTGTGTGGAGCAGTGTGTGAGTAGTGAGTGTTGTGGATCAGCGCGAATGCGCTTGGGGGAGAGAAGGGTGCAGGCGGCACCAAGTATGAGAGCACAGGTGTGCAAGTACAGGTGTGTGGAATACATGGAGTATTGGAATGAGTGGTGTGGAGAGAGATGGAGTAAGTGGTACGGAGTGGTGTGCATGGTGCGAAGGTGTGGATGGGGGAAGAGTGGACCCCTTTCACGAGTACCCGGGGCGGGTAGTGTATGTGTTAGGTAGAGGTTATAGGTAAATTGTGGTTGGATATTGGCATTTGTGGTGCGGATGCAGAATGGTATTGTGGATGGGTGCATTAGTGTTGTGGAAATGGCTGGGCGTGTAGCCTGTTAGTGTGTGTAGTTGGTTTGGGCACTCCACCACTGTGAGGATGTTGGCCAGGTGAGGCCGCAGGTGGGCTCTGGGAGCCGGTAGTAGTTGTGTGGATGGGGCCCGAGGATCCGGAGGACGGACCCGGGCAGCCCGTGCCAGAGAGGGCACTGAGGGGGTGAGAGTGCGAGAGGGCCTTCCCCAGTTAGTTAGGTTAGGGTGAGGAGCAGGTAAGCTCGGGTGGCAACTACAGTGGTGGAGGTGTGCAGGTGGGTAGACCTGCTGGGAGAGCTACACGTCACAGCCCAGAAATTGTGCGAGGGCACCGGGAGATGAATCAGGGGGGTGAGACCTCAAATTGAGAAGCACCACAGTTTGGTCAATGGGAATTGGTTCTTAGAACCCATAGTGTAAGTTGGCCAATGGATTGGCAGGGAAAGACCCCGGGTAATGTAAAGTTGTTAAAGTCATTTAGGAAATAGTTAGGATTGATGAACCTGTCGCACCATACGCAGCCACTTACCTGAGGTGATGATGATGACTCCACACCTGTGTTTCTTTGTTTTGTGTTGCAGGAAATGAGAATTGCTGTGTGGATTTGTGAGACGCATCACGACGTGGATGAGACATTGGGGTGATTCCATCTCTCCCTCCTTAGGAGGGACTGATGATGAATTGGTGATGGCAAATTTTGATGTTGAGTTGGAGATGGCAAATTTTGATGAGAGTTGGAAATGGCAAATTTGATTGGTTAGGAGGGAGAGAAGACGAATTTGGTTTATGGGAGGAACGGGGAAGACAGTAGGGACGTTTGTTGATGTGTAAAGTAGATGTTTATGGGTAGTGTTGTGTTTTGTGGATACAGTAAGGGGTAAGGGAGGGGCAATGTAGGTTACCTGGTGGGGGGGGGGGGGGGGGCGTACGGTAGGAACGTACCTGTCTCACCTGGTTCCCATGTGCCCCCAGTGTGCATTACCTTGTATTGCGTGCACTTTTGCGCCCTTACCACCTTACTCACTTGTTTCTTTTGTCTCCCACCTCCGAGGATCTGGCTTTGGGGCAGAGAGAGAGGAGAGAGAGGTGCTGGCTCCGCAGTTGTGGGCCTGTACTTTCGCTGCTTGCTGCCTGGATCGATACACCATATGGACCGCAATTTTTGTGGCCGCCCACAATGGACCGCAGTTCTTCTGCGGGCAAGCACCACCCGTGGAGGGACCTATGGGTCAACGTGGCACCTATGCCATACAGGTGAACCACTTTTAGTTGGCCCCCCTGACGGCCACAATTTAGAAATGGACGCGGTTGGTGCCTTTCTTTATTTTTAAAGAAGCCAGAAGGCCAAGTGCACTCCATGAAGGCAAGACCAGCGGCAGAACATCGGCCGGCTGCGACACCACCGGTGACCATGGATACTTAATTGTGCATTATTGTTGAACACTTTATTGGTGCACTGGATGGTGCTGACTGTGTGTATGGGGTGGTGCTTTTGGTGCTTGGACGGGGTGCTCTGCACATTATTAAAGGCCGTAGGGCCACAGGGCACTCGTGGGTTGGTGTATCGATGCTGGCATGCGTGCTCTCTCTATGCATAACATCTGCATGTGTTCCTCAAAGAACAGGTCCTGGATCGTAGTGTAAATATCAGTCTTGTGTAAATAATGCTCCCTACCGGCTGTATGTTTAGTTTGAGGATGCTTTCCGCGATTCGGTTATCCTGTGGGTGTGTTTCTGTGAGGAGAAGGGTGCAACGTCGCAAGGGGACATATTTACTCATTTGTGAACATCTGTAAAACTGTCGCACTCAGGGTTGAGTTAATAGTAGAGGGAACTACATCTGAGTGCCACACTAAAGTAAGTAAAAATTTATCGGGTCGTGACGCCCCGAGGTAGAGAAGGGTGCAATGTTGCGGATATGAGATTGGCCTCCATCCATATCCGCTTGTAAATATTCCCCTATTTCCCCAATACTTCCCAACTATCCCCAATCCCCCATTCCCTAGTCCCATTTTCTGTAAACAACACTCTGTAGACCCGACCTTCCCCTATTTCCCCCATTAAATGTCGCATCCAGGTCCACCGCATCTCACGTAGACAACTATAGGACATCTTGCTAGTTATTCTTAGTCTATGTCAGTTAAGGACTCGTTTCCATTAATTCTGACTCTTCGTTGCACCAGAATGTGATTGTATGGCACCGTTAGGAAGTTTAGGACCTCCCAATACCTCCCCGCAGCTCTTCCTCACGGTTCAGCAACAACAACAACAACAACAGCAACAACAACGGCGGCGGCGCGGGGAGTGCGCGTCCTCACTCCGGCTTGGTTAGCCGCCATCGAACATGTGCTCCGACGGGGTTACCACGTAGGGGCTCGCTATCAGCTCCTCGTCAAGGGCGGAGCCCGGTAACCCCTCGCACCCAATAGAAGCGGCGGACCGATTCCATCTGGGGCGGAGCCAACGAGCCGAGGGCGTGTCACTCCCCGCTGAGCATGCGCAGGAAGAGGGAGGTGACATCAGATGCGCGCTGGACTTGAAGGAAGAGAGACGCCACCTCCGAGCGCTGCAATACCTCCCCGCATCTCTGGACTGGACCGAGCTGTATCCTGTCCCTGAGCCAAGGTGCACCTTGTGCTATCGACTGCCTGTCCTTCCCTGCCATCAATCCCTGTGTAAGTCAGTCTTGTTCCGTTTGTCTGTGGTCTGTCGGGGATAAGATAAGACTGTGTCTAAGTGCCTATCTCTTCTGTGCTTTACCTCTTACCTTGTAATCTACCCCTTTGCTGCATCACCAATTATATCCTCCTCCGGAGGTCTTGAGAACTGTACCCCTTGTGTCGTTTCATTTATCCCAGCCGTTGTGTCCTTTCCTTCATTGATTTAGCATAGCGCGACTTGGTCAACGTCGGGTGGAATCGGGTAAACTGTGCGAACACGGCGGCCATTTCGCTCGGCCCATCATAACATCTTAATCCGCGTGTCCGTAACAATATATATTGGATACAAGATCGAGGCTCGTGTAAGAGCTAACATTAATGACAAAAAGACGAAATGACACATAAAAGATAAAGTAAAGGGAGTGGGAGACAAGATGGGGAGAGAGAGGGAAGCACACAAGCACAACAGTAGCGAACAGGGAAATCGGGAGATCTGTGGGAGGGAGAGGGCTTGGAGGGAGGAGGCATGGGAAAGGGTGGTGGGGGGGGGGGGGTGGGAGAGGTATAAAACACATGGACATTGCAAGGACTTCCAGGAAAGAAGTCGGAATTTCAAAAAAGTGGATCTGGGGTGAATTAACAGGGGTAGAAAAGGTCAAGGTTTTGGATGGGAGAAGATAAGAGAAGGTGGTGAACAGCTGTTTTAAAGACTTGGAGGGAGGAGTGGGATTGAATAGAGTGAGGGAGTTTGTTCCAGAGGAGGGAGAAAAGAGGAGTGAAAGAGTGAAGGTGAATAGAGAGTCTTGATTTTGGCAATTTCACCAGAAGAGGGTTACTGACAGATCTTGTGCGACCTGTAGGAATATTTGGGCACAGACAGAGCTGGCGACGCAAGGCTGGAGAAGAGTCGGTAGAAGACAGAAAGACCACCAACCTGCCTGCTGTGAGTGAGTGAAATGCCTTCGGAGTTTGCTTCAACGCGGGAGATTCCAATGATTCTGAAAATGAGTTTTGGAGGAGACAGACAGACGGACGGATGGACGGGACGGACACTGCATTTAACTATTATTATTGTTATTATATATACATATATATGTTGTTGCGGATCTCCCGAAGACCGTTCCTGTTACAAAGGGGGGACTAAGCCCCCTTTTTCCCCCTCGGTCTCCGGGTCCACGAGACCGAATCGCCACTTCTGGGCAAACGTGAAAAAGGGTATCGGGACAAATTCGCACGTACCTTTAACCCACGCTGCCACGAAAGCGGGGATCGAGCCTCGCACAAGCCACGTTTAATCGAGTACGCCCGAGCTGTATGCATACCACGTGACTCGTGCTGTTACTTTTATTGGAACCCGATTCGAGCGGTTTTATTCATACAATGCGAAGCCAATGGATGGAAGGGACAGGACGGTCAAATCAGAGGAAGAACACAATTTATTTACACGATTATGTACAATGATTCAGGAATAAGGAAACGGGGACGCAGAGCAGAACCTTAACAAGTTCAACTTTTTTCCCAGACACGGGCCCAATCTCGCGAGATCTCGGAGACGGTGGGAGGGATTTTCGAAGCTCCACACGGTCTCCACGTTTTTCGAAGTTAAGTCTGTTCACAATTGTATTTTGTCGAAACTGTATTTATCTTTCGGTGTGTGAAGTTATTGTGTGCAACTTTGGTTGTTTCTCGGTGTTTATCTTTCATAAATTGATCGTCTGTTTGCCGTGTCGCGAGCAAGGCCTTTGCCGCGTCGCGAACGATTTGAAATCGAAGTTAAGTGATTGTTCCCATTTGTATTTTCGTTAAAACTGTATTTATTTATGGTGTTGTACGTATATTGTGTCCCGACGAAGATTTTTCGGTGCAAATCTTTCATACCTGTTTTGAAAATCGTGTTAATTCGTGTCGTGTCTTGAGGCCTTGTACAGTGTACACTGTACAACCTTGAGGCTTTGTTTTTCTCTCAGCGGTCCGTCGTTTGTGATCCAATAACTTTCGTTCTCTGTATTCCCAGTCTTTTCACCCATAGCCTACTTCCTTGTGTAAATCTCAACTCAAAAAAAAAAAAAAATTTCCTTCTCTGTTCTCATTCGTTTATTCATTCTTATTCGTTCGTTCGTTCTTCGACCACGTGTTTCTCCCCCATTTCCCCAGATAGTTTTCACTGCTATTAACCTTCAATGTTTACACTTTCCCCTCAAGTTATGTATTCCGTCATATTTTATAACACCTTTTTCTTCTTCTTCTGCTTTAAAAGGCTGCTTTCGACTTGCTCACCAAATCAATTCATCCCAAAACAAATATCCATCTCCTACAGTGCCTTTTTTCTACATTCCCTAAACTCTCCTGCACTCCATCCTCCATCCAGCGTCCTTAAACGTATTTTTAACTCGAAGGTCACAAGAAACTCATTTTGCAATAAATGTTCGTTTCCCATAAATCGTACACTTTCTAAAATCCAATCTCACCCCTCCCCTCCAAATCTTCCCCACAACCCCTCCCCTCCAAATCTTCCCCATCACCCCTCCCCTCCAAATCTTCCCCATCACCCATCCCTTTCAAATCTCCCCCCTTGCCCCCTCCCTCCTAAACTACCCCCTCACCCCTACCCGCCAAGACGCCCCCTCGCCCCTCCCCTCCTAGACTCCTCCCTCACCCCTCCCCTCCAAATCTCCCCCATATCCCATCCCTTTCAAATTCCTCCCCTTGTCCCTTCCCTCCCAAACTCCCCCCTCACCCCTCCCCTTCAAATCTCCCCACCCTCATTGCTTCTCAAATTCCCCCCTCTCACTCCCCCTCCTCAAAGCGTCCTCCCCGCTTCTTCCCCCTTCCAACTCTCACCTCCATCTCCCCCAACCTTCTGCCTCGCTCTTCCCCCTCCTCAAATAACACCTCATTGTGCCTCACCCAATCACCATCAAACCTTTTGTCCGCCCCATCCTTCCCTTTCTCCGAGCTATTCTGAAATCTCTGACACACCTTCAACAGCTCTCCCTACCTCTTCCACCTCTTCCACATCTTACCCTACCCCTCCTCCCCCCTGTTCTGTATCTGATGCTCCCCCTTCCTCTTCATTAACGGTATGGACCTCAAACATCCGGGGCCTTCGTTCAAACTTAACTGATCTCTCCATACAGGTTGCTTCTGTCAAACCAGACGTGATCTGCTTAACAGAAACTTTCCTCCTTTATGATGTCTCTGATTCCTTAGTATCTCTCCCGGGCTACTCCCTCCTCCGGTATGATAGACCTGAGCCTCGTCCTGGAGGCGGGGTTGCTATGTTTATCAAAAACTCTCTTCCTCACTCGCCCTGCACTGCACTCTCTCCACCTCACCCCCAGGAATACCTCTGGCTACGGCTTCCCCTTCGCTCCCACCTCTTGTTCATATGTGTGTTGTACAGTCCCTCAAACAGTGATGACTCCATCTACATCTCGCTGTCTGATAATATGGATCAACTTCTATCTACTCATCCCAACTCTCTCTTCCTCATATGTGGTGATTTCAACTGTCATCATGCCAGTTGGCTGGGTGTGGGTACCTCTCTCACCAGCCATGGCTCCTCAGCAAAGGACTTCTGCGACTCACTGGGACTGACACAATCTGTCAATTTCCCGACCCGGATCTCAGTCAACGGAACATCTTCTCTTCTGGACTTGTTTATGACTAACTTCCCTGAAAATGTCTGCTGCTCTTCTTCTGCTCCAATCGGATCATCTGATCATGTCCTTGTTAAAGTGGACATCTCTCTGACCATCCTCAGGGAGCCTGCTCAGCGTCGACGAGTCTGGCATTTCACTCAGGCCAACTGGCACGGTCTTCAAGCAGCCATCAATCATCTGCACTGGTCTCCCATCTCTACCACCTCTGACATCAACTCATCCTGGGAATTCTTCCAAAGTAAATTGCTCTCTCTCATGCACAGATTTATCCCATCTCGTCTTCAGTTGTCATACCCTTCCTCCCGTCCATGGTACACGGAATCTTGTGGTGAGGCTGTTGCCCAGAAACAACTTGCCTTCGTCTCCTGGAAAGCAAATCCAACGGAAGGAAATCTCATTTCCTTTCACAAAGCCCGAAACAAGTGTGTGTCCACCCTCAGGAGAGCCAGGAAACAATATCTCTCCGTTCCCAAGACCGAACTCTCTTATCTGTCTCCCTCTTCCAAATCCTGGTGGCATCTGGTCAAATCCGTTTCTGGTGTTTGTTCCCCCTCCAATCCCTCCCTTACCTCAAATGGCTACACAGCTGACTCCGCACGTGAAAAAGCTGAATGCCTCAACTCTGTGTTTGCCTCTAAATCTTGTGTCCCAAACCCATCCCTCTCTGTACCCACCATACCCAGTCGTAATCAACCAAACCCATCCCTCTCTGTACCCACCCTGTTGCTCCTGGACTCCGTGTCCTTTCCTCCTGACAAGGTGGAAAAGTTTCTGTCAACCCTCGACTCTGATTCTGCAACTGGACCCGACGGCATCAGCCCACGGGTCCTAAAATCCTGCTCTGCCGCTCTATCTCACCCTCTCTCTGTTCTCTTCACCCTCTCTTTTGCTCAAGGTCAACTGCCATCTGCTTGGAAATCAGCCAACATCACCGCTTTGCACAAAAAAGGTGCAAAAAAAGATCCTAGCAACTACAGACCAATCAGCCTTCTCCCAATTATCAGCAAAGTCATGGATTCCATCATTGCTTCGGATATGAAATCTTTCCTCTTCTCCAATGGCTTGATCTCTGATCATCAATTTGGTTTCAGACCCGGTCACTCTACTCTGGACATGCTGCTTCTGCTGTCTCAACAATGGATGGAGGTCCTCAATGCCAAACAGGAAATTAGAGTTGTCTCCCTCGACATATCACGTGCCTTCGACACGGTCTGGCACCCCGCTCTGCTCACCAAACCCTCCTCCTTTGGTATCCATGGAAATCTCCACGCATGGCTGGCGGACTTCCTCTCTAGTCGTCGTCAACGTGTGGCCCTGAATGGGTTTCTCTCATCTCCTCTTCCTGTTCAGGCTGGAGTTCCCCAAGGCAGTGTTCTGGGCCCCATGCTTTTTCTGGTCTTCATCAATGATCTCTCTGACTCTCTTGAAAATCCTCTCTATCTCTTTGCTGATGACTCCACTCTCTGCTGCTCCATTCCTCTTCCCTCAGATCGGCAGTCTGCAGCCTCCTCACTATCTGAAGACTTGGATCAAAATAACAGACTGGTCAAACAAGTGGAACATGTCTTTCAATCCTGACAAATCTCACACTCTTACTATGTCTCTCCGAAAAGATCGACTGGACAACCCTCCCATCTACTTTCTCAACAATCCTCTCCAAGAAGTTCTTTCGCTCAAGCTTTTGGGTCTCACTATCTGCCATGATCTTTCTTGGGAAAACCACATTTCCAAGCTGGCCCCCAAAGCCAGTCGCCGACTGGGCATCCTCCGTCGTGCGAAGTCCTTCCTCGGCACACCTGAGCTCCTCACCACATACAAGGCTTTCATCTGCAGCTCAATGGAATACTGTTCTCCCCTATGGGCCGGTGCTCCTGCCTCACACCTAGCTCGGCATCACGCTGTTGAAACCAAAGCTTTCAGGATTATTGGAATCTCCCGCGATGAAGCTATCTCTGAGGGCCTTTCACTCACTCACCGCAGGCAGGTAGGTGGTCTTTCTGTCTTCTACCGACTCCTCTCCAGCCTTGCACCCCCAGCTCTCTCTGTGCTCTGTCCCCCAAATATTCCTACAGGTCGCACAAGATCTGCCAGGAACCCTCTGATGGTTAAACTGCCGAAATCTCGGCTCTCTGCTCACCTTCACTCTTTCATTCCTCTTTTCTCCCGCCTCTGGAACAAACTCCCTCACTCCCTTCAATCCCACTCCTCCCTCCAGGTCTTTAAAACAGCTGTTCACCACCATCTCTTATCTTCCCCCATCCAAAACCTTGATCTTTTCTACCCCCACTAATTCACCCCAGATCCACCTTGTTTGAAATTCCAACTTCTTTCCTGGAAGTCCTGGCAGTGTCCATATATTTTATACCTCTCCCACCGCCCCCTTCCCATGCCCCCCCCCCCCAAAGCCCTCGCCCTCTCTCAGATCTCTCGATGTCTCCATGTCTCTCGGTCCCTGCTCTCAAATGATGTTGTGTTTGTGTCCTTCCCCCTCTCTCCCCATCTTGACTACCGCTCCCGATGTTATATGTTTTATGTGTCGGTTTGTCTTTCTGTGTGATTAATGTTCGCTCTTTCACGAGCCTCGATCTTGTATACAAAACCCCCCCCCCTCCCCCCCCACAAGGGGAAATGGAAGAAGAGCAGGTTCACGCGGCAAACGTGCCTTGCTGCCGGTCGCTCCCGGACAGCTCGCTCTTGGTGTAGCCCTCTGGCGGTCATGGCACGTATGTAGGATAAATGCCGGCAGGAGGAGATCTCGCGTCTGTGGCCCAGCATGGGTCGTCCTCTCGAGCGCGCGATTAATACAGCGGCAGAGCGCAGGGTACAGGGCACGGGGCAAGTTCGTGTACAACGAGGCTATTACAACAGTCAATTCAAGCACTTCGACTTGTTCAGGGCTGGGCGACTTTCACTCCTCATCTCTCGTTCTTGCTCTCACCCGTTCTGCCGCCCAAGAACTCTCACAGCTCTCTCCTCTGGTGCGTTCTGCGTTCCGCGTTGTGACTCTCACACGTTTTGCTGCTGTTCTGCTTAATGGGCTCGGGGCAGGACCATATATGGCACCTCCCGATCTTACCCGAATGTTCCAAGGCCCGCCTCTTGCCGCAGTGGTAAGCCACTCCCCTCGAGCCCTGATTGGCGGCTTGTTGCTTACCGGCCACTCCCCCTGCAGTTCGTCCCTTCGGCCTTGCCAGACTTGTTGAAGGCCTACCTCGTGGCATTTCAGCACCAAACCAAAAGCACCAAAGCAAAGCGCTAAAAGAACACCTCAGCTCACTGGCCTACTCAACGCAAAACTAAACACAGGAAAGGACTACGCTTACATTTGCTAAGAAATAACTGAACTATCGCGAGGCTTCATGTTGTGGTGCAACTAACTAAGAGGGGGAATTAACCTTTATTCCAAAACCGCAATAACATATATATATATATATATATATATATATATATATATATATATATATATATATATATATATATATATATATCTATCTATCTATATATTGTTACTGATCGCGGATTAAGATGTTATTTACCGAGCGGTGGTATTGCCGCGACCGTTACAGGATCCCCGACTCACCCGATTCCACCCAAACGTTGGCCGTATCGCACCACAGCTGCCCAATCTGGGAAAAGACTGAAACGACGAAATGCAAGAGGAAAAGGAATTAAAACGAATAGACGGACAGAAGAGTAATTTGATTTATTATTCACACAAGCAAAAAGGAGCAATCAAGTTTATTTACAACACATAAGACGCAGGTGACACAGTGCAAATTTTAGCTTACCTACAGACTTAATTAAATACCCAGGGACAGAACAAACAAAACAAACTCACGTATACAAGAAGGGTGGAAAGGCAGGAGGTGGATGGCTGGAGGGAGAGGGAGGTCCAAGGGGGTCCTGCAGCTCAACCGGCGCGTTTAGCAGCCGCCGTTCCTTTTCGGCCCTGCTCCAAACCGCCGTTCAGGCCCCCTTTGGCTGTTGGGTGTTCTTGCTGCTGCGGCCTCCGTCCGCTGCGTTCCCAGGCCTTGTCTGACTCGTTGGTCCAAACCCTCAACTCTTTCTTGGTCCCTCACTCTTTACCACCGACTCCTCACCGCAACCACTTGACCACCACCTCTACTGACTGACTCTTCACCACTCTCCACTTGACGACCGACTCTCAACCAACTCGGACCAACTCAAAGTGCATCTCCTCTGGGAACGCCCCCGCCGTGGGTTATATAGGCCCCGCCCCTCAACCTCTGCGAACCTCCCCCAAACGTTCTCTCCCCGCCCTCTCAAGCCAAACCCCTTGTTCATGGTTGGTCGAGTGGGGCTGGATCACTCCTCCCCTCTCTGACGAGGTGGGGACCCGCCTTTCTTCTCCGACTCAAGCACATGGTCAATAGCGGTTATTGGAGGGGAGGTGATTGGGAATCGAGGGCTCAGCAATGACGAGAGGGGATGTAATTGGCAATCGAGGGTTGGCAATCACGAGAGGGGATGTAAAAGGGAATGGAGATTTTGGGGATGGGAAGGAAAGGGAGATTTTGGGGATGGGAAGGAAAGGGGATCTATTCTCTTTCACTGGTGCAATGGAGTACTTCAATTAATGGGAGACACAGCCTTACCCTAAAACACAGAATAAGAGATAACTACCAACAGGGGTATTCTATTACTTGGCTGATGTGTATGCTCGTGGACTAATTATGGGATGCCCTTTCACCTTTACACAGCTCCGGAGGTAGAGGGGCGCAGAATAACCAATAATAATAATAGTACAGTACACAATCAAAAAATATACAGTCCTCATCTCCACAACACTGCACCCTCCTCCTCTTAGGCACGGCCCGGGCCTACAACTTTTACTTTTAGTGTGACACGTAGGTGTAGTTCCCTCTACTTTTAACCTGACCCTGAGTGCGACAGTTTTAAAACATAAATAAATGTGTCCCGCTGCTCCATTGCACCCTGCCTAACAGACTTACGCCCACAGTTAACCGAATTGCGGAATGGTCTTCAAACTATACACTGACGGTGGGAAGCATTATTTACAATGACGCTATTTTTATTTACAAAACTAACCCAGGACCTGTCATTGTTCTTTCTGGGGGGGAGACAGTCTGCTCTGCATCGACGCACCATTAAAGCACCCAAAAACGCACCAATACACACCCAGGCACCAATCGGTGCAGTCACCATAGTTCATCAGTGTTCCATAAAAATAAAATCAACAACCCCTAACCCTGCAGGTGATCTCTTGCTCTTCGGCTCCCTCTGCTGGTTATTATTATTTTCCTGGTGTTGTCATCTTCCCTTGCTGGCGGCCTATTTGCAATAAAAGAATGCACCTAACGTGTCCGTTTTTATTTTATTTATGGCCCACAGGGGCCGACTACGTGTGGTTCACCTGTGGGGCATCGGTGCCCTGTGGCCAAGGTCCGCCAGCAAGATTTCGGGCCCTCATGGCCGGTTCCAGCAGAGGGGCCATGCCCCAACCCATGGGGTCCATAAGTGGTGCTCGGCCACAGACATGTGGTCCATAATGTGGTGCATCGATGCAGACAGCTGGTTCTGGGAATTTCGGGCGCACAATGGCCGACCCACGCACGCTCCCCTCGGCGCCCAGTGGCGCACAGGTCATGTGGGAGACAAAAGGGGAAAGACAATTGAGCGAGGGGTAAGGTCACAAGGGTACACATCAATAAGGCAATGCAAGGCGAAATGCGTACGGAGGGCGAAGTGAGAAAGCTCGTCCCTACCGTACGTCACCCCCCTGTCACCTACCCTACCCTTGCCCTTACCCCATATGTACAAAAATCTACACATTTACAAATTCGTCACTACTGTCACGTCTTCCCCATATTTCCCCTATACCAAATTCGTCACCACAATCCCTCTATCCAAAATTTGCCATCACCAAATTCATCATCAATCCTCATAAGGAGGCAGAGATGGAACATCAAAGCACAATGTCACACCCACGTCATGATGCGTCTCACAATCCAAACATTTGCACAGTAAAAAATAATTAAACATGGCATGGTGCGGAGTACCTGTCACCTCAGGTGAGTGGATGCAGATGGTGCGAGGAGACTTCATCCTAACTACTTTCTAAATGACATTAACACACTTTACACTACCCGGGGTCTCTCCCTGCCAATCCATTGGCCACTTACACTATGGGTTCTAAAAACCAATTCCCATTGACCAAACTGTGGTGCTTCTCAATTTGGGGTCTCACTCCCCCGATTCATCTCCCGGTGCCTCGCACAATTTCTGGGCTGCGACGTGTAGCTCTCCCAGCAGGTCTACCCACCTCCACCACTGCAGTTGCCACCCGAGCTTACCTAGCTCCTCACCCTAACCTAACTAACTGGGGCAGGCCCTCTCCTGGCTCTGTCACCCCCTGGTGCCCTCTGGCACTGGGCTACCCGGGTCCGTCCTCCGGATCCTCGGGCCCCATCCACAACTACCGGCTCCCAGAGCCCACCTGCGGCCTCACCTGGCCGACATCCTCACAGTGGTGGAGTGCCCAAACCAACTACACACACTAACAGGCTACACGCCCAGCCATTTCCACAACACTAATGCACCCATCCAAATACCATTCTTTCACCTCGCACCACAGATGCCAATATCCAACCACAATTTACCTGTACCCTCTACCTAACACTTACACTACCCGCCCCGGGTATCCGTGATGGGGGTCCACTCTTCCCCCAATCACACCTTCGCACCATCCACTCCACTCCACAATTTCCACCATACTCACTCCACGACCATCCATTCCAATACTCCATACCATTTATTCCATACACCTGTCCTCCATTCACCTGTCGTTGCACACCTGTGCAATCATACCTGGTGCCACCTGCACCCTCCTCCTCTTCCTGGACCAGTTGGTCAACACAACACACATCACCATCACTCACTCATACACTGCTCCACACACCTGTTCAGTTGCACACCTGTGCAATCACACCTGTTCAATCCTCAAACACACGGTATCATCTCATCTAACTACTCCCCTCTGAAACTTGCGCTTCCCAGTCGTCCCTTTAAACTATTGCGCTCCCACGTCATTATAATCCACACTAATCTACCTGCGTCCCCACTACAGGTATCAGTCACTAACTAAACCATAACGTTACCTAATGTCAATCTTCTAGGTCCCTACACACAATATAACCTAACCCACCCGGGCTAGTTTTCACTGCCATACACCCCATAAACTATAGCTCCTTTGCCCCACCTGTGAGGGATGGTGGATTTGCCATCCCACCACATCGGGGGTCTCTCTATCAATTTTGCTCGTCCAAATTCCAACCAATTCAAAAATTTTCCATTTACTGCCAATTCTACTCACTTTTCTAAATTTCGTATTAAATCACTATCACTATCACCATCACCCGTCTACTTATTACATCCTCTCGGTGCGCCAATTCACGTCTACAGCTCGGCTTCGTACAGCCGAGCCATGAACGCGGGTTCTTTTGTGCCAGCGGCTGGATACGTCCCGCATTCGTGGCAGGGACGGGGGCTTACCCGTGCCGAGATCCCACGCACCACCTCGGCGTGGAGCCATCCAATGTCCCGATCTCGACCTGCCGGCACGTCTCAATAGAAAGTGGTCGCCATGGCGACCCTTCCTATTGGGCTGCCCGCTCCGCTTAGTGGAGCCCGGACGCGGCCGTTCCAAGCGAGGCACAGCGTGGATCGCGTACGGCGGTTCTTTCGAAACCGCCGTGGTTCGGGTCCCCGCTGGTCCTCGCGGCACGCGAAGCTGCCCGACGCGCACCGAGGGCCCGATTCGGCTATAAGTCGTTCTAACCTTTAACCTGGTTACCGTCGATGCTTCACCTGCACGCTTACATGCATACGCTACCCCTTTCTTGCTCATACATGCAGCCGTTTCCATGCTCCTCGTCGTACCTCTTCTTACACACCTCGGTACACTCATTCTGCTCACCGACTTGGTCACACACCTGACCACCGAACACCTTGGCACACATTCGTCGCTCGCACACCTCACCAACACACCTCTTCGCGCCCCTTTCTCGGTCACCTCCTTTGTGACAATCACAGGTGTGCTCTCACCCGCACACCCAACCACGTGCCTCACTACCAATTCCAGCGTGCATTCCCACTCATGCTCTACCATTCCAGGTGTGCATCCTTCCATTCCAGGTGTACGTCCTCGCTCACCTGCCACAACCAACTCACGCTCCGTGTCACTCTCACTACTCTCACCTCCACTCTCGGTCGCGCACTCACCCTTACTCTCGACAGCGCACTCTTTCCTCATGCACCTGTCCGTTACACACCTTTCTCGCGCACACTCTTCCGCACATTGTCCCGTGACACCCTCTGTAACACTCACCACAGGCATGCATTCTCCCTTACTCTTGACAGCATGCGCTTTCCCCATGCACCCGTCCGTTACACACCTTTCTCGCGCATCCTCTTGCGCACACTTTTTCGTTACTTCCTCCGTAACACTCACCACACCGCGCTTCCCTGTGCTCCCTCGCACACGCGCTACGACCGACTCACTCCTGACGGCACACTCACTCCTCGGCGTGCACTTTTTCCTCACACACCCCATGGTCGGACATTCTCGCACACCTCTTTTTTCGCACACCAGACCTGTCGCACACTTCACCAACGGCCTCTCACGAACACCCGGATCCAAACCAATCCCCAAGCCGACTGAAGCTTTCCTCACATCATATACATTGCCACTCACCTCCGTACCTCGTCTCCGCACCTCCTTTGCCACCTGCAAACTTTTTATTTGGTTAGTGAGCATCACATTATGAGTTGAGCACCGACCTTGTACCAATTCCATCACCTCCTCCTGGATTTCTCTTTTAGTTTCTGTCCGTCCCTTCTTAATTTCACTCACCTCTTCTTCCACTTCCTCTAATTTTTGTTTAACCTCTTTTATTTCTCGGTGCGTCTCCTCAAGTTCGTCCTCTAAGGCTACCGTGACCGTCTCTATGTGCATCCTCACCTGCCGGTCCTTTGTCTCCATTATCTCTGTCACCTCGTCCACTCTCATTGTCAGTTCCTCCCGTACCATCTGACATTGCCTCTGCGTCGCTATTAATTCATTTTTAATTTCTTTTTGTGTCGCCTTTAACCCTCCTAGTACCGCAGTGTTCTTTTGAACCTGCTCCACTAGTTCTTTTTGTCCCTCCGTCAGCTGTTCCACCTCCTCCGTCAGATCTTCTATTCCCCCTTGTAACTTTGCCGTATTATTTCTCACTTCTTTCTCCATACGCTTCTCACCTCGCTTTACCTCCTCGCGTAGCCCCGAAACCTCCTCACTCACACCTCGTCGTATCTCCTCCTTCATCTCCTCCCTTTCTTTTGTAGATGCCGCCCTCATCTGTTCCAATTCATCCCTCTGAGCATCCAGTTTGGTTTCTACCCCGATTTTTACCTCCTCTATCTGCTCTCCCATTTGTTTAATTTCTCTGGCGGATTGCTCCCCTATCTCCCGCAATTTGTCCTCCATCCTATTTTCTAACCCCATTAACCCATTTTTCATCCCCTCTATCTGATTCTCCTGGGCAGCCATTCTATTTTCCACCCCCGTTAACCCATGTTTCACCTCTTTTATCCCGTTGTCTAACGCCTCACCGGTACCCCTCACTTCGTCCCTCATTACCCACAATTGCTCACCCTGAGCATCCATCCGGTTCCCCATTACCCCCATTTGGTTTCCCATCCTATCCATTTTTGCATTCAGTTGGGTCAAGAATAATCTGAGGTCAAACCCGGTTTGCCCAGCGTCCCCAGCCGCCACCGCGGGCTCGCCCTCCACTGCGCCGCTATTTTGGAGACCCTTCAACCACGTACGCGAGCACGCCATTTTGTGCACCTGATACTCCCTCAACCACCTCCTCGTTGCTCCCCTCCATTTGATCCTGGGTTACTCCTAACCCCTCTATCTCTCCCACCGGCATCCCGTCGCCTTGACCAGCCATGGCGCGATCTCAAAATTCGGGTTTTTCTTAAAAAAAAAACAAATTTCGGCAGCTCGTAATTTTGACCAAAAATTTTTTTTCCTATATTCGTTTTAAAAATTTGGTTCGGGCCTCGAATCCCACTCCCAGACACCAATTGTTACTGTACTAACACAATTGGTGTCCAAAATTTGGGCCTAACAAATTTAGTCCCAGGTCCGAATCCAACTCCTGACAACCAATTGTTACTGATCGCGGATTAAGATGTTATTTACCGAGCGGTGGTATTGCCGCGACCGTTACAGGATCCCCGACTCACCCGATTCCACCCAAACGTTGGCCGTATCGCACCACAGCTGCCCAATCTGGGAAAAGACTGAAACGACGAAATGCAAGAGGAAAAGGAATAAAACGAATAGACGGACAGAAGAGTAATTTGATTTATTATTCACACAAGCAAAAAGGAGCAATCAAGTTTATTTACAACACATAAGACGCAGGTGACACAGTGCAAATTTTAGCTTACCTACAGACTTAATTAAATACCCAGGGACAGAACAAACAAAACAAACTCACGTATACAAGAAGGGTGGAAAGGCAGGAGGTGGATGGCTGGAGGGAGAGGGAGGTCCAAGGGGGTCCTGCAGCTCAACCGGCGCGTTTAGCAGCCGCCGTTCCTTTTCGGCCCTGCTCCAAACCGCCGTTCAGGCCCCCTTTGGCTGTTGGGTGTTCTTGCTGCTGCGGCCTCCGTCCGCTGCGTTCCCAGGCCTTGTCTGACTCGATGGTCCAAACCCTCAACTCTTTCTTGGTCCCTCACTCTTTACCACCGACTCCTCACCGCAACCACTTGACCACCACCTCTACTGACTGACTCTTCACCACTCTCCACTTGACGACCGACTCTCAACCAACTCGGACCAACTCAAAGTGCATCTCCTCTGGGAACGCCCCCGCCGTGGGTTATATAGGCCCCGCCCCTCAACCTTTGCGAACCTCCCCCAAACGTTCTCTCCCCGCCCTCTCAAGCCAAACCCCTTGTTCATGGTTGGTCGAGTGGGGCTGGATCACTCCTCCCCTCTCTGACGAGGTGGGGACCCGCCTTTCTTCTCCGACTCAAGCACATGGTCAATGGCGGTTATTGGAGGGGAGGTGATTGGGAATCGAGGGCTCAGCAATGACGAGAGGGGATGTAAAAGGGAATGGAGATTTTGGGGATGGGAAGGAAAGGGAGATTTTGGGGATGGGAAGGAAAGGGGATCTATTCTCTTTGACTGGTGCAATGGAGTACTTCAATTAATGGGAGACACAGCCTTACCCTAAAACACAGAATAAGAGATAACTACCAACAGGGGTATTCTATTACTTGGCTGATGTGTATGCTCGTGGACTAATTATGGGATGCCCTTTCACCTTTACACAGCTCCGGAGGTAGGGGGGCGCAGAATAACCAATAATAATAATAGTACAGCACACAATCAAAAAATATACAGTCCTCATCTCCGCAACAATATATATATATATATATATATATATATATATATATATATATATATATATATATATATATATATATATATATATATTGTAACGGTTTTGAGAAGTGTGTAACGAATTTGAGAAGTGTAACGGTTTTTGAGAAGTGTAACAATTTTGGAGGAAGTGTAACGAATGTAAAAAGTATGGTTTTGTTATGTGTAACACCTTGTTAATGTAAATAATGGTCGCAGCCGTCCTCCTAGTTAATTCCATGAAACTTACACGCAGGTCACGATATATCTTTTTAAATAGTGTATTTCCTTATTCTATGTAGGCTAAATATGTGTTTCCCACTAGATTGACTTTGCATTGTATCAAACAAAATAAGCATAGGCCCTTGCAATTTCCCCAAACAACTCCGCTCTCCAAAGTTCCTTTAAAAAGGGTGCGAGTTGTGTTCAATCCCGCAAGCCGCCATTGCCCATGTGCTAATCTCGGAGAAGAAAGGCGTGTCTCCACCTCGGCATAGAGGGGAGGAGTGAGCCAACCCCACATGGCCAATCAGCACCGCGGTGAGCGACCCGGTAGGCGTGCCCTCGCAGCCGGCGGCTTGATTCCGCCCCGAGTTATAAAAGCGACTGTAAGGGACTGCTTCACGAGATGACCTGGGAGAGGAGCGAAGAGGCGGCACCAAGAGGAGCGGTGAGATGCGAAACGCTCCAAGCCAAAGAGGAGAGGTACTCGGAAAGGAAACCAGCTTTGGAGAGACGCGCTGAAAGGAGGGAGACGGCTCCACCAGAAGAAGAGGAGCAGGTGTGCCGAGCCAGCGCGTGACGTCTACAGCAGCGGATACGCGACGGAGGGTTTTCCCGCCAAAAACCGCGAGGAATTGAGAGCTGCTGCCTCCGACCCTCCTCCCTCTCCAGCAATCCACCTCAAGCCCTACCTGCCTGCAATATCCCCCGAGTAAGTGTGAACGTCGTCTGTCCTACTCGTTGTCTTGGGGTTAAGTAAAATGAATAGTGTAAGTTAACGATTCGCTGTGTGACTGCTTCTTCCATCCATTGCTTGTGTGTGTATAATAAATCTGTTCTTCCTCAGTACTCTGTCTTCTTCTCTTTTCATTCTCTTTCGGTCGCTTTAGAGGTTTCCCGATTGAATATCTGCGGTGCGATCTGGTCAACGTCGGGTGGAATCGGGTTCTAATCGGGGAGTAACTGTTCGGACGCGGTAATGCACCACCGCTCGGTCAATATAACATCTAAAACCGCGTCTGTAACAATATATATATATATATATATATATATATATATATATATATATATATATGTATGTATATATATATATATGAAGTGTGGTGCTGCGCACACAACTTGCTTGCCAAAGAGGTAGACCACAACGCGTTTGTTAAAACCAAAAGAGTCTTTATTTCGAAAGCTCGAACTGCAGCACTGAGCGGCTCGAGCTGAGAGCCCGCATATATGTGCCGAGGCCACGCCTAGTCCCCGGGCGTGGCCGATCGGTCGAAGGGTGGGGCATGTACCATCGGTCCCCGCCTGGGCGCTCGCCGCTCGCAGCCACCCACTGGTGTGCGGAATTATTACCCCCTGTGCCCGCCAAACGCGACCCCCCAGAATATCCGCGCACCTGAAGGGTGAGTTTGCGGGGAAGCCGGATGACCCGGCTGAAACGCCCCCTGGCGATGGGTGCAGGGCTGGGGGGTAGCAGGCTGGCGGGGCTGGGGGGTGCCGGGGGTCCGACCGCAGGGGGGCGGCCTCGACGCGGAGGCAGAGCTGCTGGCGGGGTGTGGTCCGGATCGAGGTGGGCCGGCTTGAGGCGGTCCACGGAAATGCGATCCGGGGCACCGCCGATGTCGACCGTGAAAAATTTAACCCCGGTCTCCAGCACGCGAAGGGCCCGTCGTACGGGGGCTGTAGCGGTGCCCGGTGGGCATCGTGCCGGATGAACACGTACTTTGCCGTGCGAAGCCCCAGGGCGACGTGGGAAGGCGGGCAACCGTGCTGTGCCGTTGGCACTGGGGCGAACCTCCGGGCGGTCTCCTGAAGGGCGGAGCGCTGTTGCGCCGCGGACCAAGGAGCCGTAGAGTCGGGGATAAATTCACCCGGTACCCGCAGCGGTTGCCCGAAAACCAGCTCCGCCGAGGACGCGCGCAGGTCGTCCTTGGGCGCCGCCCTGAGGCCCAGCAGGACCCAGGGGAGCCTGTCGACCCAGCCGCCGTCGCGGAGGCTGGCCCGGAGCGCGGCCTTCATGGAGCGATGAAAGCGCTCACACAGGCCATTGGCCTGGGGGTGGTAGGCCGTGGTGTGGTGTAGCTTCACCCCGAGCCCTTGCGCCACCACGGCCCAGAGCTCCGAGGTGAACTGGGGGCCGCGGTCGGACGAGATGTCCGAGGGGGCACCGAACCGGGCAACCCAAGTGGCGATAAAGGCTTGCGCCACCTCAGCCGCAGACATCGCCGCCAATGGGACGGCCTCCGGCCACCGCGTGGTGCGGTCGACCTTGGTGAAGAGGTGGCTGAACCCTCGCGAGGGGGGCAGAGGTCCCACCAAGTCGACGTGCATGTGGTCGAACCGCCGCTCGGGCACCGTAAACGGGGATAACGGTGCCTGGGTGTGGCGGTGGACCTTTGCACGCTGGCACGCGAGGCACGTCCTGGCCCAGTCGCGGACGTCCTTCCTGAGGCCATGCCAGACGAATTTCGCCGCGACGAGTTTCTGGGATGCCTTTGCGCCAGGGTGGGACAGGCCGTGGATGGCGTCGAACACTGGGCGCTGCCAGCCAGCGGGCACGATGGGGCATGGCCGGCCGAGGGAGACGTCGCATAGGAGGGCCGTGCCCGCGGCGTCGAACGGCACCTCGGTGACGCGGAGGCCCGTGATGGCGGTCCGCAAGGCCTGGATGCCAGGGTCGGCGGTCTGGGCCTCCGCCATCCGGGCATAGTCGACCCCGAGGTGGACCGCGTGCACGACGGACCGGGAAAGGCAATTCGCCACCGGCTTATCCTTACCCGCCATGTGATGGATGTCCGTCGTGTACTCGGACACGGCAGAGAGGTGGCGCTGCTGCCGTGCCGACAATGGCTCGGCGACCTTGGCCATCTCGAACACAAGGGGCTTGTGGTCAACGAAGGCCGTGAACGGGCGGCCCTCCAGCAGATGGCGGAAGTGTCAGACCGCCAGGTGGAGCCCGAGCAACTCGCGGTCGAAGGTGCTGTACCGGCGTTCGTGCGGGCGAAGCTGCCGGCTGAAAAACTCGCAGTTGCCAAGCACCACGCACCCATTGATCGTGCACCGCGCCCACCGCGTAGTCCGACGCGTCGGTGGTGAGGGCGATCGGTGCATCGGGTGCCGGGTGCGCCAGCATGGTGGCGTCGGCCAGAGCCAGCTTTGCGCCCGCGAATGCCACGGCCATCGGCTCCGACCATGCGATGTCACCTTTGCCCGGCTTGCCCCGAATGGCCTCGTGCAAGGGGCGGAGGAGCTGGGCGACGTGGGGCACGAAGCGGTGGTAAAAGTTTACCATGCCCAGGAACTCCTGGAGCCCCTTGATCGTGCGGGGCCACGGGAAATCCCTGACCGCCTCCACCTTGGCCGGTAAAGGGACGGCTCCGTGCTCGGTGATGCGGTGCCCCAAGAAGTCGATGGTGGCGACGCCGAAACGGCACTTGACGGGGTTGATGATTAGGCCATGCTGGCCCAGGCGTTCGGAAAGCGTGCGGAGGTGGAGCAGGTGCTCCTCCCGGGACGCGCTCGTGACTAGGATGTCGTCCAGGTAGACAAACAGGAAAGGTAAGTCGCGCAAGACGCTATCCATAAGCCGCTGGAACGCCTGAGCCGCATTCTTCAACCCGAAGGGCATCCGTAGGAATTCAAAGAGGCCGAAAGGGGTGATGACGGCCGTCTTCGGGACGTCGTCCGGTTGGACGGGGACCTGATGGTAGCCCCGGATGAGGTCCACCTTAGAAAACACGGTCGTGTTGGCCAACCGGGCAGAAAAGTCCTGAATGTGTGGGACCGGGTAGCGGTCGGGGGTGGTGGCATCGTTGAGCCGGCGGTAGTCCCCGCATGGCCGCCATCCCCCGCCGGGCTTCGGCACGATGTGCAGCGGAGAAGCCCAAGCGCTGTTGGAGCGCCGCACGATCCCCAGCTGCTCCAGCGTGGCGAACTCCGCTTTCGCCACCGCGAGCTTCATGGGCTCGAGTCGGCGTGCCCGGGCATAGACTGGCTGCCCGACCGTGGGGATGTGGTGCTCCACCCCGTGTTTAACGGCCACCGCTGAGAAGGTGGGCCACGTGAGGGCCGGGAAACTGGCGAGGAGGCAGGTAAAGTCGGCCGCTACCGGAAGCGTGCAAACTGAACTCGCCGGGATGGAACCTTCCAGCAAGCCGCTTGGCAAGCCGCTCAGTGAGCCGCTTAGTGAGCCGCTCAACGAGCCGCTCAGCGAACAAGCGAGCGAGCTAAAGGTTTCGGCCTGGATGAGCCGTCTGCGCTTCACGTCGACCAACAACCCATTCGCACATAGGAAGTCCGCACCAAGCAATGCCATTGGCACGCTGGCGGTCACGAACGACCATTGAAAGCGCTGCCTTCCGAACCGCAGGGAGAGGCAGCACTTCCCGAATGTGCGGATGGGTGTACCGTTGGCGGCAAGCAATGCGGGGCCCCGGCCCGCGGTTCGCTTGTCGGACGTGGAGGCGGGGATGACGCTTACCTGTACCCCTGTATCGCAGAGGAAACGGCGCCTGTACAAGGTGTCCGTAATGAACAGGAGGCTGCCGGAATGGCCGACGCTCAGGGCCGCTAATGAGCGCCGGCCTGGTCATTTCCCGACTTGTGAAAAGAGCATGGCGGGCGACACGTCCTAGCCTTGTGGCCGAACCTGGCGTGGAAATAGCACCAGGCTTGCGGCGGCGGGGGCGGCGGCAGCCGCGGCGGCCGCGGTTTTCTCGGCGGCAGTGGTGGTGGGCGGGGAGCGGCAGCGGCCATGAGGGACGCTGTGGCCTCTGCCCCGGGATCCACGACGGCAGCACCGTAACTCGACCGCGTGTCCCAAGCCGCCAAAAACTTGTCGGCCTCGACGGCCAGGGCACGGGGTTCCTTTATTTCGGAACCGGCCAGCGCGAGGCGTACCTGTAGAGGTAGCTGGCGTAGCAAACGCGCCCAGAATAAGAAATCCGGGGCTTGGTCACCCAGCAGCGACAGCATAAAATCCATCCGCAGGGATGGTCGTGTGTCGCCGAGTTTGGGAAGGTCCAGGAGGCGGTCGGCCCGTTCGATCTCCGTGAGGCCGAACGTGTGGCGATGAGGAGACGTTTGAGCGCCCCGTACTTGTGGTCGACCGGCGGTGCCGCAGGATGGACACGACTCAGGCGGCAGTGCCGGGCCCCTTGGGCGGCGACCACGTGGTAGTAATGGGTCTCGTCCGCCGTTATGCCTCGAAGCTGAAATTGCGCTTTGGCCTACACGAACCACACATCGGCCTGTGCTTCCCAAAACTCTGGGAGTTTTACTGCGACGGCGTTGTTGGCCATGGTGCGTTCGGTGGTCAGCAACGGCTGAACCAATCGGGGTCACCAGTGAAGTGTGGTGCTGCGCACACAACTTGCTTGCCAACGAGGTAGGCCACAACGCATTTGTTAAAACCAAAAGAGTCTTTATTTCGAAAGCTCGAACTGCAGCACTGAGCGGGCTCGAGCTTAGAGCCCGCATATATGTGCCGAGGCCACGCCTAGTCCCCGGGCGTGGCCGATCGGTCGAAGGGCGGGGCATGTACCATCGGTCCCCGCCTGGGCGCTCGCGCCACCCACTGGTGCGCGGAATTATTACCCCTTGTGCCCGCCACATATATATATATATATATATATATATATATATATATATATATATATATATATATATATATATATATATATATATATATATATACCATATATATATAATAAAAGGCAGTGTAAGTGTGTTTCCATCTTTCCATAACTCCAAAACCATGAAACCTAGCGCCCCCAAACATTTGCATGCATACACCTGGACCTCCAATGGATTGCATGAATTCAAACTGGGTGCTTGGGAGTGTTTTTGAAGATGATTTGTGCTAACAGGCTTACCTTTGGTCAGCCTGCAGTCAGGTCGCTCAGCTTGGGGTCTTAATTCCCCTCCTCCCCCCCCTCGCCTCGCCTCTTTCCTCCTCTCCCCCACCCTCTTCACTTTTCCGGCACAAAGCGACTATGTGTTGCCTGGCAACGCTGGGTACTCTTCCTAGTGTGTGTATATGTACATATATATATATATATATATAGCTTTGGAGTCGGGATCAATGCCTGTCTGAACCGCGGTGGGACACACATTGAGAACGTAAATTTCAAGGATTTTGCGTAAATGCCAATTTCAGACCTCGGGCTCTCACCAAGTCGAGCAGAGACGTTACTGCAATAGCAATCAGTGATAGAAAATACCATATCATAAGCTTTCAAGAAATGTTTGGTTTACGTTCCTCAGGGTCCCGTTTCTTTTTAAATAAACGTTTAAAGTTGTATCACTCTTTTTGAAACATCCTGTATGTATTGTGTACAGTACATACTAAATAAGAACATGAAAGACATATGTCGGGACCTTGGGATCAGCTACTTTCGTTATTAACCCTTTGTTGTCTAGCATCAGGGACCGTCGAAATCAGAGCCTCGCAGGCTGAGCTTGCATAAGGGAGGAATTACATACTCCGGCTCATGTTTCTTGCGAGTCGTGTAATTCAATGGCGATTTCGTTGCTTGTGGACGGTGTAAAGTATCTCGACAAACTGCGATCAATTGTCGTACGCGTTTATTCACTCTGCCAATCAAGGCCCGATTCACAGCAGCGCCATCCGAGCTCTGGCGTAGGGATACAACCCGGTCCCGGTGTAGGGATACAACGATGAACATTTGCACTGCATACATGACATCCTCCCCTTTAAGTCCAAAATTACCAAGAGCAATATACGTGCTAGATTTCCAGAATTGACATTTCAAAAGCAACATTTCCAAAACATGTGAAAATATGTGTGCAAACGGTTATGAGAATAATGAAAATACGTGAAAATAGAACATGTGTCAACGTGAAAAAAAACATCTTCAAAGATTCAACCGGTCGGGTGCTTTTCTCTCACGCATTGAGCGTCGCGGTGTACCAGTGGATACAGAGTCCGAGGTGATTCCTTTGGGTCGCGGTGTACCAGTGGATACAGAGTCCGAGGTGATTCCTTTGGTCTCCACGAAGGGTGTAGCGTTTGCAGAGGTTTTCGGGGCATCCGAGCTGGCTGGAGCGGCCACGACGATCTCCGGCAGTGGCGGGTCGAACTGTTGTCCTGACTGTGACGATGCTACAGGCTCCATCGACTCACAGTGACGGTAGGTTATGTGGTCCTGATGTCGACGAATTTTGCGGCCGTCCTGCAGGCAAATCACACTGGACAGTGGACCTGGCTTCTCGATGATGTCTCCCGGTAGCCACGTCGCACCTGCACCAAAATTTCGGGCAAACACTGGATCTCCAATGTTGATACATCGACTGTTGGACGTCTTATCGTGCACCAACTTTTGATTAAGCTGGCTCTGATAAACATTTGATGATATGTCTGGTTTGAGATTGTCAAGTGTCGATCTCAAGTGTCGTTTCATCAATAACTCAGACGGAGCTGCACCGGTTGTTGATTGTGGCGTGATGCGGTATTTGAACAGGAGACGAGACAGCTTTGTTTCCAGGGTTCCCTCCTGAAGTTTCTGCAATCCGGATTTGATGATTCCCACGGATCGTTCGGCCAAGCCATTTGAAGCCTGGTGATGTGGGCTGACAAACTTATGTTTGATGCCGTTCCGACGTGTGAACTTGGCAAACTCGGTACTGGAAAAACACGAACCGTTATCACTCACGATCATCCTGGGCAGACCATGAGTGGCGAAACAGCGTCTGAGTCTTTCGATGACAATGGCTGACGTAGTACCACGCGTCACATAGGCATCAATCCATTTTGTGTGCGCGTCCGTAATTATTAGAATCATGCTGCCGTTAATAGGCCCGGCATAATCGAGATGTAGGCGATGCCACGGTTCGCTGGGCCATTCCCAGGGATGCAGTGGCGCTTTCGCAGGTGTATTCCGGGTGCTCTGGCAGGGGTAACAATGTCGAACATGATGTTCGATATCAGCATCAAGATTCGGCCACCACACATAGTTTCTGGCGAGTGACTTCATCTTCACAATCCCGGGGTGACAGTCATGGATTTCATCCATGACCCTGGAACGCAGATTTTTCGGGATCACGACACGACATCCCCAGAGTAGGCAACCATTTTCCACGCTGAGTTCGTTTTTACGTGCTTTAAAAGCCGCAAAATCTGGGTCACCCTCAGGTAGCAAATGCCATCCAAGCTGTACAGCCTGGACAGTTCTGGACAGAACGGGGTCTCGTCGAGTATGAGTGCGGATCTGGCCAGAATCGACAGCACAATCTTCCAGATGATCCATCAGTGCGATAATGGATCCTGGTGTAGGCGAATCATCAACGGATTCTGGAAGGGGTAACCGACTCATGGCATCTGCATTTGTGATAGACGAACCGGGCTTATAACATATGGTGTAGTCATAAGCAGCGAGAAACAGGGACCAGCGGATGATCCTGGGCGGTAGTGTGTCAGATGTCGCCTTAGTTGGACCAAACAGACTGATCAGCGGCTTGTGATCAGTGCGAATCGTGAAATGATGTCCAAGAAGGTACTGGCGAAATTTGCCAACGCCGAAAACGATTCCCAATCCTTCCTTGTCAAGTTGGGAATAGTTTTTCTCTGCCGGGGTCAACGTTCTGGATGCAAATGCAACCGGTCTTTCTGTACCATCAGGCATCACGTGCGATAATACACTCCCCACTCCATACCGACAGGCATCGCATGTCAGCACAAGATCCTTCTCTGGATCAAAATGAACGAGAACATTGGACGATTTGAGCAGATCCTTAGAGGTCTGGAATGCTGATTGTTCACTAGACCCCCAGCTCCAGGAGACTCCTTTCCTCAAAAGCCGATAAAGGGGGCCCAAAACGTCGGTCACATTCGGGATGTAACGACCATAGAACTGAAGCAAACCGAGGTATGACTTCAATTCGGTCACATCTCGTGGAGAAGGAGCATCCTTGATAGCTCGGACTTTCTCATCTGTCGGGTGTAGACCCTCGGCATCAATCGTATGACCCAGGTACGTGACTGATGGCACCATAAACTTGCACTTGTCTCGACGCAAACGTAGGCCGGAGTCCGAAATCTTCTTCAGAACTCTCTCCAGGTTCTGTAGATGTTCCGCGTCCGTACGACCAGTAACCAGAATATCATCCTGGTAACAAACGACGTTGCGTTCGGCGGCAAACAAACTGTCCATGACACGCTGATAAATTCCAGGTGCAGATTTCACTCCAAAACTAAGTCGGTGGTACCTATACAACCCACGATGCGTGTTGATGGTAAGATACTGTTTCGAATTCTCGTCCAAGCAGAGCTGTAGATAGGCGGATTTGAGATCGAGTTTCGTAAAAGTCTTGCCTCCCGTGAGACGAGCATAGAGGTCTTCGATCCTCGGGATTGGATATTTATCCAATGAAGAACACCTGTTCACGGTCATTTTATAATCTCCACATATGCGGATGGACTGGTCCGATTTTATGACTGGAACGATGGGCGCCGCCCATTCGGCATACTGGATTTGCTCGATGATCCCCAGATTTTCAAGATGATCCAGTTCCTTGTCAATCCGCTCACGCAGGGCGAAAGGGACTGGGCGAGCCCTGCAAAATATAGGATTGGCATCCCGGTCAACCCTGAGTTTAGCCGTATGTCCTTTCAAGGTTCCAAGCTCATCCTTGAAGACATCCGGGTACGTATCCAGCACATTTTTGAGTGTGTATGCTGCGGTAGGAGAAACATTGGCTGCCCGGAGTTGATGAATGCTTTCCCACTTCAGTCGAATTATGCTCAACCAGTTCCTGCCGAGTAAGGAAGGGCCCTTTCCAGGAATGACGATCAGGGGTAGGTGAAACTCACGGTTATCGTAGCCCACCGTGACATCACATGTACCGCAGGGAACAATCTTCTCACCTGTATAGGTGGAGAGTCCATAGGTAGTAGGTTTCAGATGGGGTCGGTCAGCATCACTCCACAGGTTTGTGAAAACAGCATGGCTGATGAGCGAGACGGCCGCACCAGTGTCGACCTCCATTTGCAATGGTCGATTGTTGACGACAACATTGGCAAGAAGAGGGTCCCGCCTATGGTGAGAATCAATATGAAGCAGGTCATACGATTCTGAGTTGTCGGAAACAGAGCTCACCTGGTCAAGCTCGGGTTCCTCCGAACCGATAAACTGATGAATCTTGTCAGCAGCTTTTCCTTTTCCCGATTTGCGAGTGATGCAAGCTGGAGCAATATGGCCAGTTTTCGAACAGAAATGGCAGGTGGCATCTTTGAACCGACACGTCTCCGGAGGGTGCTTTCCGTTGCACCGAAAACAGTTGTTGTGGGTTTGAGACTGCACTGGCTTCTGACGAGGAGCCTTGTTCCAACGTTGTGGCTGAACATGATCCAACCGATTCACAGCAGGGCTGGTACCAGATGAGCGAGTGGCACCGATGCTTGTAGCGTTGCGTTCAGCACTTTCCATGGAAATTGCGGTGTCTCTGGCATTTTGGAACGTCAGTCTTCTCTCAGCAAGCAGGCGTCTACGAGTGCGGTCATCGGACATGCCAACCACCAGCAAATCACGAAGCATGTCATCAATCGTGTCCCCAAACTCACACAGATGTGACAGTTTTTTGAGGTGTGCAATGAAGTCTGCGATCGACTGACCTTGCTGCTGTCTGCACATGTAAAAATTAAACCGACACAGGATGACTGAAGGAGATGGGTTGCAATGTTCCTTCAAAGCGGCCTTGAGCTCTGCATACGTGAGCTCCTGGATTGTCCGAGGCCGAATCAGGTTTTTAACGAGTGTGAACGTCTCACCTCCGCAAACGGACAGGAAGACGGCCTTCATCAGGCCTTCGGTCGCAATGCCGTTCGCCTCGAAGTAGAAAGACAAACGCTCAGAATACGTGTCAAAATCCCCCTCATGAGGGTCGAATTCATCGATATGGCCGAAAGATGTCATGGTCTAGATGTTTACCTTCGTCGCCATGTAAAGTATCTCGACAAACTGCGATCAATTGTCGTACGCGTTTATTCACTCTGCCAATCAAGGCCCGATTCACAGCAACGCCATCCGAGCTCTGGCGTAGGGATACAACCCGGTCCCGGTGTAGGGATACAACGATGAACATTTGCACTGCATACATGACAGACGGGGTCCTGTGCGAAATACAAAATGAACTTTAATTGAAGCATCATGATGAAATGAATAACAAACATTATACGTTCTGCTGAACTTCGTTTTCACCGAGAAGTATCAGAATAGGCGGTATTAATCGTTAGTACGAGCGAGTCGTGAATCTTGTTTGCGTCGTGGTGATTCATTGGGCGTTTAGCGTTTTGGGCATGGCAAGATGGCGGCCGGCGTTTTGGGCGTGGCAAGATGGCGGCCGAGACCACCGCACAACTGAAGCCTGAAAAAAATTAGTCACGTTATTGGCTTCTATTTATTTTATGATATATTGTTTCAGTTTTATATATTAATGCATATTTTAAAAAAAAGAAAAAGTAAATATTAACCCTTACAGAGCCAACGTCGGAATTTACAACTCTGAACAATAAAAGCCAATTTGAACATCGTTTCACAAATTAAAACATTACCGTAAGGCTTATGTTGAGATGAAACGATACGATGTATAGAATAATATTACAACAAAGCCGATTATTCTCGCAAATCACGACTACCTTTCGGTTTATTTATTTATTTATTTGAACCTCCTTCAGGCTGCTCCTGGATTCGAACAAACATCGGTCCTGATCAAATTGTATTTTCATCAATCGGTCTGTACAACTCTTTACATTGTTCAAGCGCGATTACTTCATCAATTCGATGTTAGTAAAAGCATGATAATCATTTATCATGTTACATTTACTGAGGGTGTATTACGTTGTTTCTGCTTCCTTTCGAACCCGGCTGTGTTCCCGTTAGTTAAAGAAACCAAAAAATGTTCAAAATATAGATTACTGAGGTAAACGCGTGAAATATTCTTTTAAACTACTAAAACAAAGGGAAAAATGAAGCTGATTTTGGTTTTCCCGCTATTGGCTGAATATATCCCTTCTTTTGCTGAGGAGAATCGGGACCGGACACCGGATCCTGCTGAGGAGAATCGGGACCGGATCAGCGACAGAAGCGAGTCCTGCTGAGGAGAATCAGGATCGGATCAGCGGCAGAAGCGAGTCCTGCTGAGGAGAATCAGGATCGGATCAGCGGCAGAAGCGAGTCCTGCTGAGGAGAATCAGGATCGGATCAGCGGCGCAAGCGAGTCTTGCTGAGGAGAATCAGGATCGGATCAGCGGCAGAAGCGAGTCCTGCTGAGGAGAATCGGGACCGGATCAGCGGCAGAAGCGAGTCCTGCTGAGGAATGCTGTGTAACTCGGCACAACCCGATCCGAGTCCTTACAGAGTGTGTGCAAACGTTATCCGTGAGGTATTGAGCGGACAGTGCGAGTGTGTTTTGTGGTATTTTGTTTTTATTTAACTGCACATAATACTGTGTGGAACCTCACGTAGCAGGTACTGACTGTAAACTGGTAAAGGTAAAGGTACTTGGTTTTACCCCTTTGTTATTGTATTCCTTTAAATTTTACCGGCGCTTTGATTTTGGTGAAAGTTTTAATCAATACCGAGGATCGATCAAGTTCGTCATTAAGACTTTCAGCGCGGTTTATTTATTACGTACTCACGTGCTTGGGATGTGGTACCATATACGGGGCAGTCAACAAGTTTTTCGAACCGGGTGTATATAATGGAAAAGCAGAACCACAAGTCACATTTTATTTTTCAATATAGTCCAGGCCTCCTTCACTTCAATCCACGAGACTTACTCCACTTGTCCTTCAAACTCACGAATTCGGTCGTATAAAAGTCTTCGGACTGCTCCTCAGTCCCTGCCTCGCTCGCCTCCTTCAGGACCTCATATTGAAAACGGTGCTTTCGGAGCTGGGACTTCAGGTTTTGAAACAGAAATGAGTCACTTTGGGTCAGATTAGGACTATATGGAGGGTGGTTGGGTTGCTCGAAGCCACCAGTGTGAATAGACACGTGTGCAACATGGGATTTGGGGACCGGTGCATTGTCCTGGAGCGGGAGCACACCTCCAGTCAACATTCCTGGTATTAGTTACTGGTGATCGTTGTTTTATGTGGCAGGTAGCCAATCGGCAGAATCCCTTTAGCGTCCTAGAAAACGGAGGCCGGCAGATGGTTGAGTTCTAAACTTGTTGTGGGTTGGAGAATTTGTGTGCTTCCATTGAATGGATTCCATCTTTAACTTGTAGTCAGGGCCCTTAGGGATATTTTGGTTCAAATTCTTCCAAAAGCATCAAATTTGGCGCAGATGTTGCCCATGCCATACTCTTTCAATTTTTGACGGGCGCCAAGGGCGGTATGATCCGGGGACCATACCGGTCCATCCCGCCATGTCACCTGACCTATGACGTCATAATTAGGATATGCATCCAATCACATGGCGTACTATAAGTGGTCAAAGTTCAAAATGAATCGATCGAAAAATGAAGGCAGGGATCCATTTTTAAGGTTTTCATAAAATCCAATATGGCCGCCAGGTCACATGACCTATGACGTCATATTTATGACATGTACACAATCATGTATACATGAACCCGGATCATGATCGCACAAAAATTAAACACAAGGATATGGCATACAGTTCATAAAACATCAAAATCCGTACCTTTGTAATTAGACTGATGAACTGCATATGCCTGAAAATTAGGAAATAGACATGTAAATATTTCCTCTAATTGTCAAAAATAAGGTCAGAGTTCGATTACCCAACCCAGAAACATAAAATGGTGAACCTCGCGTAAATCTTGACAAAAAACTCAAAAACCCCCAAATATTCCCCCAAATATTCCTACAGGTCGCACAAGATCTGCCTGCAACCCTCTTATGGTTAAACTGCCAAAATCAAGACTCTGCTCACTTGTCAAGTCACAAAACTGTCAAGTCGCTCACAAATCAAGACTCAAAACTCCTTCATTCCTCTTTTCTCCCGCCTCTGGAACAAACTCCCTCACTCTCTTCAATCCCACTCTACCCTCCAGGTCTTTAAAACAGCTGTTCACCACCATCTCTTATCCTCCCCCATCCAAAACCTTGATCTTTTCTACCCCCGCTAATTTCGGTCCCCATGTGTTTTATACCTCTTCCCCCCCCCCCCCCCTCCCCTTCCCACGCCTCCTGCCCCCAAGCCCTCTCCCTCCCACACTTCTCCCTGCTCTCAAATGTTGTGGTTGTGTGCTTCCCCTTCTCTCCCCATCTTGGCTTCCGCTCCCTCTTTTGTATATTTTGTTTGTCTGGTTGATTTGTTTGTGAAATAAATGTTAGCTCTTTCACGAGCCTCGATTCAGTATACAAAAAAAACACAAAAAAACCAAAAAAAAAAACCGACATGTTTGACTCAAAAATGACCTTTAAGATGACCTTGAGGGTTGACCTTGACCTCGAATCATCAAAATAACATCATAATTGGATTCCTCGACCTCGAAAACCCCTGAAAAGTGGTATCATACATGATTCCAACCCTTTTGGTTATTTAACTGATTTTCCTCTAATCCGGGTGGCGGCCATTTAGTATTTCGCCAATATGGGGCCCCCGGGGGAGGGAGGGGGGGGGGGCGCCCGTCTTGGCGCCTGTCAAAAATCGAAAGAGTATGGCATGGGCAACATCTGGGTCAAATTTGGTGCTTTTGGAATAATTTGAACCAAATGGCCCCAAAATATCCCTAATAGTGTGTGGTATGAGGTGTCATGAAAAACAGCTCCCGTGCGATTTGCGTGCTAAAATTGATTTTTTTGCTTTGTTGGATTGATTTTAGGTCAATTTATTCGAAAATAATGGGGTTCAAATTTTCCGACCCCTGGACCCCCTTCCGCTCCCTCAAGCGGTAAGGGGTGTTTTGTTTCCAGTGACCCCCGGGACTGACCATGCGACTTTCTCCCCTAACAACTGAGAGATTTTATTGATCTCGGGGTCGTTAGAGAGGTTTTCGATGACACTAAATCCATTTATGATACTTTCGAAGCGACCGGAAGTGGCGATCCCAGATTTCCGTTCACCAAAGATGCTAAGGTCAAGGTCATTTCAATTGTAGCAATAAACTTAGGCATGTAATACCTCTTTTTTATGGTTTTCAGGCACAGGAAGACGTTTGGTGCAGTTATTTTTGCGATCTAGATGCCCTGTCGCGAGATAAGGACAAAAAAAAATTGGTAAAATGCTCAAGGCTCTTCAAAGCAGGCTTTACTGTAAACGGATTGCCCGCGCAATGCAATTCGATGGAGTGACGGATCTTCAGAGCGTTTTCTCTCGATCTCGCTGCAACTTGTCCCGAAAGCTGGTAATGTTCACTTCGCTCAGTAGATTTAGAGGCTTGAGGGAAACTGTTGAGATACTGCTTCACTATACGAGCGAGGTGAGGTGTGGTAGTAAGAAGTCGGTCTAGGGCAGCTTCGTCTTGGCTCAATCCAACCATCCCGCCGTGACGCTTCAACCCTTTGATCTCTTGCTCCAGGGCCTGGTCGGTGAAAAGATGAGTGAAGGGAACGTCTGATTTTGCCACAACGAAGTCTCCTGATTTCAGGGCCTCCCACGTAACTGGATCATCCTCTTCCAGAGCATTCATTTGTGCAAGATGGACTGGCATTAGGCGAGCATAATTCAGGAGATCGCGCGCGAAGAAATACTTGATGAGGTTCTCTAAGGCAGCCAAGTAACCTCCCCAGTCAGCTGAACGGCAGGCACCTATGAGATGCAAAAGACTTTCCACTTGCTCGAGGTACTGGTTGAGAAATTGAGCGAGCTCGCCGATGTTGTCATCTTCTTTCTCATGGGGATTTTCTGGGTATGAGGACCGGATGTCGTTGTAGATATCAACCATGTCTTGGCTACGGCCGTGGAGAGCTTTCTTGAGAGCAACGCATTGGTCACGAAGTGGTTCAGGTGGATGATCAGAGAAAATGGCGTCAAACTTCATCATCATGACCGCCAGGCTAGTCGTGATGTGGTACTCAACTCCTCGCTTGTATGCCTTGCCACCATAGACCCCACGAAGACCTGCAGAAGTGTATGTGCCGCTTTCAATCGCACACGTGTCAATGCCACTTCCGTCGATTGTTTTGCCAAGAGCGTGCAGGGCAGCAAACGCAATATGCAAAACGCCCGCTCGGAGAATCCAGTTGGTGTTATTCACTGACTGCTGAATCTTGAGGGCGCGGCTGTAAAGATCAAGATCGAGCGTTATGAGGGTTCTTCTCTCAGGACCAACCACAAAAGCAGAAATGCCCTGAGTCAACATCAGAACAGTATAGAGGGTCGAGTAATCCGTTGGAGAAGTCTTGAATAGCGGAGCGATCACTTCTGTGTTAGTCGGGCTCAGACTCTGACATGAGCGTGATGACAGAAGAGATTTAGTGGCACCCCATGTTGGCATAACTTCTTCCTTTGCTAACTCCTTACCTTTAAGGATTCGTTTTGTCACTGAAAGAATAGGATCGTCGGAATATCTGGGGTTTTGACCTGCGGTCTGACCTTGCAGTTCTTCAGTCTCTTGCTGCTCTATATTCTCCACACGTTGGTCATTTAGCTTTTCACCACCTCTGTCATCAGTACCGTAGTAGTTGGCAAGCACCCAGGTGTGAGTGAAGTCTTTGGAAATCTTACTCCTCCGCTTTTCTAGATGGTAGACCTCAAATCGAATTGGTTTAGGTTTAATGATTGGCTCTTGCAGGTACTTGACTTCGAACGCGAGTGGTGCCGGTGCGAGAAGTTTCTCTGGGATTGGTTGATGGGCTCGCCATCTTCTGCTCGCTGGTTGATCACGATCACTGTGCCATGGAATGTGTTCTGTCCAGTTGGTGTGTCTTCTAAGAGGTCGATGTTATCAACAGCGAACCAGATGTTCAATCCCTTCTTGATGAAATCAGGCAGATAAAATCCACCAGCCTCCTTCATTCGCTGAAGAACGCCTTGCTCTATGCGCTTTTCGAGATCAAGGAGCCTCTGGTAGTCTGGTAGTCGCTCCCAATGTAAACTTCTGATAGGTTATTGACGAGGTTTTTGTCACGAACTCTGGAATGAATGGTGAGCGGCAAGCCTATTGAGAGGGGCGTCTGGGCAGTTTGCTGAAAGATTTCGTTTTGTTTTGGCTGATGCTTTACCTGGCGATCGGTTCGAGTATTCTGGACGAGAAACTGGCAAGCAACATCAACAGTTTTGTCCACTTGTGCATTGCGCATTTCAGAAACTTTGAGAACATGACGGCCAAATCGGAGATGAGTGAGGAAGAACTGGAGAAGTGGAGGATTCTCAAAGTCTTCAAACATTCCCCTGAACGACCAGCTTCGATGCTGCATTATCTCTTCCCTTAGAATGTTTGCCATGTTCTTCAAGTTGCCAACTGTGTCGTCGTTATCCAGCTGTGCAGACCTCAGTTGCATGGCCTTCCTAACCGCCAGTGAAAGAACGAGGTTGTCGGGCTCATTTTTGCGTACTGATTGGACGAACTGGATATTCGGAAGCCGTTCAGTAATGAGCTTTTTCAAATGCTTGCGGTAGTTGGTTGTCTGATTGATCTCTACATTATACCTCTTCAAAATGGACAAATATGCACCATTCACTTCAGCCATGTTCAGAGTAAGATCGTCCGCAGTTAGAGTATTTTGGACGGAGAGAAGCAACTGTTCATCACATAGAGAGCCAATAAGCTGGGTAATACTATGATCTTTTCGCGTTAAAGTGCGCTGCGCGTATCGTAAACATTTCCTATGATAGTATTTTTCAAGAGCAGAGGCATCCCCAGCGTCTTCTAACTCGGACACGCAAGTTCTGATGCGGTCATCCTGAGTCTTGAGCTTTATCTCGAGGAAGTTTTCACCCATCTTGTCAGAGTAAACGCGATGGAGAGGTTCTGATATGTTATTAGAACAAAAGCTACATGACGAGAACAGACACACCTTTTCCTTCGGGATGGTTTTTGTTATTTTAGGTCGGGTAGAGTCAGCCACACTGGAAGGTCGTCCAGGCCCACGCGCAGGGCATGTAGGAGAATCAAACCGGACTCGTTTAACCCTTAGCCGTTCAATCATGCTTGTGTTGACGATGGGTTTTCGACATTCGCTATGATACCATACTGATTTCCGTTCAGATTCACCTAAGCTAGCTAACCGATCTGTAAGTCGCTTAATATCACCCTGACCCAAAGACAGTCGCTCGTTAGCACAATAAATAAGTTCGCCAATCATATCAGGATTGTTTATCAGTCTCTTCTTTGATGTAGCTCCCTCATTGCAGATGATGCACACGCTGTTCTTCTCAGACATGACCTCTAGATGGTTTTGTACTAGTCTCTGTCAGCCTTCTTTCTGAAAAACAAACACAAAAAAGCCTTGAGCATTTTCCTAATTTTTTTTTTGTCCTTATCTCGCGACAGGGCATCTAGATCGCAAAAATAACTGCACCAAACGTCTTCCTGTGCCTGAAAACCATAAAAAAGAGGTATTACATGCCTATGTTTATTGCTACAATTGAAATGACCTTGACCTTAGCATCTTTGGTGAACGGAAATCTGGGATCGCCACTTCCGGTCGCTTCGAAAGTATCATAAATGGATTTAGCGTCATCGAAAACCTCTCTAACGACCCCGAGATCGATAAAATCTCTCAGTTGTTAGGGGAGAAAGTCGCATGGTCAGTCCCGGGGGTCACTGGAAACAAAACACCCCATAAAAGGGGGTCCGGGGGTCGGAAAATTTGAACCCCATTATTTTTCAATATTTTGACCTCGAATTAATCCAACAATGCAAAAAAATCAATTTTAGCACGCAAATCGCACGGGATTACACTTCATACCACACTATAAGGGCCCTGACTATTGGGGTTCCAGTGATGAATCCAGTCACCAGACGGAAAATAAAGTTGGCAGAATTGGCTTCACACAGGTCAAGGAGCTCATGACTAGAGGCCGTCCTCCGGTGTCGATGTTAACTGCTGAGGTTTTGAGGAACCCATATTGCAGAAACCTTGGACTTTCCCAAATGCTCATGGATGATGGTCACAACACTTCCATGTGAAATTTCAACCTCACCTCAGGCTTATTTATTCGACCTTGATACGTTGATCCTCCATCATCTAGTTCTCAAGCCTGGCTACGTACAGTCAGTGGCATCTGAAGGCTGTCCTGACTGAGTAATCCTCAAGGCTCTCACACCCAGGCTTGAACTCCTTGGCCCACCTTGTTATGGTGGCATATTAAGCGGCATCTATGCCACACACTCCCACCATGTGACGACGAATTTCTGTTGCATTGGAACCTTCTTTGGTTGAGAATTTTATCCCTCAATTTATCAATTTATCATCTCCGATGCTCAATTTTTTAAAAATATGTAATTTTCTCAGAGGCTATATTTGAAACGCTCAATCTGAAACGGAAAATAGTTTTATAATATATTTAATAAATAAATCACATCAGTCGAATTTACTGAAACAAATAACCAAGCATTCTACTTTGTCACCAAAAAATTAGAACCCTGCTATATTGCTTTACCCCTAAATTGCAAAGCTTCTTCGCCGCCCTCGTTTTGCGTAAATTGTGAAAATGATGGAGAGGAGGGAGGTAGGGGATGTAGGAGCAGAAAATATACATTGGGGGGGGGGGGGGGGAAGGGGGGTCATAGTTATGCCATATTTGCGTAAGGTAATAACTATGCGATATGGTGCATAAGATAAGTCACTTTCATAAGGTACCCGGTGGTCCTCGGTCTAGTTTTTTTGTGGGAAACTAAAACTACACTACACCCACTAAGTAATTGGGTCGAGGATCAATTCATATTACCTTCCATGTAATGTGATGCAATATGATAAGAACCACCTTTAGAGGCCATTTTTCCCCACAGAGCAGGGGTTGGCCTTTTTCAGGCACTGTGGTCCCCTTTTTGAAGCAATATTTTATGGTTTGGTCAAGTGTTGAGGAAGGATGAAAGTGACTGGTTGAGAAGAGTGATGGAAATGAATGTAGAAGGAAGTAGAGGACGGGGAAGACCGAGAAAGACTTGGCTAAAGATGGTCGAAGAAGAAATGCGGGCAACGGGGTTAACAAGGGGAGATGCAGAAAATCTGGTAAAATGGAGAAGATTGTCATGGGGACCGCAAGGCTAACCCCAGCTCCAGCAGGGAAAATGGCCTTAAAATGCCTGTTTTATTTTATGGCCGGATGCCCTTCCTGCCGCCAACCCTGTTGGTCCCCTCTTGTGACGCACAGGGAATTACCAGTGAACTGGTACTCAATTTGCGGACCTTGGAAGGATGACAGGCTGAGTCAACCCCCTGTTGTTAATTCAGCGATCGACCGGGATTCGAACCCAGGATCCTCAGATCCCAAGCCAGCACCCTAATCGCTAAGCCAACACCAGGCTCATACCATATGATAGTGATTTTTAAATCAAATATATTTTTCAAAAATTTCAAAGTTTTTATTTTTGCTTAATACACTTCCCAGCACTCATTGATGAACCCCCAGCACTTCAAATTGTGTCCTTACTGGTAATATAACGTTGCATATTGTTACGGTCACTTATGCATCTTCAACGACGGCTTGCGCCACCTGGACGTTTATGGGACAAAAAGATCTCCACGTCCGCTAGGTTCATTTGGTGTTAACTGGCATTTTGGAACACACGAACCATGGCGAATCTGCCGCCAAGACTGACTGAGTGAACCCATCGGCGATCCGCTTTTAAAGCGCTTTAGTGCGAATCCAAATTGCCCATCTAACGGATTTTTATGCCAATTTATTAAGTGCTATGGAACCCACTCCCTTATGACCACACACAGGTTATCATTAAACGGGATTTTATTTTAAGGAAGGAAAGAGGAGGAAGAGTAACACAGCCGTGACAGTGGCCATCATACTGTGACAAATTAATTATAAATAACCCCAGCGATCTCGAGAACCACGTCTGCTTAAATATGGCCTTAATCATTTTGCCGGGGGTGGAACACGAGACGGAGAAAAAACCTGAACTGTGCTTCACTCCTTGACACAGCTTGCGCTCGCTCTCCCATGATCACCCTCAGCTGCCCGTTGGGGTCTTGTTCAGGCGTACTCTTGCGGGCCTCCCCTCTGGGACTTGTGGAACACAAACCTGAGCTGCCAGGAAGTCTACAGTGTGAGCAGCACACAAACTAGAGGGAAAAACCAACCCTGAATAAGGATGACCGCAGCTACAAAGGAAGGAGTGAAAGCCAAGGGACGGCACCAACCAAAGAGAGCCCGAAGTGCATTTTAAAATTGTAGGAAGGGTGGGGGCGGGGGATGGGAGGAGGGCTTACACAAACACTGGGGCGGGAGATGGGAGGAGGGCTTACACAAACACTGGGGCGGGGGATGGGAGGAGGGCTTACACAAACACTGGGGTGGGGGATGGGAGGAGGGCTTACACAAACACTGGGGCGGGGGATGGGAGGAGGGCTTACACAAACACTGGGGCGGGGGATGGGAGGAGGGCTTACACAAACACTGGGGCGGGGGATGGGAGGAGGGCTTACACACACTGGGGCGGGGGATGGGAGGAGGGCTTACACAAACACTGGGGTGGGGGGTGGGAGGAGGGCTTACACAAACACTGGGGTGGGGGATGGGAGGAGGGCTTACACAAACACTGGGGCGGGTGAAACGAAGATTCTCTTAAACATAGAGCAATTACATCGTGCTTATTCTAACATGTACTATGAAATAACTATTCTACTCTATTCCCCATTTTACCCCCTAAACCAGATCTGTAACAATATGATGGTTTTCTCGTAGCTGAAGAAAAGGTCTGATTGGAGCACTTGTGGTGTTGTTCAAATTGGCAACGTAGTCTTTGTATGTTCTTCACGTGGTGCATTACAAATGGGTTTTGAGATTTGCGTTGTACCATGCCAAACATCGTGGTGATTGTTTCAGGGTCAGTTTCCTCTTCTGATACTAATTATTACTTCTGCCACCAAAGGTGGATGGAGGTTATGTTTTCACGTCTGTCTGTTTGTCTGTTTGTTACTTGGTTACTTGCAAAATCGAAGATTTTTCAAGTATATTGGTCGGTTGCGTTTGTGGTTCTGTCTGTCTGTCTGGCTGATACTAATTTGTTTGTCACCGGCCTACAGGTCACAATTTTCAACCGATCTTCACGAAACTTTACCAAATGGTAGAGTTGGTCAAAAGCAAGAAGCCTATTGTTTTTGGGGTAAAAAGGTCAAAAGGTCAACATAGGCCGAAGGTCACAAAATTTGCTAAATTTCTAAAATCCTCAATTTTCATCCAATTGACTTGAAATTTGAAGAGGACTTGCATATCTGGTCACTGAATTCAACCACCAAGTATTTTTGATGTCAACATTGGCCAAAAGGTCAACATAAGCCAAATTTCTAAAATCCTCAATTTTCATCTAATTGACTTGAAATTTGAAGAGGACTTGCATATCTGGTCACTGAATTCAACCACCAAGTATTTTTGAGGTCAACATCGGCCAAAAGGTCAACATAGGCCAAATTTCTAACATCCTCAATTTTCATCCAATTGACTTGAAATTTGAAGAGGACTTGCATATCTGGTCACTGAATTCAACCACCAAGTATTTTTGAGGTCAACATAGGCCAAAAGGTCAACATAGGCCAAGTTTCAAAAATCCTCAATTTTCATCCGATTGACTTGAAAATTGAACAGCATTTGCACATTGAGTCACTAAATAGGGAAACTAACTATTTTTGAGGTCAAAAGGTCAAAGGTCAACCTTCCAAAAGCATCATTTTTCATCTAAAAATCGTCACTTTTCTTCCTATTGACCTGAGCTTTGATCAAGATTGTCAATTTTAATCTTGATGAAATGGACAATTTGCTGTATCAATGGAATTTTTTCCCTTGGGGGTGTGGGGCGGATTTTGTGACACAGACGAATCGATTCGATTTTGGTGAAGATCTGATTATGGATTTGGATATGATAATTATTTATTTTTAAGTGATTCTTCACCATTGCATTGGGAGATCGGAGCAAAAACTATTGATGGCATGATACTTAAAAGAGTTGTGGACGAGTTATGACTAAACTTGGTGGATGAGTTGGTTTGGTGACGAACAAGCCGATTAAATTTTGGATCAGGTCCGAATCCAGATCCGGCCTATCAGTGGGATACAAAAGGTAAACTGTTCACCAGCGGAGGTATGCGCTCTACCGGGTGACGTTATAGTTGTTATAGTGTGTCAGTTCTACTGAAACAGTTTCAATCCTGGATGGCTCGTCACTCTGACGCAGGCTACTTCACTAAGTGAGCTTGAATTTGTAATTTGTTAATGGCGCTGGCAATAGTTTGCTTACTCTTCACCAGACACCGTGAGACGTTTATCCCCCACCAACTAATGCTGGCAAATGGGACGCCCAGTTTAACGTCTATCCGAGGGGGAGCACACCCATTGATGAATCGCCCTGTCTGAGAAGCACCAGGATGACAGTTTATATCTGGGCCAAGACGCGAACCCATGCTAGATAAATCAGAGGCGAGTGTGCGTACCTCTAGTCCAGGCCATCCTTCCAGCCCCATAATCAAAATGGTAATTGATCACCTTGTCCTTAAAAAAAAAAAAAAAAAAATATTATACTAGCAACGGCACCTGCCCTATGGGCGGGGCTTCAATTGTGAGGCCCAAATGAAAAGGCAAAATATGGGAAATTGAAGGCTTTTTTATTTTAAACGATTTATATAAACATCCGTTAAATCATATCACACGCAAATCATCAAATTCTAAACAGTATTTGTAGAATTTCAATAAGAGCCACATCACCGTTCATATCGGTAAATATTATTCCATCATGTTTGGAAAAATTAGAAAATTGGGAAAACAATATAGCCTAATTTACTCCAGGGGGTCCCAGAATTACCCACCCAAAATTTCGTTGCGATCGATTCAGCCGTTTTTACGGTACCTGGGAACACGGACAGACAGACATTTGGTGAATTATAGTAAGAAGATTTATTTTAAACTAACATTGACCATTTTGCACGAGTGACTGATTTGTTTGTCATTATTTTTCAGGAAGTGTGGGAAGAAGATTGGAGGAAGGGGCTGGAGGCCAGATGAGCATGTGGGAAGGAGCTCTGCTTACCCTCTTTGTACTCGTCAGTACCTCTGCCTGTGTGCTTGTCTTTATGGTGTTTGGTGAGTGTCCTCTTAGTATGTGACAGAACATGTGGTTTTGTTTTAACTTGCGACATTTTTGCTGCTGCTTCATGTGTGGAGAAGTGAAAGATTGTATTTTATACTTTGGGTGTTAAAGTTTTTTTGGGGGGGAGGGGTGGGAGGGGGGAGAGGGGAGGGTGATTCTTATTTTTTTTAAAGTAGGTTATAACAGACTTGGTGGCGTAATGGTTAGTGTCCACTCTGAATCTGGGAGGTCTGTGGTTCAAACCCTGTCCGAGTCATACCAATAACTTTAAAAAGGGTATGTTCCACTTCCCTGCTTGACGGTCAGCATTTATAGGATAGAGCATGGACAAAAACCATAGAGTTACATCCATGGGGAGGAGGAAATTGCTCGTTGATTGCCCTGTTGAGTGCAGACAGAAAAGCGATGTCGTAAAGATGGTGTCGCTGGTACCCAGAATGCTCTGGGAAGTGATGCAACACCAGGATGAAAGTTTATAGCCCTGTAATTGTAATTGTAAGGTGGGAGATACTTTTTACACGGTATGTTATGGATGAATAGATGGTACACTGTATTTTAAATGGAAATATTAAATTTAATTGTGAATAAATGGAATAAAATTGAATACCGGTAACCATTTGGCCTTACACATGATGTCAGTCAGGAGAGGTTTTCAGTTTGATAACTTTCTTGGAGTTCAGGCTTTTGCATAACTTGCACATAGGACATCACAGCTCGATTGTTTGTACAATACAACAACAACAACAACAACAGGCATTTTAAGGCCATTTTCCCTGCAAGAGCGGGGGTTAGCCTTGCGGTCCCCATGACAATCTTCTCCATTTTGCCCTATTTTCTGCATCTCCCCTTGTTAACCCCCTTGCCCGCATTTCTTCTTCGACCATCTTTAGCCAAGTCTTTCTTGGTCTTCCCCGTCCTCTACTTCCTTCTACATTCATTTCCATCACTTCTCAACCAGTCACTTTCATCCTGTCTCAACACATGACCAAACCATCTCAACCTGTTTCTCTTCACAGCATCCATCACAGGCTCTATTCCCATCATCTTTCACAATTCATCATTTGTCTTCCTCTCTCTCAACGATACTCCACACATCCACCGAACCATTCGCATTTCCACCCTTTCCAACCTTCGTTGCTGCTCTACGTTCATTACCCATGTCTCGCTCCCATAAATCATAACACTTCTCACACATGCAGCATACACTTTTCCCTTCAGCCTTAACGACACTCCCCTCCTAGTCAGCACGCCACTCAGTTCCCGAAACTTCTTACATGCACATTTCACTCCAGCAACCCTTGCCGAGTCTGATCCACCTTCTCCATTCAGCATGTCTCCTAGGTAACAATGTTTTCACACCTTCCAGCTTCACGCCGTCTCCAGGATCCAACTCATCCTCCATCTGCAGCTCCCTCTGTGCACACCTTAATCTTGAATGTAGCTGCCACACTGGTTAATGACCCTCTCAAACCACTACATTTTTGATGAACCCACTCAGCGCACATTGTACATTGAATGGAATTCACTCCGACACCCTTCCTGCACACAGCACACGGCCACTTCCCGAAAACCTTCGTTTTTCCGATATTCACCTTCAGACCTTTTGTCTCCATACATTCCTTCCACCTGTTCATTTTCTCCTTCAGTCCATCCATACTTTCTGCAATCAACACCAGATCATCTGCATAAAACAACTCCCACGGTAAACCCTCCTTTACGTTCCGAGCCAGCACTTCCATCACAGCTACAAATAGTAGCGGACTTAGTACCGACCCCTGATGCCCTTCCACCTTCACCTCAAACTCACCACTGTTCCCGTCCTTAGTCCTTACAGCTGTGCGCGCTCTTTTGTACATTGCCATCACTACTCCGATCAACTATTCCTCCACTCCTAACTTCCTCAATGCCCATGTCACTACTTCACGTGGAACCCTATCGAATGCTTTCTCCAGATCAACAAACCCAAGAAACAACTTCTTCCTCTTCTCCATGTACTTGTCCTGCAACTGCCTCACAATAAAAAGCGCGTCTGTCGTTCCTCTTCCTGGCACAAATCCAAACTGCATTTTGTCAATCTTCACTTTCTTCCTTGTCCTCCTCTCCAACACCCTTTCCAATACCCTCATTCCATGCTCCAATAACTTTATCGCTTGATACGAGCCACAGTCCAGAGGGTCACCTTTCCCCTTGTATAGAGGGACGAGGCTACTCAATTCCCAATCCACTGGAATGCGGCCTTCTTTCACCACCATATTACAGATCTCTGTCATTCTCTTCACACCCCAACTTCCTGCTGCCTTCAACATATCTCCCACCACTCCCGTCGGCCCTCCCGCTTTTCTACTCTTCATTGATTTCATCGCTTCCTCAACTTCCTTCTCGGTTAACTTCTCTGCCGGTCCAAAAACTGGGTTACTCTCTGTGTTGCCATCACATTCATTCTCTGCATTCAACAGTATTTCCATATATCTCTTCCATCTTCCTTTAATTCCATCTGGGTCCACAACGATTTGTCCCACTTCATCCTTCAAGCAACTCACCCCCATCACATCACACCTCTCTTTCGTTATCTGCTTTGCAATCCTGAATACCGCTCTTTGACCACCTTCCAAATCCAAGCGTTCTCCGAACATTTTCCTCCATGCCTCCTGCGCCTTTGCTACCTCTTTCTTAGCAGCCTTCTTGGCTGCCTTATAACTTTCATGCTCTGCCTTTTCTGCCCCCATACCCTTCGCCTTCTGCCACTCCTTGAACCTATTCCTCTTCTCGTTAATCTTCTTTCCAACTTCATCATCCCACCACCATGTTTCCGAGTGCCTCGGTGGTCCTTTTGTCCATCCACATACCTCACCAACGGCTCCCAAAAGACTATCTTTCATTGACATCCAACCACTTTCAAGCTCAACCACATCATCCTCTACCATACTCAGCCTCTCTTTTAATGCCTCCCTCACTGTCACCTCTTTCAACCTCCACACCTTCATTCTCGGTTGGTACTTCACCCGCCAAGCTCTCCTCGCACCTTTCACCCTTATGTCGCAGACAACCAAGTGGTGCTGTGAAACAGCCTCCTCCCCCGGGATCGCCTTTGTGTCCGGGAGGTGCCGCCTATCTCGCCTACGCACCAGCAGGTCGTCAACGGTTGTTGTTGACACACCTGACGTGCATGTAACAAGCTTATTATCCTCTTTCTGGAACTAAGTATTACAAATCAACAAATCAGCTCCATCAGCAAACTCCAAAATCCTTTCACCTTCTCCATTTCTCACACCATATCCGTAACCCCCATGAACTCCCTCAAAACCGTCCATACTCCTTCCCACATGTCCATTTAGGTCTCCTCCTACCACAACAACTTCCTCATCTTTCACGTTTTCCATCAGCTTCTCTATTGCACACCAGAACTTGTCCTTCTCTTCATCACTCCGACCAACCTGCGGAGCATATCCCGAGATGACGTTCACCAAGAGCTTTCCAATCATCATTTTCACCATCATCAACCTGTCACTCACTCTAGTCACACTCACCACACTGTCTACAAACTCCTCAGAAAACAGGACACCAACACCATTCACGCCCTCCAGGCACCCTTGCCACATAAACCTGTATTTCTGTCCCTGCCTACCCTTCACCATTCTCACACCACTTCCCTTCCATCTCGTCTCCTGCACACAACATATGTCCACTCTTCTTCTGACCAATACTTCCACCACTTCTCCTGATTTCCCTGTCATTGTCCCTACATTCCATGTCCCAAACTTCAGAAACCGATCTCCACGTCGGGCATCAGACGTTTCGTCGTCATAAATGGAATGATTTCTTCGATCGGGTTCGCCACCTTGAGTTTTGACGAGAGGGAGTGGGGTCCCCCACGGGGTACTTCGGGCTGTACCCTGCCCATATGTAGTTGTAATTGTCATGGTTCTCTTTTTGAGGCAATGTTTTTATGGCCGGATGCTCTTCCTGACGCCAACCCTTTTCGCGCGTCTGTATTAGCCTGTTTGTACAATGTTCATGTTTAATACACGTATGTCCTCTATTTTTGTCTTGGACATCTAAACAGGCTGGTACGTGGTTTGGCGGTGTTTCCTTTCAAAGTTTCGCTTTCTCCGAGAGCTTGTTGGCGACCGCGGTGCCCAAATGCCAGAGGAACCGGTCCAACCCATCGTGGAGCCAAGTAGCGAGAGGCCGGCGAGAAGGCGGACTCGGCAGTCTCCTCGCGTCTCCACCTGAGTCTTTGCGGCACAGCAGTCGGCCTTGCCGCTGACCCACGCCGCTGGTCTCATTGGCCATTTGATGCACAGTTAACAATGAAATGTTGCCGGAAGTCTATTTCTGCTTCAATCCCACACGATGCCAGAAGTTCCTCTCAGTGGCAGCCTTTTTTGTTTTGTTTTGTTTCATTATGCAATCGATCAAACTTGAACAGAAACCAACCAACCAACCAACCAACCAACCAACCCACTAATACGTGGTTGAGCCTTTTTCCCCCCTCAGGGTTACTTCACCAACTTGAGTTACCAATGGCTATTTGTACCTTACCTGAGTATATCCTTGAACCTGCCAAAAGCAGACATTTCAAAACTGATTGTGCTTGACTCTAATGTCCTTGCATATTGCAGACAGCGTTTGCTATTTAAAGCAGCTTAAACTTTTCAAAGTAGGACTGTAACTTTGTTTAAACTTTCAAAGTTTAACTGTAAATACACCATGGCTTGAAGCATGTGAGACGACTATGGCTAGTTTGTAGTAATACTAATAGATATGAGCATGTGACATGACTATGACTAGTTTGTAGTACGGTAATACATTTCAGTGCCCCAGCATGGCTGTTTGTTTTCTTTGAATCGACTATTGTGTAATCTATGTTTGGCTTTCCTCATGTTTACAGGATAGAACTTGTGCCATTCTGAACAAACGTCGAGATATTTAGGCCGAGATGTTGCACCTCGCATGTCTTTCCTGTGTCGGAAAAGCAATAAAGTTTTGTGGATTTGTATACCCATTAATTGTTTATTTTAGTCATTTCATTGATGTGAATTTTTTACATGTTGCTAATTTAATCCTGTTTTCTGCTTGGACTTTTCTTCGCAACCGCCTGGCATTTGGAATTCTCCTCATGACTTTTCTCTAGGATCTTGTAGACATTTTTTGTTATTGTACACCGCACCTTTCCTATGCCATCTCCAGGCATTGCAAATCGTCATTGCCGGGCACCGAAGGGGGCTCGGCAGTGACGCACGCTGAAAGGGAGTACTCAGTTTTCACTCTGGTTGTTTTCTTGTTTGTTTGTTTTCTTTCTTGCTTGTTTGTCCGGGCGATATCTCAGCCATCCTTTGAGTGAGGAAGCTGAAATTTCGGCACAACAGTGAGCAAGTCCTTTGTCAAAAACGGTATTTTTTGTTTTTTGATTAATCAAATTTTTTTTTGGGGGGGGGGGGGGGGGGATACAGAATCGAGGCTCGTGAAAGAGCTAACATTTATTTCACAAACAAATCAAACAGACAAACAAAATATATAAAAAGAGGGAGCGGAAGACAAGATGGGGAGAGAAGGGGAAGCACACAAACACAACATTTGAGAGCAGGGAGATGTGTCGGAGGGAGAGGGCTTGAGGGGAAGAGGAGGGGGGGGGGGGGGGGGGGGAGGAGGAGAAGTATAAAACACAAGGACACCAAGGACTTCCAGGACAGAAGTTGGTATTTCAAAAAAGTGGATTTGGGGTGAAATTAGCGGGGGTAGAAAAGATCAAGGTTTTGGATGGGGGAAGATAAGAGATGATGGTGAACAGCTGTTTTAAAGACCTGGAGGGTGGAGTGGGATTGAAGAGAGTGAGGGAGTTTGTTCCAGAGGCGGGAGAAAAGAGGAATGAAGGTGAGCAGAGAGTCTTGATTTTGGCAGTTTAACCATAAGAGGGTTGCAGGCAGATCTTGTGCGACCTGTAGGAATATTTGGGGGACAGAGCCCAGAGAGAGCTGGGGGGGGGGCAAGGCCAGAGAGGAGTCGGTAGAAGACGGAAAGACCACCAACCTGCCTGCGGTGAGTGAGTGAAAGGCCCTTGGAGTTAGCTTCAGCGCGGGAGATTCCAATGATTCTGAACGCTTTGGTTTCAACAGCGTGAAGACGAGCTAGGTGTGAGGCAGGAGCACCAGCCCAGAGGGGAGAGCAGTATTCCATTGAGCTGCGGATGAAAGCCTTGTATGTGGTGAGGAGCTCAGGTGTGCCAAGGAAGGACCGCACGACGGAGGATGCCCAGTCGGTGACTGGCTTTGGAGGCCAGATTTGAAATGTGGTTTTCCCAGGAAAGATCATGGCAGATAGTGAGACCCAAAATCTTGAGTGACAGAACTTCTTGGAGAGGATTATTCAGAAAGTGGATGGGAGGGTTGTCCAGTCGGTCTTTTCGGAGAGACATCGTAAGAGTGTGAGATTTGTCAGGATTGAAAGACATGTTCCACTTGTTTGCCCAGTCTGTGATTTTGTCCAGGTCTGCAGAGACTGAGGAGGCTGCAGACTGCCGATCTGAGGGATGAGGAATGGAGCGACAGAGAGTAGAGTCATCAGCAAAGAGATAGAGAGGATTTTCAAAAGAGTTGGAGAGATCATTGATGAAGACCAGAAAAAGCACAGGGCCCAGAACACTGCCTTGGGGAACTCCAGCCTGAACAGGAAGGGGAGATGAGAGAAACCCATTCAGGGCCACACGTTCACTACGACTAGAGAGGAAGTCTGCCAGCCATGCGTGGAGATTTCCATGGACACGAAAGGCGGATAGTTTGGAGAGCAGAGGGGGGTGCCATACCGTATCGAAGGCATGTGATATGTCAAGGGAGACAGCTCTAATTTCCTGTTTACCTCCATCCATTGTTGAGAAAGCAGAAGCAGCATGTCCAGAGTAGAGTGACCAGGTCTGAAACCAAATTGATGATCAGAGATCAAGCCATTGGAGAAGAGGAAAGATTTCATATCCGAAGCAATGATGGATTCCATGACTTTGCTGATAATTGGGAGAAGGCTGATTGGTCTGTAGTTGCTAGGATCTGTTTTTGCACCTTTTTGTGCAAAGCGGTGATGTTGGCTGATTTCCAAGCAGATGGCAGATGACCTTGAGCAAAAGAGAGGATGAAGAGAACAGAGAGAGGGAGTGAAAGAGCGGAAGAACAGGATTTTAGGACCCGTGGGCTGATGCCGTCAGGTCCAGTTGCAGAATCAGAGTCTATGGTTGACAGAAACTTTTCCACCTTGTCAGGAGGAAAGGACACAGAGTCCAGGAGCAGCTGGGTACGGTGGGTACAGAGAGGGATGGGTTTGGGACACAAGATTTAGAGGCAAACACAGAGTTGAGGCATTCAGCTTTTTCATGTGCGGAGTCAGCCGTGTAGCCGTTTCAGGTGAGGGAGGGGATGGAGGGGGAACAAACACCAGAAACAGATTTGACCAGACGCCACCAGGATTTGGAAGAGGGAGACAGATAAGAGAGTTCGGTCTTGAGAACGGAGAGATATTGTTTCCTGGCTCTCCTGAGGGTGGACACACACTTGTTTCGGGCTTTATGAAAGGAAATGAGATTTCCTTCCGTTGGATTTGCTTTCCAGGAGACGAAAGCAAGTCGTTTCTGGGCAACAGCCTCACCACAAGATTCCGTGTACCATGGACGGGAGGAAGGGTATGACAACTGTAGACAAGATGGGATAAATCTGTGCATGAGAGAGAGCAATTTACTTTGGAAGAATTCCCAGGATGAGTTGATGTCAGAGGCGGTCGAGATGGGAGACCAGGCCAGATGATTGATGGCTGCTTGAAGACCGTGCCAGTTGGCCTGAAGAGGAGAGGGAGACGAAGAGGAGAGGGAAATGCTAGACTTGTCGACGCTGAGAAGGCTCTCTGAGAATGGTCAGAGAGATGTCCACTTTAACAAGCACATGATCAGATAGGCCGATTGGAGCAGAAGAAGAGCAGCAGACATTTTCAGGGAAGTTAGTCAATCATTCATTAATTGAGGGGTTATTTAATTATTAGCGATTAATTAAGTACTTATTTAATTAATCAAATTTCCTTTCTCTTCTGACCATTAACTCAGGCACCTTTTGAGTTAGGAAGCTGATATTTGGACATGCCAATGACCAGGTGATTTGGCTGCAAAGGCTATTTTTGATTTATTAATTAATCAATCAATTAATCGATTAATTATTTAATTATTCGATTAATGACTCATTGTTTTTTCAGTTACAGATTCGGATGAAATGGTGGTGGTTTATGTGTTCTGTGACCGAATTGATTAATAATTTAATTTTTTTATGATTATTATTTATTTATTTTCATTATTAATCATTTATTTATTTTCTTTCTCATTTGGCCAATATCTCAGGCACGTTTTGAGCTCGGAAGCTAATATTTGGACATGAGTGACCAAGTGATGTGGCTATCAAGGATATTTTTGATTTATTGATTAATCAATTAAACGATTAATTATTTAATTATTCGATTAATTACTAAAAAAAAATTCAGTTACAGATTCTGATGAAATGGTGGTGGTTTATGTGTTCTGTGACTGAATTGATTAATAATTTAATTTTTTAATGATTATTATTTATTTATTTTAATTATTAATCATTTATTTACTTTCTTTCTCATTTGGCCAATATCTCAGGCATGTTTTGAGCTGGGAAGCTAATATTTGGACATGACAGTGACCAAGTGATGTGGCTACCAAGGATATTTTTGATTTATTGATTACTCATTTAATCGATTGGATTAATTATTTATTGATTAATCGATTAATTATTTATTGATTAATCAATTAATTATTTAATTTTTTATTAATGACTTATTTAATTAAATTTCTAAAAGATACATCTTCGGATGAAGCACTAGTGGTTTAGTTATGCTATTAGCCAATTGATTAAGAAAATATTTTGTGATAACGTTTTATTGATTTTAATTATACGATTAATCAATCAATTAGTGTGCACTTCTCCCTCCCAATGCAGCCTCAATGAGCTGCACTGCGGTATTGCCGGGCGCCCGAGGTGCCCCGGCAATGCCGCGCTGTAGGATATTTAATTATTTGGCATGGGGGCGGTGTACTTTGAATGTATCTGTACTTGTTGAATTCTCCTCTCATTACTTTTTCTGGAGGGTCTTGTGCACATTGTGATGTTGTTGAATTCTCATCTCATGACTTTTTTCTCAAGGATCTTGTGCACATTTTGATGTTATTGATTTCTCCTCTCATGACTTTTTTTTCTCCAGGATCTTGTGCACATTTTGCTCTTATTGAATTCTCTTCTCATGACTTTTTTCTCAAGGATATTGTGCACATTTTGATGTTATTGAATTCTCCTCTCATGACCTTTTTCTCGAGGATCTTGTGCACATTGTGATGTTGAATTCTCCTCTCATGGCTTTTTTTTCGAGGATCTTGTGCACATTTTGCTGTTATTGAATTCTCTTCTCATGACTTTTTTCTCAAGAATATTGTGCACATTGTGATGTTGTTGAATTCTCCTCATGACTTTGTTCTCGAGGATCTTGTGCACATTGTGATGTTATTGAATCCTCATCTCATGATTTTTTTCTCGAGGATCTTGTGCACATTTTGATGTTATTGATTTCTCCTCTCATGACTTTGTTCTCGAGGATCTTGTGCACATTGTGATGTTATTGAATCCTCATCTCATGATTTTTTTCTCGAGGGTCTTGTGCACATTGTGATGTTGTTGAATTCTCATCTCATGACTTTTTTCTCAAGGATCTTGTGCACATTTTGATGTTATTGATTTCTCCTCTCATGACTTTTTTTTCTCCAGGATCTTGTGCACATTTTGCTCTTATTGAATTCTCTTCTCATGACTTTTTTCTCAAGGATATTGTGCACATTTTGATGTTATTGAATTCTCCTCTCATGACCTTTTTCTCGAGGATCTTGTGCACATTATGATGTTGAATTCTCCTCTCATGGCTTTTTTTTCGAGGATCTTGTGCACATTTTGATGTTATTGAATTCTCCTCTCCTGACTTTTTTTTCTCCAGGATCTTGTGCACATTGTGATGTTATTCAATCCTCATCTCATGACTTTTTTCTCGAGGATCTTGTGCACATTTTGCTGTTATTGAATTCTCTTCTCATGACTTTTTTCTCCAGGATCTTGTGCACATTTTTCTGTTATTCAATTCTCCTCTCATGACTTTTTTCTCGAGGATCTTGTGCACATTGTGATGTTATTCAATCCTCATCTCATGACTTTTTTCTCGAGGATCTTGTGCACATTTTGCTGTTATTGAATTCTCTTCTCATGACTTTTTTCTCGAGGATCTTGTGCACATTGTGATGTTGAATTCTCCTCTCATGGCTTTTTTCTCGAGGATCTTGTGCACATTTTGCTGTTATTGAATTCTCTTCTCATGACTTTTTTCTCAAGAATATTGTGCACATTGTGATGTTGTTGAATTCTCCTCATGACTTTGTTCTCGAGGATCTTGTGCACATTGTGATGTTGTTGAATTCTCATGACTTTTTTCTCGAGGATCTTGTGCACATTTTGCTGTTATTGAATTCTCATTTCATGACTTTTTTCTCAAGGATATTGTGCACATTGTGATGCTGTTGAATTATCCTCTCATGACTTTTTTTCTCAAGGATCTTGTGCACATTGTGATGGTATTCAATCCTCATCTCATGACTTTTTTTCTCTCAAGGATCTTGTGCACATTTTTATGTTGTTGAATTCTCCTCATGACTTTTTTCTCAAGGATCTTGTGCACATTGTGATGTTGTTGAATTCTCCTCATGACTTTTTTCTCAAGGATCTTGTGCACATTTTGCTCTTATTGAATTCTCTTCTCATGACTTTTTTCTCAAGGATCTTGTGCACATTGTGATGCTGTTGAATTCTCCTCATGACTTTTTTCTCGACGATCCTGTGCACATTGTGATGTTGTTGAATTCTCCTCATGACTTTTTTCTCAAGGATATTGTGCACATTGTGATGTTGAATTCTCATCTCATGACTTTTTTTCTCGAGGATATTGTGCACATTTTGCTGTTATTGAATTCTCATCTCATGATTTTTTTTCTCGAGGATCTTGTGCACATTTTGCTGTTATTGAATTCTCATTTCATGATTTTTTTCTCAAGGATCTTGTGCACATTGTGATGTTGTTGAATTATCCTCTCATGACTTTTTTCTCAAGGATCTTGTGCACATTGTGATGGTATTCAATCCTCATCTCATGACTTTTTTCTCAAGGATCTTGTGCACATTTTGATGTTGTTGAATTCTCCTCATGACTTTTTTCTCAAGGATCTTGTGCACATTGTGATGTTATTGAATCCTCATGACTTTTTTCTCGAGGATCTTGTGCACATTTTGATGTTGTTGAATTCTCCTCATGACTTTTTTCTCAAGGATCTTGTGCACATTTTGCTGTTGTTGAATTCTCCTCATGACTTTTCTCTCTGGGATATTGTACACATTTTGATGTTATTGAATTTTCATCTCCTGTCTTGTTTCTCTCTGGGATCTTGTCCACATTTTGATGTTATTGAATTTTCATCTCCTGTCTTTTTTCTCTCCAGGATCTTGTGCACATTGTGATGTTGTTGAATTATCCTCTCATGTCTTTTTTTTCCTCTAGGATCTTGTACACATTTTGATGTTATTGAATTCTCATCTCATGACTTTTTTCTCTTGGATCTTGTGCACATTGTGATGTTGAATTCTCCTCCTATGTCTTTTTTTTTCTCTGGGATCTTGTGCACATTTTGATGTTATTGAATTCTCATCATCTTTTTTTCTCTCTAGGATCTTGTACACATTGTGATCCTGTTGAATTATCCTCATGTCTTTTTTCTCTCCAGGATCTTGTGCACATTATGATGTTGTTGAATTCTCATCTCATGACTTTTTTTTCTGCAGGATCTTGTGCACATTTTGCTGTTTTTGAATTATCATCTCATGACTTATTTTTCTCCAGGATCTTGTGCACATTGTGATGTTGTTGAATTCTCCTCATGACTTTGTTCTCAAGGATATTGTGCACATTGTGATGTTGTTGAATTCTCCTCTCATGGCTTTTTTCTCGAGGATCTTGTGCACATTTTGCTGTTATTGAATTCTCTTCTCATGACTTTTTTTTCTGCAGGATCTTGTGCACATTATGATGTTGTTGAATTCTCATCTCATGACTTTTTTTTCTGCAGGATCTTGTGCACATTTTGCTGTTTTTGAATTATCATCTCATGACTTATTTTTCTCCAGGATCTTGTGCACATTGTGATGTTGTTGAATTCTCCTCATGACTTTGTTCTCAAGGATATTGTGCACATTGTGATGTTGTTGAATTCTCCTCTCATGGCTTTTTTCTCGAGGATCTTGTGCACATTTTGCTGTTATTGAATTCTCTTCTCATGACTTTTTTCTCAAGGATATTGTGCACATTGTGATGTTGTTGAATTCTCCTCATGACTTTTTTCTCAAGGATATTGTGCACATTGTGATGTTATTGAATTCTCCTCTCATGGCTTTTTTCTCAAGGATCTTGTGCACATTTTGCTGTTATTGAATTCTCATTTCATGACTTTTTTCTCAAGGATCTTGTGCACATTGTGATGTTGTTGAAGTATCCTCTCATGACTTTTTTTCTGCAGGATCTTGTGCACATTTTGCTGTTTTTGAATTCTCATCTCATGACTTATTTTTCTCCAGGATCTTGTGCACATTTTGCTGTTTTTGAATTCTCATCTCATGACTTATTTTTCTCCAGGATCTTGTGCACATTTTGCTGTTTTTGAATTCTCCTCTCATGGCTTTTTTCTCGAGGATCTTGTACACATTTTGCTGTTATTGAATTCTCTTCTCATGACTTTTTTCTCAAGGATATTGTGCACATTTTGATGTTATTGAATTCGCCTCATGACTTTTTTCTCGAGGATCTTGTGCACATTGTGATGTTGTTGAATTCTCCTCTCATGGCTTTTTGCTCGAGGATCTTGTGCACGTTTTGCTGTTATTGAATTCTCTTCTCATGACTTTTTTCTCAAGGATATTGTGCACATTTTGATGTTATTGAATTCTCCTCTCATGGCTTTTTGCTCGAGGATCTTGTGCACGTTTTGCTGTTATTGAATTCTCCTCATGACTTTTTTCTCGAGGATCTTGTGCACATTGTGATGTTGTTGAATTCTCCTCTCATGGCTTTTTGCTCGAGGATCTTGTGCACGTTTTGCTGTTGTTGAATTCTCCTCATGACTTTTTTCTCGAGGATCTTGTGCACATTGTGATGTTGTTGAATTCTCCTCATGACTTTTTTCTCGAGGATCTTGTGCACATTTTGCTGTTATTGAATTCTCTTCTCATGACTTTTTTCTCAAGGATATTGTGCACATTGTGATGTTATTGAATCCTCATCTCATGATTTTTTCTCTCGAGGATCTTGTGCATATTTTGCTGTTAGTGTTATTGAATTTTCATCTCGTCTTTTTTTCTCTCTCGGATCTTTGCACATTTTGATGTTGTTGAATTCTCCCCATCTTTTTTCTCTCTCGGATATTGTGCACATTTTGATCTTATTAAATTCTCATCTCATGACTTTTTCTCTCTCGGATCTTGTGCACATTTTGATGTAATTGAATTCTCATCTCATGACTTCTCAAGGATCTTGTGCACATTGTGATGTTATTGAATCCTCATCTCGTCTTTTTTTTCTCTCTAGGATCTTGTGCACATTTTTATGTTATTGAATTCTCATCATGACTTTTTTCTCTCTCGGATCTTGTGCACATTTTGATGTTATTGAATTCTCATCTCATTACTTTTTTCTCTCTGATGTTGTGCACATTGTGATGTTGAATTCTCCTCATGTCTTTTTTCTCTCTGGGATCTTGTGCACATTTTGATGTTATTGAATTCTCATCTCGTCATTTTCTCTCTCTAGGATCTTGTGCACATTTTGATGTTATTGAATTCTCATCTCATTACTTTTTTCTTAAGGATCTTGTGCACATTTTGTGTTGTTGAATTCTCATCTCATGACTTTTTTCTCAAGGATCTTGTGCACATTTTGATGTTATTGAATTCTCCTCTCATGACTTTTATTTCTCCAGGATCTTGTGCACATTTTGCTGTTATTGAATCCTCATCTCATGACTTTTTTTCTTGAGGATCTTGTGCACATTTTGCTGTTATTGAATTCTCATCTCATGACTTTTTTCTCAAGGATATTGTGCACATTTTGATGTTGTTGAATCCTCATCTCATGACTTTTTTTCTTGAGGATCTTGTGCACATTTTGCTGTTCGTGAATTCTCATCTCATGACTTTTTTCTCTCTGGGATCTTGTGGACAATTTGATGTTATTGAATTCTCATCTCGTCTTTTTTTCTCTCTCAGATCTTTGCACATTTTGATGTTGTTGAATTCTCCCCATCTTTTTTCTCTCTCGGATCTTGTGCACATTTTTATCTTATTAAATTCTCATCTCATGACTTTTTCTCTCTGTCGGATCTTGTGCACATTTTGATGTAATTGAATTCTCATCTCATGACTTTTCTCAAGGATCTTGTGCACATTGTGATGTTATTGAATCCTCATCATGACTTTTTTCTCTCGAGGATCTTGTGCACATTTTGATGTTATTGAATTCTCATCTCATTACTTTTTTCTCTCGGATGTTGTGCACATTGTGATGTTGAATTCTCCTCATGTCTTTTTCTCTCTGGGATCTTGTGCACATTGTGATGTTGTTGAATTATCCTCTCATGTCTTTTTTCTCTCCAGGATCTTGTGCACATTTTGTGTTTTTGAATTCTCATCTCATGACCTTTTTCTCAAGGAACTTGTGCACATTTTGAAGTTATTGAATTCTCGTCATGATTTTTTTGTCGGGTCTTGTGCAAATTTTGATGTTATTGAATTCTCATCTTTTCTTTTCTCTCTAGGATCTTGTGCACATTGTGATGTTGTTGAATTCTCATCTCATGACTTTTTTTTCTCAAGGATCCTGTGCATATTTTGTGTTGTTGAATTCTCATCTAATGCCTTTTTTTCTCTTGGATCTTCTGCACATTTTGATGTTATTGAATTCTCATCTCACGACTTTTTTCTGTTGGGTCTTGTGCACATTTTGTGTTGTTGAATTCTCATCTCATGACTTTTTTCTCAAGGATCTTGTGCACATTGTGATGTTATTCAATCCTCATCTCATGACTTTTTTTCTGAAGGATCTTGTGCACATCTTGTGTTGTTGAATTCTCATCTAATGACTTTTTTTCTGTGGGGTCTTGTGCACATTTTGATGTTATTGAATTCTCTCATGACTTTTTTTTTCTCCAGGATCTTGTGCACATTTTGATGTTGAATTCGCTTCTCATGACTTTTTTTCTCTCTACGGTATTGTGCTCATTTTGCTGTTGTCCACAAACGCATAAAATTAGCATATTGCATCACTATTTCGGCAATAATTAGACAAATTAACTTATGAAACAACCCCAATTTTACTATCTCGTCCATTTCGTGATAATCTATGCGTGTGCAAAATTTCAAGTTCATTGGGCCATCAACAGGTGAGATCTCTTACATTGGAAATAATAACAAATCATGAATGTCACCAGATATCTAACACGACTTGATAACCAAGATTGAATGTACTGATGTTTTAGTCCTGCTTTTGATTTGTGTGCAAGCTCATCCATGAGTCTTAAATCTGGAAAAAGAAAGATTCAATGGGGAAGCCTCACCCAGAAGAAATCACCAATCCAGGTAAATCCTGCACGTGCCGTGAGTAAAGCCTGTAGCCATGTTGATGAGAATTGGAACAAGTTTATTGAATCCCACACAGTACAAATAAATTGTCCATGCAGTGTCCCCTTGTAGTACTCTCTACGAGTCCCAATACACAACGAAATCATGACACCAGATCCACGGGATTAGATGCAAGAGATGGAATTTTAACAAAACACTTGAAACAGACTTTAATATACAGTACAGAAAAATTAAATGGCACAAAAATTGGCACATCATGATTGGAATAGTGAAATAAATCGTAACAAAGTGGCTCTTTCCATTGATTGGTCAATCCAACATGACGTCACTGGTGTCATATTCATAGGGTTGTTCATTTTTGGGGTCTGCCTCACTGTCTGCCCCTCATGATGAACTGCTCAGCTGATGATCCAGACAGTTATGAAATCAGTCACTCGGTCAGTTAACCAGTTTCACAGTGATATAGTGGATATACCTATAGATAGATGCAAGTGTGCTGTGACAGTGAGAGGTACCTACTTTTTTGATATTCGTTTGTCTCAAAAATCTCATATCAAAGTGTAGTTCTATCTTGATCTCTCCTTCTCTCTTTGTATGTTTGTGTGTATGTCTGTTTGTTTGTGTGTATGTCTGTTTGTTTGTGTGTGTTTCTCATTGTGGTGAAGCATCTCCCATGTAAATTGTCCTCAATTATTGGGAAATTTACTAGGACATTCTGTAACCTCCAAAGGTATTCTACCTGCTATAAAAAGTGACTAATGTAAAATAACCTCCAAAACGGACGACAAATATCTCACGATCTTGGGTAGAACAGTTATAGCGTTGATCTATATCTGCCTAATTCAGTGACATTTGGAAACGACTACTGTTGTGGACCCACCGTTTGGAGAGGTTCCGAGCTTGAAGGGTCGAAACGTCGGTGATGAACAGAGTCCAGCTGATTATCTAAAAGGTCAGTAGATCAGTTACTAGGCCATTTCAGTGGTGTAAGTGTGTTGTGAGAGCATTGGTGGCTTGGAATTTATCGGTGTTGTTGAAGCTAATGGAATTATTCAGATCTCCTTCTCTCCCCTCATTCTCCTACCCACTCTCTGCCAATCCTCCCATCCCCCAATCCACCAACCCTCTTATTCTCCTACATTCTTTCTGGCCACCGCCTCATTCTCCCACTCGCCGCCTCTGCCCCCCCCCCCCCCCCAAATATCTCCCTCTATCATTATACCAAAAAGTTTGAAGGTCTGACTAAAACCTAATCTCTTTCCTTTTATATGCTTCAACAATCTTCTGCAGTCTCAAAAAGTACCATCCAATCAACTGTAGCCATAGGAACAATCACAACTGTTGTTTTGCTGTAGTAAAAAAAAAAAAAACACCCCCAATTCTGACACATCACCACCCTCTCTGTAAACGACTGGACACGTGTATGGGGACGGTGGCTGAGCACAGCTCACTCCCAAGTCTCATGTGAGCACAGCCCTGTTACGAGGTGGGGATGATCCTTGTGAAACATTTTGAGCTGGAAACGAGAAAATCGCTTCTCTTCTTTTCATTTGAACAAACTCGTCATCGGAATACACTCAACTTGCACTGTGGCAACTCCAGTTGGAGAAGCTGGACATGGCCTAGCTCTAGGACTTGTTCAGACCTATTGGCGGTCACACCATCAGAGTCCCTGTTCTGTGTGGGAAGAGGTCCCGTTAAAGAAGGGTTGACAACAGATGGATTTTGCGACGTGGATGCAAGCTGCTGCATCTCTGCGTTGAGCACCACCTGGTGCAGCTGCATCCGTACCTGTGCTTGCCAGTATGGCGTGAAACGCTTGGCAATGCGTGACAGCGCTAAAAAGAATTGGTCCATATCATCATCGGCGTTTTCTTTCTTCTGAGATCTCATCCGCCTCTGGTACTCATCGAATGCCCGCTCGAGCTCCTGCCGCCTGCTTTCCCCCTCGTCGTCCCTTTCCCGGCTCCGCTCCGCCAGCAATTCCAGGATGCCATCCACGTTGCTGTGATGAGGCCTGCACAACCTTCGATGCTTGCTTACGGTAGAGTCTTGCAGCAGAGCATGTGTGCATAGGGAAGTCGATAAATGTCTTGTTTCGTTTTCTGGCACAGGAGACATCTCACCTGGGGATGCGCTGCTTTCCATTGCATCTTCGTCGGCGTCCCCACCGTCGTCATGTTCCGTCGAATCCCCCTCATCTATGTCCGCTTCATTGCACTTGGAGTCCAAATCTGACCACCTGCTGAATGACAACAAAGAGGGAACATGATTAGGTAAATACATCTTAAGGGCAGCACTTTCACAGCATGCAACAAGTCCGGGAACTTACTGTCGCCGCTCAATTGTTGGCATCAAGAATGCCAATTGTTCCGCGAGACGGTATGGCTTCAGTTGCTTGGCATTCCTTTGGCCTTGACTTTGTAACAGCCTGCGAGACTTGAGGAATGCATCACGGATGTTTTTCCACCTCTTTTGGCAGATTCCAGCTGCAATCGGAAAAACACACAAAAAGAAGGATAGAACGACAGTACTTGGTTGCAATGTCACAATCCAAGGAGTTTGGTGAAAAAGATTTTCTAACATTCCTAATGATACGTTTTTCCCTTCTCGCTCATCCCTGACTATAGCTTCAGCATTCCCATTGATAGAGCAGCCGTGAAGCTCATTCTGGATGTGGGATCTGAGACCTCTTCCTGGTGGTTGTACCCCCCACCCCCAATGCAAGTAGGGGGGCAAATGTTCCCCATTCTTCCCTGCTGCCTGGATTCATCAGGGCAGCGTGGTCATGTTCAGAGTGCTGATGGGTCCACATGGACCTTTCTCTGTGTCTCTGTCTCTCTCTCTCTCCTTTGTGAAGGTGGAGGTGCACCATCCTGGATGTGGGGAATCATTGGGTCGCTCCTGCGAGATCGATCGGCTGTCTCCGTGCCACAGCCTTGTTTGAGAGAACTGTCTGGGGCAATACAACAACAACAACACGAACCACCACCTCAACCAAAAACATCAATCGTCAGTGATTTTAGAGTTTGTGGCCATTTCACAACAGGGTCCCGGTACCAACAGCACATCCTGGGAGGACCAAGGGACACTGGGTCGCCTCCGATGACGCCGTCGCGAATCACCAAAACTGGGCCAAACTTTGCTGCTAAGATCAAACCGACAATATCCACACCTGGGGAAGGTGCAACCAGAAATACGACCCAAGTGCAAGGTACAAACGATTTTTGGCATTTTTGTAGTAGCGTTGAGAGATATTATCCACCAACTACGCAGTTGCAACCACAGAACGTCGATAGCACGACGAGCAGGACCATCTGCATCCATCAACCTGACCCTGCAGCATTCTGAAGACCCAATGGTTGACCCTCACTGACATTCACACACAGCACCTTGCAGGTGTTCGAACACAATGACGCCAAAGTCAAATGCAAGTGGGTACACCTCCCTAGACCATCAATGTTCACTGTTTACCATTCCCTAACGAAGTCATTTTAGATACATTGATCGTGCAAAAGAGCCTGCTTATTGTACGGAACACGTGCTCGTTATCTCTGTGATCATTCATTAAAAACTTAACCCGGGAGATCGACGGCTTTGGAAACTGTTTTCCAAACGTTCTTTCTGCGAGTAGAGTCATTGTAGTACTTGTTTCTAGGGTCGAAGAGGGACGGATGCTTTGAGACTTCACCAATCAGCAGCTCGTCCATGGCGTTGTCGCGGCGAGCTCGAAGAGGCACCGCAGCACCTCGACCGTTCTCGCCAGGCGGGAGAGGGAAGGAGCGGTATTCCTCCGCCAGGCGGTGCGATATCACTCCGCGCCGCCCGCGTCGCGCCGCGCCGCGTCTCCGCGCCGCGTCTCCGCGCCCCGCCCCTCAACGTCGCGCCCCGCCCCTCAAGGTCGTGCCCCGCCCCTCAACGTCGCGTCCCGCCCCTCAACGTCGCGTCCCGCCCCTCAACGTCGCGCCCCGCCCCTCAACGTCGAGCGGCAACTGCATCTGAGGTCTCACAATGACCGCGTCCTTCGAGAACCTTCATTTTAATGGGATAACATCACAAGTTCAGATTTAATAATGACGAACAGAATGATCTTCATTTGTTGTATTTTTAACATGAAACCTCAGAGTGAGTGATAACACTTGTTTTGTAACAGTAACAGATTATGTTCTATTTTATACAAAAACTTCCTCATGAGATCTCATCAGATTTCCATCAGATCCCATGAGAAATGTGAGGAAGTACCGTACTTGTTAAGGTTCCCATTACACAACTAGGCCTAAAAGTAAAGGTGATGGTGAATGAAATGCGATGTCGATGTGGTCCTACGGGGCCCGTTCGGTTGCAGCGATGGAACAACCAAAACACGGAAACACCAGACGTGGATTAACGTGCTCGATTCGACTGCGGTTTAAAATAAATCATGCGATCGTAGAAACGTTGAGGAGGCGCTTTGGATGAATGGAAAATACAAAGCCAAGCCGAGAAAAAGCAGCTCTGACAGGGCGGGGCAAGTTTATGACGTAACAAAGATTTTAGCGAATCACATGCGATAATTCATTTAACCCAGATGACGTCACACGTGACGGCGCTCGGTGGCTCGGGAGGCGGAGCCGCGCATATCTTTCACGAATTTCCTGTTTTTTTTCAGATAAACTTTTGCACATGATGGAAAATACTCGATTATGAAAGAAACAGCTTTGTCTGCAAAGAAAGAGGTGGTTGTCGCGGGAGCGCGTCGTCTTGTAAGTTGTAATGAAATAAAGCTTCAAGGTGAGGAATCTCCACAGATTTTGGCTTTTATTCGAGGAACGTTACGAATATGTAACGCTCGCGCCATTGTTTCATGACGACGTGTGCATATAGACGTCACATTTAATTGGCATCTGGCGAGATCGCGCTTCAGTGCTGAGCAACATCATCATGGTCACCGACGTTATGGGGGTCGAGCTGGGACCTTTACTGCTGTGGATGCAGGTAAGGTTTACATTTAGAGGATTGTTATTATCAAACTAATCTCTGTTGTTGCTGAGACTTCATTTTCTCGATACAAAGTACGTATGAACGATGTGTGTGGAGTATATTTACTACAAAGCTATGTGTGTGTAAATGACGACATTTACAGTGTGTTCAGAGCGTTTTTAGGTGGAATGAGGATTTGTGAGACCACGGAAGTGTTTCTTCAGTAGCTCCACCCACACTCTAGCTCCTCCCCCAATGGTCCTAATACCCATCATTGTAAAGCATGGTGTTAGTTTAACGGTTAAAATGGCTGCCTTGGCATCTTAGGGTCTTGAGTTCGAGCCCCCTGTCGTTCCGTTGAATTAACACCAGGTGGGTTGACTCAGCCTGTCATCCTTCTAAGGTCGGCAAAGTGAGTACCTGCTTACTGGGAATAGGGGCACTGCATCAGAGGCACAGCTGGTGCTAACACAAATGATACAACCAGCAGTCAAAGGCTGCATATGCAGCAAGAACAACAACCCATCATTGTTTGCACGAAGCTCCCTGCACCTGTTCGTCCACACCACCACCACTCCTATCCCGCACCCACTGGGAAGACAAGTTATGAATAGTGCAAAGGTTTACTGACCCTTGCTGGACAGAGGGGGTGATTACTCTCCATTGCACAAAATATATTTGTCCCACTATCCCCTTCTCCCTATGCCCTGCCATCACTATCCCCCTCTCTCTATCCCCTGCCATCACTATCCCCCTCTCCCTATCCCGTGCCATCACTATTCCCCCTCTCCCTATCCCCTGCCATCACAATTCCCCCTCTCCCTATCCCCTGCCATCACTATCCCCCTCTCCCTATCCCCTGCCATCACTATCCCCCTCTCCCTATCCCCTGCCATCACTATTCCCCCTCTCCCTATCCCCTGCCATCACTATCCCCCTCTCCCTATCCCCTGCCATCACTATCCCCCTCTCCCTATCCCCTGCCATCACAATTCCCCCTCTCCCTATCCCCTGCCATCACTATCCCCCTCTCCGTATCCCCTGCCATCACTATCCCCCCTCTCCCTATCCCCTGCCATCACTATCCCCCTCTCCCTATCCCCTGCCATCACTATTCCCCCTCTCCCTATCCCCTGCCATCAATATCACCCTCTCCCTATCCCCTGCCATCACTATCCCCACTCTCCCTATCCCCTGCCATCACTATCCACCTCTCCCTATCCCCTGCCATCACTATCCCCCTCTCCCTATCCCCTGCCATCACTGTTCCCCCTCTCCCTATCCCCTGCCATCACTATTCCCACTCTCCCTATCTCCTGCCATCACTATTCCCTCTCTCCCTATCCCCTGCCATCACTATTCCCCCTCTCCCTATCCCATGCCATCACTATTCCCCTTCTCCCTATCCCCTGCCATCACTATCCTCCTCTCCCTATCCCCTGCCATCACTATCCTCCTCTCCCTATCCCCTGCCATCACTATCCCCCTCTCCCTATCCCCTGCCATCACGATCCCCCTCTCCCTATCCCCTGCCATCACTATCCTCCTCTCCCTATATCCCCTGCCATCACTATTCCCCCTCTCCCTATCCCCTGCCATCACTATCCTCCTCTCCCTATCCCCTGCCATCACTATTCCCGCTCCTCCCTATCCCCTGCAATCATTATTCCCCCTTTCCCTATCCCATGCCATCATTATTCCCCCTTTCCCTATCCCATGCCATCACGATCCCCCTTTCCCTATCCGCTGCCATCACTATCCACCTCTCCCTATCTCCTGCCATCACTATCCCCCTCTCCCTATTCCCTGCCATCACTATTCCTCCTCTCCCTATCCCCTGCGATCACTATTCCCCCTCTCCCTATCCCCTGCCATCACTATCCCCCTCTCCCTATCCCCTGCCATCACTATCCCCCTCTCCATATCCCCTGCCATCACTATCCACCTCTCCCTATCCCCTGCCATCACTATTCCCCCTCTCCCTATCTCCTGCCATCATTATCCCCCTCTCCCTATCTCCTGCCATCACTATCCCCCTCTCCCTATCCCCTGCCATCACTATTCCTCCTCTCCCTATCCCCTGTGATCACGATTCCCCCCTCTCCCTATCCCCTGCCATCACTATCCACCTCTCCCTATCCCCTGCCATCACTATTTCCCCTCTCCCTATCTCCTGCCATCACTATCCCCCTCTCCCTATCTCCTGCCATCACTATCCCCCTCTCCCTATCCCCTGCCATCACTATTCCCCCTTCTCCCTATCCCCTGCGATCACTATTCCACCTTTCCCTATCCCATGCCATCACTATCCCCCTCTCCCTATCCCCTGCCATCACGATCCACCTCTCCCTATCCCCTGCCATCACTATCCCCCTCTCCCTATCTCCTGCCATCACTATCCCCCTCTCCCTATCCCCTGCCGTCACTATCCTCCTCTCCCTATCCCGTGCCATCACTATCCTCCTCTCCCTATCCCGTGCCATCACCATCCTTCTCTCCCTATCCCGTGCCATCACTATTCCCCCTCTCCCTATCCCCTGCCATCACTATCCTCCTCTCCCTATCCCCTGCCATCACTACCCCCCTATCCCCTGCCATCACTATCCTCCTCTCCCTATCCCCTGCCATCACTACCCCCCTCTCCCTATCCCCTGCCATCACTATTCCCCCTTCTCCCTATCCCCTGCGATCATTATTCCCCCTTTCCCTATCCCATGCCATCACTATCCCCCTCTCCCTATCTCCTGCCATCACTATCCCCTTCTCCCTATCCCCTGCGATCACTATTCCCCCTCTCCCTATCCCGTGCCATCACTATCCTCCTCTCCCTATCCCGTGCCATCACTATCCTCCTCTCCCTATCCCGTGCCTTCACTATCCCCCTCTCCCTATCCCCTGCCATCACTATTCCCCCTCTCCCTATCCCCTGCCATCACTATCCCCCTCTCCCTATCCCCTGCCATCACTATCCCCCTCTCCCTATCTCCTGCCATCACTATCCCCCTCTCCCTATCTCCTGCCATCACTATCCCCCTCTCCCTATCCCCTGCGATCACTATTCCCCCTCTCCCTATCCCGTGCCATCACTATCCTCCTCTCCCTATCCCGTGCCATCACTATCCCCCTCTCCCTATCCCCTGCCATCACTATTCCCCCTACTCCCTATCCCCTGCGATCACTATTCCCCCTCTCCCTATCCCGTGCCATCACTATCCTCCTCTCCCTATCCCGTGCCATCACTATCCTCCTCTCCCTATCCCCTGCCATCACTATCCCCCTCTCCTTATCCCGTGCCATCACTATCCTCTCCCTATCCCGTGCCATCACTATTCCCCCTCTCCCTATCCCCTGCCATCACTATCCCCCTCTAGCCCACCCTTACCAGAGGCGGCGCTGGGGTCATGTTCAAAACTGACCAGGCAAGGCAACATCGGTCCACCACACGACCGATTGTGGTTCACAAACTTTCGAGACACCATGTGAGGGGGAGGAGCTATGTCTCACTTTGCCGACAGAGCTGGTGATAAACACAAATGCTCCATCTCAAGGAAAGAAAGCAATATTAAATAAATTATTTCTTTATGGTTAACAAGACAGGACTGTTACAAAATTATGGGATGAGGTTAGTAGAGAAAGCAGGTTGAGTGGAATAATAACAACGTTCAATGTGTACAAATGCAACAATAATCAATATAATTTGTATAATTCGTAACGACGCTCAAGCTCCTATGTATACACCTTCCATGGTGGAAAAGGGCAATAAAACATGGAAATTCCTCCAGACGTTTTGCAGTTGTGTCTCAAGCAATGTAGGCTAAGTGAGAAAATAACACCGAGTCCTCTTACTCGTGATACAATTGAGGGTTCTGAAGCGTAACTCGTAATACCCTAACCCACCATCACCAGGAGAAGCGCTACACGGTGCATATTTACGAAGAGAATTTGCATCATCCCACCTTCGGCACCCCTTGGGTGTGTTCCATTCCCAACTAGAACGGCACCCGGTAGAGCACAAACCTCCGCCAGACTGAACACTTTACGTTTTGTATCCACTGATAGGCCGGATCTGGATTCGGACTTGGACCAAAATCTAAATCGGCGTGTTCTTGTCACCAAAACCAACTCATCCACTAAGTTTTGTCGTAACTCGTCCATACCCTTTTTTAAATGTCATGATATCCAATGTATCATTTTTGGTCCCATCAAATGTCCTGTCACTAGCGATTGAGACCGCCGGATAACGAATAGCCAAACGTTTTTATTCCTGATGCGATGTCCCGAAGATGGCGGTTATGAGTGCGCGCGACATGGAGGCTGCAAGACGTTTACCTGAACGGAACCACGGGTTTATACCGAAACCACAACAAATAAATGAACTCGACAAATAAAATGCAACAATAATGAATTCAATGAAAAGAAACCAAAGAATATAATGAATGCTGAGGTAAACTAAAATTCTCTACTGTGAGGTACCTCCATGCAGTCTCGAACACGCACACAGGGAAAAGATAACAAAATAAAAATGAATCCCCTTTGGCCGGCCGGTACTTATCGTTGGCCTCAAAATGGGCCCTTTTCCAAGCCGATGGCTGTCAGAGCTTTGAGCCACCCATGCGGGAAGCGCTCAAAATGGCAGGAGCGCCGCGCTCAAAGTCGCCACCGTCGTGAGGCGAGCAGACAGGGCAGCCTCCTTAGCGTTCTCCACCGTCTATTATGGAGGGCAGCATGGCCTTCAGCTCCCTTTTTAGCCAACAGTCAACACTCCACTGTCACCATGGAGAACAGCTCTCCTCAAAGGACACCACACAATCGATCTCCCTCAAAAGAATCGCCAGCGTCCTGCTCCTCCAGCTCTGCTCTCTCTCAGCTCTCAAAGCTTCTCGCTGACGTCACCCCTGGCCCTCGTCACTCCGGGGGCGTGACCTGCCGGCTCTGCTCTTCCACGCCCATCGTACCACTCCGGGGGCATGACCTTTTGCCGTAAGTGTTCAGGTGGGTGGGCTTACTTGCTGCGAGTGTTCATAGGAGCGGCGCTGGTTGTAATTCAAGGGCCGGCACTGCTGCAAATTGTTAGGGATTGATCATAGGGGGAATCACACACTGGGGAAAACTAATCTTAATCCCTACACTAATTAGCATGCTTTCACCCCTCCCCCCACCCCTGCTTCCCATGTGAAGAACAGATTAACAACCTTAAGCTACAGTTTCCCTACTTACTGTACATTGAGATTTCTCCTACGCATCCACGGTCCATGCTGCAATTATACAGTGCTACCTTTCCTACGGTAACAATTTTTTTTTTTTTTTTTTTTTTTTGTATACAAGATCGAGGCTCGTGAAAGAGCTAACATTAATCACACAAAAAGACAAACCGACACACAAAACATAAAAAACAAGGGGAGCGGCAGACAAGATGGGGAGAGAGGGGGAAGGACACAAAAGAGAGGGGGAAGAGGGGGAAGGACACAAACACAACATTTGAGAGCAGGGACATCGGGAGGACTTGGGGGGAGGTGGGAGAGGATTAAAACATATGAACACTGCAAGGACTCTGGGGTGAATTACCGGGGGTAGAAAAGATCAAGGTTTTCGATGGGGGACGATAAGAGATGGTGGTGAACAGCTGTTTTAAAGACCTGGAGGGAGGAGTGGGATTGAAGGGAGTGGGGGAGTTTGTTCCAGAGGCGGGAGAAAAGGGGAATGAAAGAGTGAAGGTGAGCAGAGAGCCTAGACTTTGGCAGTTTAACCATAAGAGGGTTGCAGGCAGATCTTGTGCGACCTGAAGGAATATTGGGGGGACAGAGCACAGAGAGAGCTGGGGGAGCAAGGCCGGAGAGGAGTCGGTAGAAGACAGAAAGACCACCAACCTGCCTGCGGTGAGTGAGTGAAAGGCCCTCGGCGTTGACTACATCGCAGGAGATTCCAATGATTCTGAAAGCTTTGGCCTCAACAGCGTGAAGCCGAGCAAGGTGTGAGGCAGGAGCACCAGCCCAGAGGGGGGAACAGTATTCCATTGAGCTGCGGATGAAAGCCTTGTATGTGGTGAGGAGCTCAGGTGTGCCAAGGAAGGACTTCGCACGACGGAGGATGCCCAGTCGGCGACTGGCTTTGGAGGCCAGCTTGGAAATGTGGTTTTCCCAAGAAAGATCATGGCAGATAGTGAGACCCAAAAGCTTGAGCGACAGAACTTCTTGGAGAGGATTGTTGAGAAAGTAGATGGGAGGGTTGTCCAGTCGGTCCTTTCGGAGAGACATTGTAAGAGTGTGAGATTTGTCAGGATTGAAAGACATGTTCCACTTGTTTGACCAGTCTGTGATTTTGTCCAGGTCTGCAGAGAGTGAGGAGGCTGCAGACTGCCGATCTGAGGGATGAGGAATGGAGCGACAGAGAGTAGAGTCGTCAGCAAAGAGATAGAGAGGATTTTCAACAGAGTCAGAGAGATCATTGATGAAGACCAGAAAAAGCACAGGGCCCAGAACATTACCTTGGGGAACTCCAGCCTGAACAGGAAGAGGAGATGAGAGAAACCCATTCAGGGCCACACGTTGACTACGACCAGAGAGGAAGTCCGCCAGCCATATGTGGAGATTTCCATGGATACCAAAGGAGGAGAGTTTGGAGAGCAGAGCAGGGTGCCAGACCGTATCGAAGGCACGTGAAATGTCAAGGGAGACTGCTCTAATTTCCTATTTGGCGTTGAGGACCTCCATCCATTGTTGAGAAAGCAGAAGCAGCATGTCCAGAGTAGAGTGACCAGGTCTGAAACCAAATTGATGATCAGAGATCAAGCCATTGGAGAAGAGGAAAGATTTAATATCTGAAGCAATGATGGATTCCATGACTTTGCTGATAATTGGGAGAAGGCTGATTGGTCTGTAGTTGCTGGGATCTGTTTTTGCACCTTTTTTGTGCAAAGCGGTGATGTTGGCTGATTTCCAAGCAGATGGCAGATGACCTTGAGCAAAAGAGAGGGTGAAGAGAACAGAAAGAGGGAGTGAAAGAGCAGAAGAACATGATTTTAGGACCCGTGGGCTGATGCCGTCAGGACCAGTTGCAGAATCAGAGTCGAGGGTTGACAGAAACTTTTCCACCTTGTCAGGAGGAAAGGACACAGAGTCCAGGAGCAGCTGGGTACGACTGGGTACGGTGGGTACAGAGAGGGATGGGTTTGGGACACAAGATTTAGAGGCAAACACAGAGTTGAGGCATTCAGCTTTTTCACGTGCGGAGTCAGCCGTTAAGCCGTTTGAGGTGAGGGAGGGGATGGAGGGGGAACAAACACCAGAAACAGATTTGACCAGACGCCACCAGGATTTGGAAGAGGGAGACAGATAAGAGAGTTCGTTCTTGAGAATGGTGAGATATTGTTTCCTGGCTCTCCTGAGGGTGGACACACACTTGTTTCGGGCTTTGTGAAAGGAAATGAGATTTCCTTCCGTTGGATTTGCTTTCCAGGAGACGAAAGCAAGTTGTTTCAGGGCAACAGCCTCACCACAAGATTCCGTGTACCATGGACGGGAGGAAGGGTATGACAACTGAAGACGAGATGGTATAAATCTGTGCATGAGAGAGAGCAATTTACTTTGAAAGAATTCCCAGGATGAGTTGATGTCAGAGGCAGTAGAGATGGGAGACCAGTCCAGATGATTGATGGCTGCTTGAAGACCGTGCCAGTTGGCCTGAGTGAAATGCCAGACTCGTCGACGCTGAGGAGGCTCTCTGAGAATGGTCAGAGAGATGTCCACTTTGACAAGCACATGATCAGATGAGCCGATTGGAGCAGAAGAAGAGCAGCAGACATTTTCAGGGAAGTTTGTCATAACCAAATCCAGAAGAGAAGATGCTCCGTTGACTGAGTTCCGGGTCGGGAAATTGACAGATTGTGTCAGTCCCAGTGAGTCGCAGAAGTCCTTTGCTGAAGAGCCATGGCTGGTGAGAGAGGTACCCACACCCAGCCAACTGGCATGGTGACAATTGAAATCACCACATATGAGGAAGAGAGAGTTGGGATGGGTAGATAGAAGTTGGTCCATATTATCAGACAGTGAGATGTAGATGGAGTCATCGCTGATTGGTGGACGGTACAACACACATATGAACAAAAGGTGGGAGCGAAGGGGAAGCCGTAGCCAAAGGTATTCCTGGGGGTGAGGTGGAGAGAGGGCAGTGGAGGGCGAGTGAGGAAGAGAGTTTTTTATAAAGATAGCAACCCCACCTCCAGGACGAGGCTCAGGTCTATCATACCGGAGGAGGGAGTAACCTGGGAGAGATACCAAGGCATCAGAGACATGAAGGAGGAAAGTTTCTGTTAAGCAGATCACATCTGGTTTGTCAGAAGCAACCTGTATGGAGAGGTCAGTCAAGTTTGAGCGAAGGCCCCGGATGTTTGAGGTCCATACCGTTAATGAAGAGGAAGGGGGAGCATCGGGTCCAGAACAGGGGGGGGGGAGGGGTAGGGTAAGATGTGGAAGAGGAGGAAGAGGTAGGGAGAGGTGTTGAAGGTGTGTCAGAGATTTCAGAATAGCTTGGAGAAAGGGAAGAATGGGGCGGACAAAAGGTTTGATGGAGATTGGGTGAGGCACAGTGAGGTGTTATTTGAGGAGGGGGAAGAGCAAGGCAGAAGGTTTGGGGAGATGAAGGTGAAAGTTGGAAGGAGGAAGAAGCAGGGAGGATGCTTTGAGGAGGAGGGGTGAGGGGTGAGAGGGGAGTCTAGGAGGGGAGGAGCGAGGGAGAGTCTCGGAGGGGAGGGGTGTGGGAGGAGTTTAGGAGGGAGGGGAGGGAAGGGGCAAGGGGGGAGATTTGAAAGGGATGGGTGATGGGGAGGATTTGGAGGGGAGGGGTGAGATTGGATTTTGAAAAGTGTACGATTCATGGGAAACGAACATTTTTTGCAAAATGAGTTTGAGACCTTCGAGTCAAAAATACGTTTGAGGACACTGGAGGAGGGATGGAGTTCTGGATAGTTTATGGAATGTATAAAGGAGGAACTGTAAGAGATGGTATTATATATATTTTTTGGAATGAATAGATTTGGTGAGCAAGACGAAAGCATCCTTTTGTAGGAAAAGAAGAAAAGGGTGTTATAATATATGAGAGAAAATAGTTGTTCAGGGGAGAGATTATACATTTCTAACCGCGTGATCGCGAACGAAGAACGAACGAACAAAAAGAACAACAAATAAACGAATAAGACCTGGGAAGGAAATATTTTTTTTGGGTTTTTTTTTTTTTTTTTTGTGAGTACAGATATTAAACAAGGAGGTACGGGGTGAATGACTGGTACGAAACAGAGAACGAAAATAATTTCAGCGCATTCGACGAATCGCTGAGAGAAAAACAAACCACAAGGTCGGAGACGGTACGGTAGTCTAAGCCTACGAGTACTAGGCCGCAGAATACTCGATACCATTAACCGACGATTGTGTATACATGTACGAAAAATTAGCACCGAAAATTTTCCAAAAGATACGCTATAGGTACATACACCGAAAGATAGATACAGTCTCGACAAAAACACAATTGAGAAATATCACTTAGCTTCGAAAGCGTGAGCGCATGGAGCAGCTTCGAAAAGACGTGACCTCGCCGTGATCTCGCGAGATCAACAATATCATGGTATCCAATATATCGTTTTTGGTCCCATCTCTCAATGGAATCACTTGATAATTAAAACGTTTTCAGATCCAGATCTTCACCAAAATCTAATCGATTCATCCTTGTCACACATCCAACCTGCCACCAGGTTTCATCCAAATCCGTGCACAACCTTTTGAGATATCCCGTTCACAGACAAACATGGAGACTGCCGACTGGGCATCCTCCGTCGTGCGAAGTCCTCTTTTTTGAAATACCAACTTCTTTCCTGGAAGTCCTTGGTGTCCTTGTGTTTATACTTCTCCCACCCTCCCCCCCCCCCCCCTTTCCCACGCCGCCTCCCCCCAAGCCCTCTCCCTCCCACACATTCCCGATGTCCCTCACAAATGTTGTGTTTATGTGAAAACACAACTTCTGTCCACCTTCGGTGGCAGAAGTAATTAGCTTGTAGAGCATTCGTCATGTGGCTTAAGCACTCAAACAAAATGGTTGATAAGGAACAGTTGACTTGGTGAGCGATAGGAAGCTGATTGTTAATGAAACACCCCTGGTAAGGGGGACAAATGAAATCGCTATAACCTTTATCTTATGACCCGTAATCCCTTTGCAAGTTTACTTGGTTGAGATTGCATACGTTGTTACGTGTTACCTACCCAAACTCCGGTTACGGTGCCCCTCAGAGTTTCAAGAGGGAACACGGCAGAAAGATTTGTTATTTTGAGTGTTCTAATAAACCATGGTAAAACCACACCAATGCAATTGTCGAACAAAACAAGTAATTGTATTTAGAACTCTCATGTACACAATAATAACATTATTAAAGAAAGTACAATGAAAATATCACTTGTATCAAATGAACAAAAATTCCAAAAAAATGAACTCTCCCACCTCCCCCCAAGTCCTCCCGATGTCCCTGCTCTCAAATGTTGTGTTTGTGTCCTTCCCCCTCTTCCCCCTCTCTTTTGTGTCCTTCCCCCTCTCTCCCCATCTTGTCTGCCGCTCCCCTTGTTTTTTGTGTTTTGTGTCGGTTTGTCTTTTTGTGCGATTAATGTTAGCTCTTTCACGAGCCTCGATCTTGTATACAAAAAAAACAAAAAAAACAAACAAAAAAAACAACAACAACAACAAAAAAAAAAAAAAAAAAAAAAACCACAACAACAATACATATGATCGTACCATCATTCCCCAATGCTCTCAAAGCAATAAACTCACGATACGCCAAACGTGAATGGAATGTAACAATCCCAAAGTCCGTGCACGAATCCCCACGCTGGTTGAAGGTGGAAGTCGTGCAGAACGACCAGAACAATAGTTATCAGCGCGGCTGCGAATGAGGAGTTACGAGGAGAGAGGTCGATATGGGAATTCAGCCGATATGGGAACCAACGGCGCTCCACACGATGATGTCGATATGGGAATCACAATGACAAATCACAATTTTTCTCTGCAGACCTGGACAAAATCACAGACTGGTCAAACAAGTGGAACATGTCTTTCAATCCTGACAAATCTCACACTCTTACAATGTCTCTCCGAAAGGACCGACTGGACAACCCTCCCATCTACTTTCTCAACAATCCTCTCCAAGAAGTTCTGTCGCTCAAGCTTTTGGGTCTCACTATCTGCCATGATCTTTCTTGGGAAAACCACATTTCCAAGCTGGCCTCCAAAGCCAGTCGCCGACTGGGCATCCTCCGTCGTGCGAAGTCCTTCCTTGGCACACCTGAGCTCCTCACCACATACAAGGCTTCCATCCGCAGCTCAATGGAATACTGTTCCCCCCTCTGGGCTGGTGCTCCTGCCTCACACCTTGCTCGGCTTCACGCTGTTGAGGCCAAAGCTTTCAGAATCATTGGAATCTCCTGCGATGTAGTCAACGCCGAGGGCCTTTCACTCACTCACCGCAGGCAGGTTGGTGGTCTTTCTGTCTTCTACCGACTCCTCTCCGGCCTTGCTCCCACAGCTCTCTCTGTGCTCTGTCCCCCCAATATTCCTTCAGGTCGCACAAGATCTGCCTGCAACCCTCTTCTGGTTAAACTGCCAAAGTCTAGGCTCTCTGCTCACCTTCACTCTTTCATTCCCCTTTTCTCCCGCCTCTGGAACAAACTCCCCCACTCCCTTCAATCCCACTCCTCCCTCCAGGTCTTTAAAACAGCTGTTCACCACCATCTCTTATCTTCCCCCATCGAAAACCTTGATCTTTTCTACCCCCGGTAATTCACCCCAGAGTCCTTGCAGTGTTCATATGTTTTAATCCTCTCCCACCTCCCCCCAAGTCCTCCCGATGTCCCTGCTCTCAAATGTTGTGTTTGTGTCCTTCCCCCTCTCTTTTGTGTCCTTCCCCCTCTCTCCCCATCTTGTCTACCGCTCCCCTTGTTTTTTGTGTTTTGTGTGTCGGTTTGTCTTTTTGTGTGATTAATGTTAGCTCTTTCACGAGCCTCGATCTTGTATACAAAAAAATACAAAAAAAACCGAATACATCGACATCAGACAGACGAATGTCAAAACGCATATTTTAGTATGATGACACATTGACTGGACTCAGAGGCCCCAGTAGGCCACTATTGAGGTTTGCATGGGGCCCCCAAATGATTAATTCCACCTCTGCTCCCTCCTCACGATCCCCAGGCCACACCCTAAGGGAGCAGGTGTTTCTAGTGGAGCACTGTAAATGGAGATGACAGTTGTGCTTGAAACATCTGCCTCCACAATGTCTTGATGTGATTCTGCATGGCGAACACTTTGAGAAAAGTCTACTTTTGACTGGACCCAACTCAAACAGAATAAACATTGTAAGTAAACTTGGATACCGTTAGCAGAATTTTAAGACGTTGCTAATTACTCCTACAGGGTTTGGTGACTGCTTGAAAAACAGTGAGAGAGATATCAATCATGAGCGACAGTGTCAAACATTGTTCTTCTAGCCTAGGCCAGTAGGCCATCCTGCCAGCCTGGGATTATACCAAGGTCAAAGGTCAAAATGGTAACAAAATGTAGGTTTCTGGCTCCCCATGCCTTTGTATTTCACCCATTCCAGACAGTAGTTAGTAAGATGATGCCCTACCACAGATTAAAGCAGGTCGATGTTAGTCTCGTGTCTTCTTGATATGGGCCAAAGTGGTTTGGAGAGGGAGTTGGAGGTGATTCTGCAATTCTAATGATTTTTTTTTTTGTTTTTTTTTTGTTTTGTTTGTATACTGAATCGAGGCTCGTGAAAGAGCTAACATTTATTTCACAAACAAATCAACTAGACAAACAAAATATACAAAAAGAGGGAGCGGAAGACAAGATGGGGAGAGAAGGGGAAGCACACAACCACAACATTTGGGAGCAGGGAGAAGTGTGGGAGGGAGAGGGCTTGGGGGCAGGAGGCATGGGAAGGGGAGGGGGGGGGGAGGGGGAGAGGTATAAAACACAAGGGGACCGAAATTAGCGGGGGTAGAAAAGATCAAGGTTTTGGATGGGGGAGGATAAGAGATGGTGGTGAACAGCTGTTTTAAAGACCTGGAGGGTGGAGTGGGATTGAAGAGAGTGAGGGAGTTTGTTCCAGAGGCGGGAGAAAAGAGGAATGAAGGAGTGAAGGTGAGCAGAAAGTCTTGATTTTGGCAGTTTAACCATAAGAGGGTTGCAGGCAGATCTTGTGCGACCTGTAGGAATATTTGGGGGACAGAGCCCAGAGAGAGCTGGGGGGGCAAGGCCGGAGAGGAGTCGGTAGAAGACGGAAAGACCACCAACCTGCCTGCGGTGAGTGAGTGAAAGGCCCTTGGAGTTAGCTTCATCGCGGGAGATTCCAATGATTCTGAACGCTTTGGTTTCAACAGCGTGAAGACGGGCTAGGTGTGAGGCAGGAGCACCAGACCAGAGGGGAGAGCAGTATTCCATAGAGCTGCGGATGAAAGCCTTGTATGTGGTGAGGAGCTCAGGTGTGCCAAGGAAGGACTTCGCACAACGGAGGATGCCCAGTCGGCAACTGGCTTTGGAGGCCAGATTTGAAATGTGGTTTTCCCAGGAAAGATCATGGCAAATATTGAGACCCAAAAGCTTGAGTGACAGAACTTCTTGGAGAGGATTATTCAGAAAGTGGATGGGAGGGTTTTCCAGTCGGTCTTTTCGGAGAGACATCGTAAGAGTGTGAGATTTATCAGGATTGAAAGACATGTTCCATTTGTTTGCCCAGTCTGTGATTTTGTCCAGGTCTGCAGAGAGTGAGGAGGCTGCAGACTGCCGATCTGAGGGATGAGGAATGGAGCGACAGAGAGTAGAGTCGTCAGCAAAGAGATAGAGAGGATTTTCAAGAGAGTCAGAGAGATCATTGATGAAGACCAGAAAAAGCACAGGGCCCAGAACACTACCTTGGGGAACTCCAGCCTGAACAGGAAGAGGAGATGAGAGAAACCCATTCAGGGCCACACGTTGACTACGACCAGAGAGGAAGTCCGCCAGCCATGCGTGGAGATTTCCATGGATACCAAAGGAGGTATCCTCCTTTGGATCCATGGAATCCAAATATTATTGTCATCACTATAATTATCGCTCGATTCTCAGTTTAAATCTCTGATATCCTTCACTATTACTACCTACTGCCACCCCCATTACTATAATGGCCCCAATTATTTCCACCTCCTGGAGGGTTGTGCCAGGGAATGTATATAGCCCAGGCCTTCAGGTAACCAGCCGACCAAGTCCGACGACTGAAAGTGACTTGGACAGTAATTTGTAATTTGTTCAGGATATCGGCGATAAATCGTGAGAGAGATATCAAGAGAGATTAGTCTTCGCAAGAGAGACCTCGCAAACTATATCGTGGGATATTTTCCGTCCAACTGCTTGTGCTAGCAGATGGGACATCCGACTCGATGTCCGTCGTACGGACCGCGCTTCGTGATGCGATGGCCTACCTGCGAAGCACCAGTTTATAGTAGGGGTTGGGAATCGGATCCAGACTAGACGACTCAAAGGTAAGCGCGTCACATGAGAACCCGTTCTATCCCATTGGACAAATCCTTGGCCGAAGGTTAAACTGTGCAGTTTGCAATTCTTTTTTCTTGCCGCAAAAACATATCCAACACACACTGCCAGTCGTGGGAATGTAATGATCAAGATAAAAACATTAATGGTGGTCGTCGTTTACATTTCTTTTGTTGCAGGAGATGATGGTCATTTGGGGGTCGAAACTGAGGCGGGCGATCCTGCAGACATGTGTTGTGGCTTGTATTGCCGCGCTGCTTCTGTGGATCTCGGCCTTCCTGTATGGGGCCTTCTACTCGTCGTATATGCCCGCCGTCAGCTTTGCCACTCCGGTTCACTTTATATTCCGGTTGGTTTCCTGTGGGGGCTCTTGGTGTTTTGTGTAAAACGAACGTTTTGAATTTTTTTCGTTCCATGCTATGAATGACTATTTTTAGTGATATGACGTCACATTGCAGCAATGTATTAGTGGGTGGTGATATTTGGTGTTGTGGTGGAGATTGGGGGTGTGGGAAGGGGAGTATGAGATTAATAAGTTTGACTCAATAATAATATTAATAACTTGTGATTATGGATTGTGGTTTAAAGCTTCAGCTTCCGCTTAACCATCCCAATCATTTCCCGTTTGTGTGCATCAGGAGTGACTGTGAGTCGAGAGACGAATTGTGTTCCTTCCCCGTAGCAAATGTTTCCTTCCTTCGAGATGGAAGAGAGAAGGTAATGCCCTGTGCCCTTGCACCTGCACTCGTTTAATGACGCCATTGGGCTTGACACTGGTTCCAAAAGTTAATTTTGCTGCGCCTGCAGCTGTGATGTGCAGAAGGGCATACCAAGCTGACATTGCTCTCATGGATGTTGTGACTGCAGGTATTGTTTCCTGGGACTCCATACAGCATCACTTTGGACTTGGACCTGCCCGAGTCTCCAACCAATCAGCAACTCGGAATGTTCATCGTTACCATGACGACATATGCTAACGGTGGCAAGGCCCTCATGACTGCAACCAAATCGGTACATTGTAATGTTATATAAATAATGCGAATTAAAACATCCATACATCTCCAATAATCACCATCATGTTGTTGCATGTTGGTCTGTTAGTATCTTGGAGTCACCCTTGATCGCAGCCTCACGTTCCGCGAACACCTAAAACAGGTCACAGAAAAGATGAAGACCAGGGTAAACATCATCCGGAAACAAGTGGGCACCAGCTGGGGATCAAGCGCACGTACTCTTCGCAATAATAGCCTTGCCCGTGTGTACTCTGCAGCGGAATACTGTTCTCCTGTTTTGGCAGAGAGCAGCCACACAAAACAATCGGACACTGTCCTGAAAACACTTATGCGAATAATCAGCGTTACACTGAAATCAACACCCATGCAGTGGCTCCCAGTCTTGTCTAACTTCCCACCCCCTGACATGTGCCGGAAGGCAAGACCGCTGAGAGTTTCACTGCATCAAAGCCAACCCCGAGCTACCAATCCAGGAAGACCGACATAATCTACCAAATATGCGACTCAAGTCACGCAAACCTTTCTGAGTTTCTGCAAATGTTTTGAGCAGTGCGGGTTTAACACAAAGGACAAGTGACGCAATCTCTGGACGGACGACAACATTGCTAACAAAGAACTGGTGAGTGATCCGACAAAAGAGCCTTCAGGTTTCGACCTCCCCCGGAAAAGGTGGTCTGCGCTCAAAAGGATCCGCAAGGACATCACACCACGTCCACAAATGGGATTTGAAAGATAGCCCAGCATGTGACGGTGGTCACCCAGAACAGACTATTCATCACGTTGTGAATGAGTGTCACCTACAGAAATTTGATGAAGGAATTAGGGCAAGCCACCGAACAACACAGTGCTGTGACCTGACTGCCAACTTACAGTGCATTCAGAAAGTATTCAGACCCGTTCACTTTTTCACATTTTGTTATGTTGCAGCCTTGTGCTGAAATCAATGTGTCTTTCACTGAGGAGAGGCTTCTGTCTGGCCACTCTGCCATAAAGCCCAGATTTGTGGAGTGTTGCAGTGATGGTTGTCCTTCTGGAAGTTTCGCACATCTCCACACAAGATCTCTGGAGCTCAGCTAGAGTGACCATCGGGTTCTTGGTCACCTCTTACCAAGGCCCTCAGCTTGGCTTGCTCAGTCTTGCTCAACTTGCTCAGTTTGGCCGGGCGGCCAGCTCTAGGAAGAGTCCTGGTTGTTCCAAACTTCTTCCATTTAAGAATTATGGAGGCCTCTGTGCTCTTGGGAACCTTCAATGCAGCAGAGATTTTTTTGGAGGCTTCCCCAGATCTGTGTCTCGACACAATCCTGTCTCTGAGCTCTGCAGGCAGTTCCTTCGACCTCATGGCTTGGTTTTTGCTCTGATATGCATTGTCAGCTGTGAGACCTTATATAGACAGGTGTGTGCCTTTCCAAATCATGTCCAATCAATTGAATTTATCACAGGTGGACTTCAATCAAGGTGTGGAAATATCTCAAAGATGATCATGAGAAGTGGGAGGCACCTGAGCTAAATTTCAAGTGTCATAGCAAAGCGTCTGAATACTTACGTCAATGTGATATTTCAGTTTTTTATTTTTCATAAACTTGCAAAACTTTCTAAAATCCTGTTTTCTCTTTGCCATTAATGTGGTATTGAGTGTAGATTGATGAGGGAAAAAATGAATTTAAACGATTTCAGCATAAGGCTGCAACATAACAAAATGTGAAAAAAGTGAAGGGGTCTGAATACTTTCCAAATGCACTGTAGACTTAGATCTGTGAGCTGTAATTTGGCATACACAAGAAGAAGAAGAAGAAGAAGAAGAAGAAGAAGTTTCTGTGAACCCCACAGAAAGCCACCTGGGGTGGGGGGGGGGGGGGGGGAGGGGTGGAGGGACAAAGCACTGAAAGAACAGAGGGTGAAACCAGAAAGGAGGAGGTAGAAGACAGAGAGAACACGGACCTGTCTGCGATGGTGAAGTGGTAGACCCATAGACCCGGCTTAATCGCGGAAGATTCCACGAACCTTGAAGACCTTGGTTTCCACAACGTCACACTGAGCAAGATGTGAGGCAGGGGAGCCAACACAGAGGGGAGAGCAGTACTCTATCAAGTTGCGGATGAAGGCCTTGTTGGTGGATAGAAGTTCAGGTGTGCTCAGGAAAGACTTTCTATGACGGAGGATGCCCAGTCGGTGCCTGGCTTTGGAGGCCACCTTTGAAATGTGGTTGCCCAATAAAGACCACGGCTGATCGTGAGACCCAGGAGTTTGAAACTCAAGAGGATTGGTATGAAAGTAGATGAGGGGGGTTTGCGAGACGGTCCTTTTGGAGAGAGATAGTGAGAGTGAGATTTTTCAAGATTGAAAGACATATTCTGAGTGTTTGAGAAACTTTTAATTTTGATCTAGATTTGCATATTCTCACATTCACTGGAATTTGATAAAGTCTTTCTCTGATATATTAATTTCTTATGAATACCATATTATAAATACTGGGTTAAAATGTATCCCAATACCACGTCACAATATTAAATTCCTGCCTTGATTTGCTGGGGCACTGTGTCACCACCATAGATGCATCTCAAGAAATGATGCACACCTGTAGCCAGGTGCTGCACATGTGCAGATTAATGAAACACCCATAGGTGTGTACCTTGTGTGCCATGTATTTTTTCAAGTTAATTGTACACCATTGGTGACTTGCTTGATGTTTGTTTTCAAGGCAATGTTACACTACCGCTCATGGTTGCTGCAGACCATGGAAACCCTGTTCTTTGCTCCATTCTTTCTGGCGAGGTTTGTTGAGCAGAAGCAGCTCATGGAGGTGGTACTTTTCTTGGATTACCAGCAGGACGCTGTGAGTTCATCACGTGATCCACTTTTGTGATGCCGTTGTTCTGCTAAAGTGTAAACTAGACAGCTGCTATAGGTTTCTCGTATATGGCCCGTACACCACACCAGCCCGTGACTGTACTGCACGTTATAGATCGTATCATGTGGCTATCATATGCAGCGGCCGTATGATTTGAACTGAGAAACACCATAACTCTGACGATTTCTCTGTTTACAGTATACACCTACAATAGGTGCTGTGATTGAGATTCAGATCAAGAGGATCGAGATATACTCTGCTTTTCTTCGTATTCATGCTCATTTCACTGGTTTGCGGTGGGTTTATAGCGCATTCCATTGTTGGATGTACTTTTATTGATGTGCAGCTAATGACATGTACATTTGTAGTAAAAATCCTAACTTGAGCGGCGCTCCAAAGAGAGCATACCTCCGCCAGGCTGAACAGTTTGTTTTTGAATTCCACTGATAGGCCGGATCTGGATTCGGACCTGAACCAAAATCTAATCGGCTTGTTCTTGTCACCTAACCAACTCGTCCACCAAGTTTATTCATAACTCGTCCATAACGTTTTTTAAATATCATGTTATATTTCGCTTTTCACCCAATCTCTCGATGCTGAAGAATCACTTTAAAAATAAATAATTATTGAATCCGAATCCATATTCAGATCTTCACCAAAATGGAATCTATTTGTCATTGTCAGACACACAACCTTCCACCAAGTTTCGTACAAATCCGTCCATAACTTTTTGAGATATCCTGCTACATGTCGTTTTTGTCCCTATCTCCCAAAGGTGAAGAATCACTTTAAAAAAATTATAGTATCCGGATCCGAATCCGGATCTTCACCAAAATCTATTCGTCCTTGTCACATACGCTACATCTCTGCCAAATTTCGTCCGAATCCGTCCACAACTTTTTGAGATATCTTGTTCACAAACAAACAGACAGACAGGGATGAAAACATAACCTCCATCCACCTTTGGTGGTGGAGGTAACGAGCAAATTAAGATGGTCCACAATGGCAGCAGGAATAAACTGCTCCTGTACTCGTTTTGACCGAAAAATAAAATGGCCAATCTAATGAGAAGGGAACAAAAACAAGACCGATCTAACAACGGCGTAGCCGGGCTTGTTTCATACCTTAGTTGAAGAGGATAGTATGACCTGGGTGGGGATACCAGATACCATTTGGCAAGTGATGTATTATATTGTTTTGACTTCAGGCATGGACAGCAGGTTCGTGAAGGACTTGCAAAAAAACGTACCCGGTCTGAATGTTGCTCTATCCAGTCAATGGCGAAACTGCAAACGGGGAATCCGCGAATGTCACGGATGGAAACCCTTACGTCATTTCCTCATTCTGCTTTAAGCTCAATATCTCTATATTTACATTCCAAACAGCATCATTCATCATTTAAATCACAAATTAACACTATGGTATTAATATATCAAAATATAATGTTAAATCACGATTGTATTTAGATATTATCAAATCGGCGAATTGTCGTCATCTGTTCACTTCCGGATTCGGGAGCAAGGTCCGTGTCGATCGCATTTCAAAATCATAATTTTATTGAGGAATTTCTGAAACCTCCTACCTACCTTACGATACCTGTTGGGACCCCAAAACATTCCACAGTTCAAGGTTATTATATTTCCTTTTGGTAAAATATGCAACTTTAATGGTGACTAAACGCTGTCCCCCTGTCATGTGACCAAATCCTTAGCTCTGATTGGTGTACATTTGTTGGGACACATGGACAGACAAACACTGTTCTAGGCAGCATTACCCTATGGTCTATGCCATATACAGTCACGTGAAAAAGTAAGTACACCCCATGTAAAGTTTTGACTTTTTCAACATATTTCAACATACAGCTATTTGATCTTCATTTCAACAATATTGATAGATAAAGGTGATATAATACAACAAATATCATGAAACATTTACATTTTGTAGTCCATTGTATAATTTAAATAAACATAAATGCAAATTTCGAATGTGGAAAAAGTAAGTACACCCCTACATTTATCACTACTTCAAATACCTAAAATTAGAATCAGGTGCACCAGCTCAGGTGCAAATGATTAGAACATCATTCGAGAGGATTTTGGAGGAACCTGTCTTATTTAAACCTCAGACATTTAGTTTGATTTGCTCTTTGTTGTTGAAGTGTGCGGCGTCACCATTCCTAGATCAAAAGAGCTCTCTGAGGCCTTCAGAAAGAAGGTTATAGATGCCTACGAGTCTGGGAAGGGATTTAAAAAGATCTCCAAACAATTTGAAATCAATCGTTCGACTGTCCGGAAGATCATCTACAAGTGGAGAAGATTCAAAACAACTGCCAACTTGTTCAGGCCAGGCCGCCTCAGCAAGTTCAGCCCGAGAGCAGACTACAAGATGCTGAAAGAAGTCTCCAAGAACCCCAGAATGTCATCACGGGACCTACAGGTAGCTCTTGCCACTGTTAATGTCAAAGTGCACGAGTCTACCATTAGAAAGAGGCTGCACAAATTTGATCTGCATGGGAGGTGTGCCAGGAGGAAACCTTTGCTGTCCAGAAAGAACATCAGGGCAAGACTAAAGTTTTCCAATGAACACCTAGGCAAAGACCAGCACTTCTGGAACAATGTTCTCGAAGGTCTGCGCATGCGCAAGATTGGAGGTCACGTCTCTTCAAAGCTCTCCATGCGCGCACGATTTCGAAGTTAAGTAATTTTTCACAATTGTGTTTTTGTCGAAACTGTATCTTTCTTTCGGTGTGTGTACATATTGGTGTGTCTTTAATAGGATTCTGGGTGTTGGCTTTTCATACCTGTGTATGAAAATCGTCGGTTAGTTCGTGTCGCGTATTCTGAGGCCTAGTGTAGTGGGCTACCATGTCCGACCTTGGCTTGAGGCTTTGTTTTTGTCTCGGCGGTTCTTCGATTGCGCTGCAATTACTTTCGGTCTCTGTTTTTCCCGGTCTTTTCACCCCATACTTCCTTGTTTTAAAATCTCAACTCAAAAAAAGAAAAAAAAGAAAAAAAGATTTCCTTCTCTGTTCTGATCCGTTTGTTCGTTCTTATTTGTTCGTTTGTTCTTCGACCACGTTTTTCGTGATCACATTGTTAAAAAATGTTAAAACTGTCCCCTGAAGAACTGTATTCTGTCGTATACTATAACACCTTTTTCTTCTTCTATAAAAGGATGCTTTCGACTTGCTCACCAAATCTATTCATTCCATAAAAAAATTCCATCTCTTACAGTGCCTCTCGCATACATTCCCTAAACTCTCCAGCACTCCACCCATCCATCCTTCAGCGTCCTCAAACGTATTTTTGACTCGAAGGTCTCAAGAAACTCATTTTGCAATAAATGTTCGTTTCCCATTAATCGTACACTTTCTAAAATCCAATCTCACCCCTCCCCTCCAAATATTCCCCATCACCCCTTCCCTCCAAAACTTCCCCATCACTCATTCCCTCCAAAACTTCCCCATCACCCCTCCCCTTCAAAACTTCCCCATCACCCCTCCCCTCCAAATCTACCCCCTTGCCCCTCCCCTCCAAATCTTCCCCATCACCCATCTCTTTTCTCTTTCAAATATTCCCCCTTGCCCCCCCCCCTCCAAATCTTCCCCATCACCCATCCCTTTCAAATCTTGCCCCTCCCCTCCAAATATTCCCCATCACCCCTTCCCTCCAAAACTTCCCCATCACCACTCCCCTCCAAAACTTCCCCATCACCCCTCCCCTCTAAATCTACCCCCTTGCCCCTCCCCTCCAAATCATCCCCATCACCCATCTTTCAAATCTTTCCCCTTGCCCCTCCCCTCCAAATCTTCCCCATCACCCATCCCTTTCAAATCTCCCCCCTTGCCCCTTCCCTCCTAAACTCCCCCCACACCCCTCCCCTTCGAGACTCTCCCTCGCTCCTCCCCTCCGAGACTCCCCTCTCACCCCCCCTCCTCAAAGCATCCTCCCCGCTTCTTCCCCCTTCCAACTTTCACCTTCATCTCCCTCAACCTTCTGCCTCACTCTTCCCCCTCCTCAAATAACACCTCACTGTGCCTCACCCAATCACCATCAAACCTTTTGTCTGCCCCATTCTTCCCTTTCTCCAAGCTATTCTGAAATCTCTGACACACCTTCAACAGCTCTCCCTACCTCTTCCTCCTCTTCCACATCTTACCCTACCGCTCCCCCCCCCCCCCCCCCCTGCAAGCATCCTCCCTGCTTCTTCCCCCTTCCAACTTTCACCTTCATCTCCCTCAACCATCTGCCTCACTCTTCCCCCTCCTCAAATAACACCTCACTGCGCCTCACCCAATCACCATCAAACCTTTTGTCCGTCCCATTCTTCCCTTTCTCCAAGCTATTCTGAAATCTCTGACACACCTTCAACAGCTCTCCCTACGTCTTCCTCCTCTTCCACATCTTACCCTACCGCTCCCCCCCCACCCCCCCCCCCCCCGTTCTGTATCCGATGCTCCCCCTTCCTCTTCTTTAACAGTATGGACCTCAAACATCCGGGGCCTTCGCTCAAACTTGAATGATCTCTCCATACAGGTTGCTTCTGACAAACCAGACGTGATCTGCTTAACAGAAACTTTCCTCCTTCATGGTGTCTCTGATTCCTTGGTATTCTCCCAGGTTACTCCCTCCTCCGGTATGATAAACCTGAGCCTCATCCTGGAGGTGGGGTTGCTATCTTTATAAAAAAAAACTCTCTTCCTCACCCGCCCTGCACTGCCCTCTCTCCACCTCACCCCCAGGAATACCTTTGGCTACGGCTTCCCCTTCGCTCCCACCTTTTGTTCATATGTGTGTTGTACCGTCCACCAAACAGTGATGTCTCCATCTACATCTCGCTGTCTGATAATATGGACCAACTTCTATCGACCCATCCCAACTCTCTCTTCCTCATATGTGGTGATTTCAATTGTCACCATGCCAGTTGGCTGGGTGTGGGTACCTCTCTCACCAGCCATGGCTCTTCAGCAAAGGACTTCTGTGACTCACTGTACTGACACGATCTGTCAATTTCCCGACCCGGATCTCAGTCAACGGAACATCTTCTCTTCTGGACTTGGTTATGACTAACTTCCCTGAAAATGTCTGCTGCTCTTCTTCTGCTCCGATCGGCTCATCTGATCATGTGCTTGTTAAAGTGGACATCTCTCTGACCATTCTCAGAGAGCCTCCTCAGCGTCGACGAGTCTGGCATTTCACTCAGGCCAACTGGCACGGTCTTCAAGCAGCCATCAATCATCTGGACTGGTCTCCCATCTCTACCGCCTCTGACATCAACTCATCCTGGGAATTCTTCCAAAGTAAATTGCTCTCTCATGCACATATTTATCCCATCTCGTCTTCAGTTGTCATACCCTTCCTCCCGTCCATGGTACACGGAATCTTGTGGTGAGGCTATTGCCCAGAAACAACTTGCTTTCGTCTCCTGGAAAGCAAATCCAACGGAAGGAAATCTCATTTCCTTTCACAAAGCCCGAAACAAGTGTGTGTCCACCTTCAGGAGAGCCAGGAAACAATATCTCTCCGTTCTCAGGACCGAACTCTCTTATCTGTCTCCCTCTTCCAAATCCTGGTGGCGTCTGGTCAAATCTGTTTCTGGTGTTTGTTCCCCCTCCATCCCCTCCCTCACCTCAAATGGCCACACGGCTGACTCCGCACGTGAAAAAGCTGAATGCCTCAACTCTGTGTTTGCCTCTAAATCTTGTGTCCCAAACCCATCCCTCTCTGTACCCACCATACCCAGTCCTACCCAGCTGCTCCTGGACTCTGTTTCCTTTCCTCCTGACAAGGTGGAAAAGTTTCTGTCATCCCTCGACTCTGATTCTGCAACTGGACCTGACGGCATCAGCCCACAGGTCCTAAAATCCTATTCTTCCGCTCTTTCACTCCCTCTCTCTGTTCTCTTCACCCTCTCTTTTGCTCAAGGTCATCTGCCATCTGCTTGGAAATCTGCCAACATCACCGCTTTGCACAAAAAAGGTGCAAAAACAGATCCCACCAACTACAGACCAATCAGCCTTCTCCCAATTATCAGCAAAGTCATGGAATCCATCAATGCTTCAGATATGAAATCTTTCCTCTTCTCCAATGGCTTGATCTCTGATCATCAATTTGGTTTCAGACCTGGTCACTCTACTCTGGATATGCTGCTTCTGCTTTCTCAACAATGGATGGAGGTCCTCAATGCCAAACAGGAAATTAGAGCTGTCTCCCTTGACATATCACGTGCCTTCGATACGGTCTGGCACCCCGCTAAGCTCACCAAACTCTCCTCTTTTGGTATCCATGGAAATCTCCACGCATGGCTGGCGGACTTCCTCTCTAGTCGGAGTCAACGTGTGGCCCTGAATGGGTTTCTCTCATCTCCTCTTCCTGTTCAGGGTGGAGTTCCCCAAGGCAGTGTTCTGGGCTCTGTGCTTTTTCTGGTCTTCATCAATGATCTCTCTGACTCTCTTCACAATCCTCTCTATCTCTTTGCTGATGACTCTACTCTCTGTCGCTCCATTCTTCATCCCTCAGATCGGCAGTCTGCAGCCTCCTCACTCTCCGCAGACCTGGACAAAATCACAGACTGGGCAAACAAGTGGAACATGTCTTTCAATCCTGACAAATCTCACACTCTTACGATGTCTCTCCGAAAAGACCGACTGGACAACCCTCCCATCCACTTTCTGAATAATCCTCCAAGAAGTTCTGTCACTCAAGCTTTTGGGTCTCACTATCTGCCATGATCTTTCCTGGGAAAACCGCATTTCAAATCTGGCCTCCAAAGCCAGTCGCCGACTGGGCATCCTCGGTCGTGCGAAGTCCTTCCTTGGCACACCTGAGCTCCTCACCCCATACAAGGCTTTCATCCGCAGCTCAATGGAATACTGCTCTCCCCTCTGGGCTGGTGCTCCTGCCTCACACCTAGCTCGTCTTCACGCTGTTGAAACCAAAGCATTCAGAATCATTGGAATCTCCCGCGATGAAGCTAACTCCAAAGGCCTCTCACTCACTCACCGCAGGCAAGTTGGTGGTCTTTCCGTCTTCTACCGACTCCTCTCTGGCCTTGCCCCCCCAGCTCTCTCTGGGCTCTGTCCCGCAAATATTCCTACAGGTCGCACAAGATCTGCCTGCAACCCTCTTATGGTTAAACTGCCAAAATCAAGACTCTCTGCTCACCCTCACTTCTTCATTTATCTTTTCTTCCGCCTCTGAGTAGATGATAAATGTTGTTCCTGGGACAAACCCATTTAACATGGGAAAGCCCTATCTAATGTCGTTTACCCCCCTGTCTTTTCCCACTTTTGGAAAACACCCCTATTTATCCAAAAGACTCTATGAGCCTTTTGGCCTTTTGAACCATGAGCTTATTGGCCTTATGAGTCAATTAATCTACTTGGGCTAATACATAATGAAGATATTTTAATTGAGCTAGGGCTGAATGGTAAACCCACCTTGATGTACCAGGCTGAACACTAACAGCTTGGAACCAATCCTTCATTGAACCTCCAAATCTCCATTCACTTACATGTAAATTTTCCTCTCACCATCACTTTTCATCATTTCCCCTTAACACCTCTATTCCTTCCCCCCTTGGTCTTATGGGCCTTTTACTCTTACTATCAATGATCATTGTTGTTTAGTAGACCACTCAAACAATGATCCTACAAATATTTGTTTATGCGTAGGAAATAATTTAATTCTCCTACAACTCTCTTCACCATCTAATACATTAACAAAGTATATGTTTGAGTTTGGTTCTTTATCAAGATATTTTAACTGAGATAAAATAAAATGATAAACCTCCCTCAATGTCCTTGTCTGAGCGCCTCCAGTGCCACACACTTTTTGGTAGGCTCTGCCCACTTTTTGTTAAGCTCCGTCCACTTTTTGGTAAGCCCCGCCCACTTTTTGTTAAGACACGTCCACTTTTTACTAAGCCCCGCCCATGTTTTGTCAAGCCACGCCCCTTTTGTTAAGCCCCACCCACTTTATAAACTCTTCAGCATTGTATCGTTTCCAGGTAATACATTACATCATTTTCAGGGAATTTCCATCACATCATTTCCAGTTAAGACACGCCCAGGTTTGCCCAAAGAATTTCCACAGGAAATGACACACCCAGCCCTTCTTATAAAAGGCACCGACCACACAGGCTTTTTCAAACACGCTTTCTGCTTCACTTGATAATGGACTACAATGCCGAAATGGAATGGGATAACTTTGGTATCCCTTGGAGTCCTACTACCTGTGAAGCGCTCAACCTTCAGATTGATGAACTGGACTCGAACCTCTTATCAATGGAGGTAAGTTTGTTTATTTATTTATTTATTTATTTCTTTATTTATTTCTTTAATTAATTACTTAATTTTTTTTTTTTTTTTTAGATGAGACTCGTGTAAGAGTTAACAAAGTTTATTTTCATATTCATAGAGCTTGATTTATACAAATAAAAATATTGTATTAAATTAATACATTGTTATTTTCTTTCACAGGAAAGTGTATCTGAGATACGAAATGAAAATTCTGCTTTTAACACAACTTGGGATGAAGTTATTTTTTTTGTTTGAAGACATTTTGAACAACCAAGACCCCCAGAACGAGTTCTACCTTGATGACCCAGCCAAAGAGTTATACCTTGGAGATCCACAAAATCCTGAAAAAGAGTTTTACCATGATGATACTTGTTGTGAGTTATCAAAACAAAACCCACTGAACAAGTTCTACCTTGATGAGCCAGAATACAAGTCATACATTGGAGACCTACAAATTTCTGAAAATTGGGAAAGGGGAGTTCTCCCTGATGGTCCGCAGTTATACTATGTGAGACACATCATAGAAACCCTAAAAAATCGGGAAAGGGAAGTTTTCCCTGATGGTCTGCAGTTATACTATGTGAGACTTATCACGGAAACCCCCAATATTTCTGAAAATTGTGGTTCTACCTTGGAGACTTGGAAAGATGGTTATATTTTTGGAGACTCGGAATGGGGGTTTTGTTTTGATGACTCGGAATGTGATACCTATCTTGGAGACTCAACAGGAATGTGGTTATACCTTGGGAACTTGGAAAGTTGGTTTTATTTTGGAGACTCTACCTGTGGGGTCCATCTTGGAGACTCTTTGCATTCTAAAGCAATGAACAATGTTCTTTGTTTAATGACGCTTGATTTAAGCAATATCAAGAAAGTCTGAGGAAGAAAATGCTGGAAAATTCTTTCTTCCCATTTCTACTTCTTCAAACTTGAAAGCCTTGAAAGGCAGAATTGGAAGAAGAGAAAAAAAAAAAAATGAAATACGTATTTAAAAAAGAAGAAAAAAAAAGATTATGTTAGGGTTAGGGTGGGATTTTGAATGTGAGGGTTAGGGATGGGGTTGGGTTAGGGTGGGATTTTGAATGTGAGGGTTAGGGTTGGGGTTGGGTTAGGGATGGGGTTGGGTTAGGGTTGGGTTTGGGATGGGGTTGGGTTAGGGATGGGGTTGGGTTAGGGATGGGGTTGGGTTAGGGATGGGGTTGGGTTAGGGATGGGGTTGGGCTAGGGTTGGAGTTGGGTTAGGGATGGGGTTGGGTTAGGGATGGGTTTGGGTTAGGGATGGGTTTGGGTTAGGGATGGGGTTGGATTAGGGATGGGGTTGGGTTAGGGATGGGGTTGGGTTAGGGATGGGTTTGGGTTAGGGATGGGGTTGGGTTAGGGTTTGTATATTATTATGACTCACTCACTCACACATACACACACACAAAAGTTAAGCCCCAACTGAAAAGTTGAGGGATTCTGTGTTTGGGGTTCACAGATCTCAAGAACGTATCCCCATTGTACACACAAAAGTTAAGCCCCAACTGAAAAGTTGAGGGATTCTGTGTTTGGGGTTCACAGATCTCAAGAACGTATCCCCATTGTACACACACACACACAAAAGTTAAGCCCCAACTGAAAAGTTGAGGGATTCTGTGTTTGGGGTTCACAGATCTCAAGAACGTATCCCCATTACATTTTATTTATTTATTTATTATTTCAAGGGTATTATCTGCTTACTTGTGTTTTTTGTAATTCTTGCGAGTAAAATGAACCCAAGATTTCTTCTCCATTTAAATCATAAAATTTGTAGGTCCAAGGGACTGTATCCATTACATGAATGATTTTAAATAATTCACGAGTCCATTTTTGTGTATAACCTTTCTCAAAATGACTTTTCCATTTGTATATTCTTACAATATCACCAACTTTAAACTTGGGCTCTCTCAAATTAATCTCCTTTTCATATTCTAATTTTGTAAATGTTTCTGATGGTTTTGATTTTGTTGATGAATGAACTGTATTATTGTAATTATCTACAATATCCTGAATTAAATACACCCATTTTTGAGAACCGAGTTGTGTGAATTTTTTATATAGTCTCTCTTTCAAAGTACGATTAAAACGCTCAATAACTGTTTTTCCTTCATTAAAGGTGCTGTATAATTTAATAGCCTCCCCCTTTAGAAATTTCATAAATATTTTGTTATAGAACTCTGTTCCCTCATCAGTCCAAAACTTCTTTGGTTTCCTTTTATCCCTATCAAATATTAGCTTAAAGGCTAACATTAAAGTATCACCTCTCTTGTTTTTCAAAGGAACAACCCAGGCAAATCTACTCCTCAAATCAATAACGGTTAAAGCATACCTGTATCCCTTATCATTATTTAGTTCGATTAAATCAGCGGACCATATGTGGTCAGTGTATTTAGAATAAACTTTCCTTCTTTTAAACTTTGTGATTATAGGTTTATGTAATTCATTTGCCAAAAGCTCCTCGGTGTTGATAACATCATTTGAGTTTAATAGTTTTTTGGGGAATAACCAAGACCAAGTTTCAATTTAACACTTATCATTTTTTTCACAATAAACCTATCAACTTTCTCTCTCAATGTAGGATTTTGTATCAAGGACAAATTATACAACATTTCTCTGTCTGCTTCATGTTTTTCATCCAATGTCGTGGTATTCCCATAAGCAATATCATGCTTCATACACACTTCATCAACCCTATTTATAGGTTTAGACAAAGGTTTAGGATTGTCAGCCTCATCTAATCTTTTATCCAGGTTTGTTCCAGGACCACAGAAAGAATACCCTGGAAGGTGTAATTCCGCCGGAATTCCAGTTGTTGTAAATTTACTTTCTGACAGAAACTTTTGTATGTCTCCTCCACTTTTAGGAGAGATGAATTGGCACTTTTTAGAGCCACACACTTGACATATTCCTTTTTGATAAACTCTATTATTTTTAGCTTTAACATAAGATATTTTTAGATTTAGTTTTCTTTTTACATTTGAGACAATAACTCATATTTATTTATCAGAAAAAGTCCGACAGAGTATCAAAACCTCTTTGGTTTTCAACATATACATTTCTATCTTAATTTTTAAAACATAAATAATCCTTAGGAATGCCTTCACTCTCTCCTCCATTTATTTACAAATAAAAACCAACTAAAGTCAATAACACCAACATCATCAACTATATGACCTTTGTCTTCTTCATGTAAATCTCCTCGCTGAACTCATCTCAACCATTTTTAAAATCATTATCTTAGTAAGAGTCGTTAATTCTTTATTTTCCTCTTCGGTGCGTTGAGATTGATTTATTTGCTGTAATACACTCAATCTTTTACGAATCTCACTGATTTCCATCTTTTTATATTTTTCCTCCCTCTCTCTTTGCTCCCTTTCCTCCCTCTCCTCCTTCTCCTTTTTCTCCCTCTCCTCCTTCTCCTTTTTCTCCCTCTCCTCCTTCTCCTTTTTCTCCCTCTCTTCCTTTTCTCTTTTCTCCCTTTCCTCCTTCTCCTTTTTCTCTCTTTCCTCCTTCTCTTCTTCAACTCCTTCCTCATCCCTTGCTACCCTTGAGTTTGAGCCCCAAAGAATATTATACATATACTCATCTGGATTTTGAGATATTCTTGTATCTATAATTATTTTTCTCATAATAGGATACCAATAAGATTTGTTGATGATTTCTAAAAGAGTTTTATATTTCATAACTTTGAGAAGTTCATTTTTATTTAATATTTTAAACAAGTCTCTATTTGTGGGTTTAGCAATATCAGTATAAGGCCAGTTTTTTATGACAAAATTCCCATGTATATGCTCCAAATCATAAGGTATGTAATGCCGAGCACCCTTTTCTTGTAGGTATCCTTGAATACAAAAATTATAATTCTCTTGTAGTCTTCTTCCTGCCATTTATGTATCAGAAATATATGTGAGATTAATATTATGACAGGTAATACCACCCCATCTTCCCACTACCAAATCGGTTTGTATTCCTCGGCTTTCTATCCTTATCTCATGACCTTCCTTCTTTGTCATGCTAACCATCGCTCTACTATCATATATTTTTCTTTTCTTAAAATCATGTATTTGTTGTTTACTAATTGTACTTCCACATAAATCCTTATCCTCGCCAAGCGGATAATATTCTTCTTTACGAGACTGATTCAAATCATTCGGTCTTCTAAGTTTATTGAAAAATACCAATTATACCCGAAATCAGGCATATCATACCCCCATTTATTAATTCGCATATTAACTATATGTCCTTCTTTATAAAATTCAATTGTAAGCAGGTAGTTAAATTCAATGAGGAAAGGTGTATGGTCAGTATAACCAGGTGTTGTGGTTGTAAATTTTACTTGTTTAACAAAACGTGCTGTTTTCTTTAAAATATATATATTGTGATAAATCACTGAATCTAATTAAGTCATTCGCATCTGTAGGGTTTGGATAATTGATTAATTTATAAGTATTCTTCATATTAATATTTTTACTTATACTATATTTTTGTCGTTCAGCCTGTGCCTTTGTATAATAATTTGATAAATCAATATCCTGAGAGGATTCTCCAAAGATAGAACCATCTTTTCCAACATAAGTCATTTATATTAGATTAAAAATGATATCATAAAAATTTTCATTATTGTTGAGTTGAAATAATACATATAAACATAATTGACCACAACATTTAGAATTAATTTCTTGAACTTGAAATGTTTGATAAACACCATTCTGTAAGAATTGTATTACTTCAACAGGTGGTGGCATACCATAACTATCAAAATAATATTTATCCTGACTATTATGAATACAAACCCAATGAGAACCATTCTGTGTGTCTAAATTCATAATAATATTCTTTGTATTCTTATTTATATGTATTAATTCATCTCTCATACAAATAACCACATTATCAATTTTTAGTGTTTTACAATACTTAGCTAGTTCTATATTTGACGTTGTATTCTTTCCAAATTGTTTAAACCATTTATCCATTTATTTATGAGAAAGATACAATCCATTACCCCGTTTATTAGTTTAACACCCGCTTGAGCGATAGAGGAAAGCATATCTCCAACCAACAATCTAGCTTTATCAGGTAGACTTTCAAGTTTTTGAGCAAAATCTACAATTACACCACTTCCACTAATTTGTTTCTCCAACTCCTTGTTATGTCTTTCCAATTCTTTTTGAGCTTTTAGTTGTGCCTTCCTTTCGTTAGCAGTTTTTACTGCTGCTGAAATACCACCAGTCAATGCTCCCGCCGCACTTAAACCAGCAAATAAAGGAATTAGAAACAGGAGAAATCCTCCTCTTGACTCGTCTATTGAATATTTCTTTAACATAGGTTTTGTCATTTTAATTTTAAGTGAACCAGTATCATTTAGTGTTTTTACTTGTGTGTGTGTGAGTAAAACATCAATTCTTACTGCTCCTTTTCTTTGAATTGTATTAACATTAATAATACAAGGCTTTTGATTTTGAATACAAAATGTTAATTTATTAAGATTGATTTGATTAACATATACCCCTACCATTTATTTATGAGAAAAAACCTATGTGATATTAATCATAACACCATTATCTGTATTAATCTGTAATTCTGTTTCTTCCAAAAGCAAACAATATGTATTAACCTCTTCACTCTCCCCTCTTTCAATGTATAGAGAAGTGTCCACTCTATTAGACTTTATCGTTTCTTTTTGAGAACTCAGGTCAATTGTGTAGATTGTATAAAGTTTTTGAAATGCAATCATATCCAAAATAGGGTTATTATTACCATTACTTTCACACACCTTTTGGTAAGACTTGTAGGCTTCCGCATAATCATTTTTTTCCCAATCAATTTCCAATCTATCTCGCGGATAAAATGTTCCATCAAGAGAAACCCGAAGTTGTTTCACCTTAGCATTATCACACAGTGCATTATTCTTATTAGTACCATCCTCTCCATCTGGTTTTTAAAAAATGAGCCAGAGGTATCGTGGCTTTCCTTGAAGAACACCTAAATTCCAAATGTAGGTAGTGTGTTCCAGTTTAACGTGTTGACATCTTCTTTTAAGGTATGATACATTTAGCGGGATCTTTGAGTTGTCTTTTATTTAACATCTCTTCCGTTTTAAGATTTGGAGTATATTCACTGATATACCAACACAAATCATTAATAACAAATTTATTATTGTCACCAAAAGCATTTTCAGCCCCAAAAAGCAACCAATTTACATGGTCTTTCCCTCGCGGTCCCTCTGTGCTGTCTTTCCCTCGTGGTCCCCCTGTGCTGTCTTTCCCTCACGGTCCCTCTGTGCTGTCTTTCCCTCGTGGTCCCACTGTGCTGTCTTTCCCTCGTGGTCCCACTGTGCTGTCTTTCCCTCGCGGTCCCTCTGTGCTGTCTTTCCCTCGCGGTCCCTCTGTGCTGTCTTTCCCTCACGGTCCCCCTGTGCTGTCTTTCCCTCGCGGTCCCACTGTGCTGTCTTTCCCTCGCGGTTGTCAGCTCTTTCACGAGCCTCGATTCAGTATAACAACAACAAAAAAAAAAAAAAAAAAAAAAAAATTCCTTTGCAGTTGAAATCTAATTTTAAGACCATACAAAATTTTATCAAAATCACAAAATCCAAATATACCTTTCAGAGGTACCGCTACGGTAAAACTATTCTCTACTTTTGTTTCATCATTATACATTGACTTCCTTTGACTATAACCAGGGTCAGCATTTGTTCCCGTTGACATATCAGGAATAAAACCTTCAACAGCTCCCTTACCCATTCTATCACTAAACGAATATAGTGTAAATTTCATCATTTCAGATGTAGCAAAGACATAATCAACCGCTTCAACCTCTTGTGTTCCAATATACAGGCGAACACTATCAAACATTTTCCAGAAGAAATCATTTACGAGTGTAGCATTAGTGTTATTCGCAGCCTTAGTGAATTTAAATTTACACAGCAAGAAACTATCAGCGAGATTCAAGTAAGTTTGTTGATTATTTATTTCAAAACTTTTTGTTCCATTTGAATTCCAGTCTGTTCCTGTTATAGCATTAACCTTAAAATAGTCTTCCTTTTTCGTGGAGTTTGAAATGATAATTGTATCATCCAAATCATAGATACTATCAATCGCTTCCATACTTGTATTTATATAGCATTAAAATCGTTGAAACCCTGACCCAAGTATTTTCATGATTTTTTGTCGTTCTTGTGAAGATAGTTGAGTTTTACCTTTTTTAATTTCTTTGATTGCTTGAAATTTACGAGACTCCTTTTGAGCATCTTTTATACTCTTTATAGCTCCCGCAACTGTGACCACGGCAGAAGCAGTTGAACCAATTAGGTCTTTATGTTTAAGGATGGTTGAACCAATACCCATTAGAGTATCAATTATCCCATCTCCTTTATTTCTGAATTGATGTCCCACACCCCGTTGTCTCTTTGGTTTATAGTATCCTCTACCAAGAAACATACCTTCACCCTTATAGTATGGTGAAAGGAACATCCCATCCCCTGTAATTATTTTATATTTTCCCAACTCGTGTTTTCTCACAATAACCATTATTTATTTATCAAAAAAATACTTCACGAAGGTGAATTCTGATGGATATAATTTCTTCATTAAAGGAGATCATACGATTATCTTGATTGGTTATCCTAAAATTTACTCTGTATATGGTTTTTCCTGACACAGGTAAATAGACAAGATTTTTTGGTTCCATATTGAATTTATAACCAATCGGGGTTGAGTATGCACCGAATGAAAATATTGTATTTGTTCTTATTCCATCGTTATAAGCACCATCAATCAAATCACAATGAATTAATACTGAATTTATACCGGAGGATATTTGAATGACATTATCACTGTAAGACGTCCCGTTAGTTTCAATCTTTTTTGAAGAGAAACCCAATAGCTCTCTGAACGAATTTTCAATCGTGAAATCAACTTTATAATTATTTTTAAGTTTAATCGTTGATTTTGAAGTGTGTTTTTGAATATCTATTACCATATTTTTTGGTTCATCACCTTGTTCTTTCATAAGGCGAGAGACTTCTGAAGATATTTGAGAAATCTCGTAAGCTCCGGGTGAAACGGTTATAGTTTTATATCCACTTCCTGGATTATAACTAAACTTGTTGTTTTTCTCTGTGATATTAAAAAGGGTATTGTAAGTCTCCATTGACAACAAAGAAGCCTCATATTCTTTTGTGGGGTCAAGTTGTAGTGGGTAAGGGAATGAAGTTGTGTAATCACTCATTGTGAAATTAAAACTAAGAATTGTGCTTCTCATCTTATTTAATATCTAATAAAATATCTTTGTATTGACATTTATTAATTATTTTCATATTCATCAACTGATCTAAAATGGCTGAGGATTCATTAAAACAATTGTTGTTTCCAGCCTTCTTACTACCTAACAACAATAATAGCCTATTAACTAATTGTGATGGGTCATTTGGAAGAAAACTAACACCCGAACCAAGCTTACTTAAAGCATCAATAATATGTTTCTCCTTCTCATTCTTCTTCCTTTTACCAGCAACAGAAACTCCATAATCAAGTGCATTTAGCAACTCCAATATACTCTCTATCTTCCTCTCTTTCCATATCAAGTGGTTCATCAAAATATTTTGAACCGCTGAATCCAGAGTTTGTTAGAAGAAACATTAATCTTGGAGTTAATTCAACATTTGGTTGAGCAGAACTTAAGAACACCAATTTATCATTAAATATCAATAACTTTTCTTTCACAAGATAGAACTGTGCTGGTTCTTCTGTTGGAATGAGACCAGCTCTGGTTTTTGAATCCGCTGAATATTCATTGTTTTGTAGAGCTTCCACAACATAATTAGGGGGTTGATTTACCTCCTCCAGTTTCCGAAATAATCCTTCATCATCATATTCTAATTCTCCAAGTTCTTGCTCTGTCATTTGACTAAAATCTTTGAGCATTTGAAGTTTTTTCAGAGTAAATTCTACCGTGGGAACTGTAGGTGAAATCGTTTGTTTAGTTTTTAAAAGTGGTTTAAAAAATTTCTCTTGTTTTCTTTCAAAGGCTTCTTCACCAGTTAGTTTCTGTCTCCGTTTCTTCTTTATCTCTTCCTGTTGCTTTACAACTTTTGAAACCAACTCTTGATGTTCTTTAAACTTTCTTGCTCTTTCTTCGGTATTCATCTTCTGTATTTATTTTTTGAAAAATATCATTTAATGAATTGTAAAGGTTAATGGGAAAATTTTCCTTTTCTTCGTCATTATCGTAAATGTGTTGAAATAAATCCTTTTCTTTAAATATTTCATCAAATTCTTTATTGGTATTAATACGAGTTGTTATTTCTTCTTCACTAATACTTGTATCTCTGCTTTTCATATGTTTGCGTTGAGTCTCCTCATCAATATCAAAACCGAATGATAAAATCTTAACTCCATCACCACGCAAATGTTTAATAATTTGTCTCATTCCTTCAGGATTAGTTTCTAAAATCCCAAGACAATTAGATTTTACTTTATTTAACTCGCTCTTACAATGTGAATATTTTGTAGAACCAAGAGAGACCTCCTCAAATATTTGACCTTTGTTCCTCAATCGCATATGTTCCTCCATTGAAATGTAGTAATAATCTTTCCCTTCTACTTCTCCTGGTCGCATTGCTCTGGTTGTAGTACCTACAAAACGAATCATCGGGTGTTTTTTTTTTTAACTTGCAATCTTTTCATTTTTACGATTCAAGAGTTTAGATTTATGAAAGTTCTTTCCTGAAGCAGATTTACCCACAAGATTAATAATAATTGTTGTCATTTATGTGTGTAAAATATCAGTTAGTATCTCATCTTGTTTCACAACAATATATTTATATTTTTCAATCGTGTGTTTCATATAATTTTCAAATTCTTTTTTACTACATAACGTAGAGCAATTATCTCTCCAAAAATTATTTACATCTATTGAATTTAATTTAAATAAAATAAAAGTATTAGCATTGTTTCTTATTGAGCGCCGAGGGAGTTGAAAATATGACTGACTAAGATAAATACAATTACAAGAAGAATGTCTCCCTCTTGTATAGTAGCTATCCATTACTGTTTGGTTTCTCTCATTAACACAATCATCAAAGATGACGAGGTTCTTTTTTGATTTATCTAAATCTTGAGGTGAAGGTATATCATCCGTATTATCACTGAGAATACAAGTTATGGGTTTTGGTTTCGATTTTGATTTCTGTGTATCACAAAATAATTGTATTATATCTTCAAATATTATAATCATTTCGTTTGTTTTGAAGTTTAAATAAACCGATAATGTCTTCCTTTTTAAGACACGCATTAAAACCCTGTGAGAGTAGTTGATACTCGGGTTGAAAACTTGACTTTGTAAAAATTATTAAATTATCATAATCTAAAAAATTAGGACCAAGGAGCATCTTTAAAAGTAAACAGGTTTTTCCACATCCGCTTGAACCAACTATTAGACATCTCAATGAATTTGGAATGTTTTTATGATTATTAAATTTAATCTTATTTTCCCAAACGGGTAAAAAATCATTCATTTATATATTTGGAAAACAAGTCATCTAACTTTTTTTGAGCTATTTTAGAAACTCTATATTTTATCCTGAGTTCGGGTTTAATTTCCAAATAATTCATTATTTTATTTATATAGTATCTTGTATTAACATTTCCATTAAAATTATTTTGAATAATAAATATCATTAAACCCTTATACATTTCCTCAATACAAATAGTCTCTTCCCTTGAAAGAAATGGTGTATTATCATCACAATACTTAACATTCATCTCTCTTATTAATCTTGTAAAGTAATTCATTTTTGGTTCTAATTTAAAAGAGTTATATATATATATATATTTTTTTTTTATTATCATTAATTAAAATTAAATCACAGAAAATACATTGTTTATATGAACCCTCATTATTAAGCCCTATTCTATCACAAGCCGGACAATTCTCTAATTTATCATATGGAGAGTCTGGAAATTCTAAATATCCTTCAATCATTAGCATTCATCATTAGCCGAGCTCTCCTCGCATCATTAGCGTCATCATTAGCATTCAAAAATTCTAGGAGCCTAGCCGATCATTTGATGAAAATTTCCTGTCAATAGGTCACGTGGTATGGGCGCCATCTTGTAAAACACCTTCAATACATTCCTCACGTGAGAATGGTGAAGGGTAGGCAGGGACAGAAATACAAGTTTGTGTGGCAAGGCTGCCCGGAGGGCGTGAATGGTGTTGGTGTCCTGTTTTCTGAGGAGTTTGTAGACAGTGTGGTGAGTGTGACTAGAGTGAGTGATAGGTTGATGATGGTGAAAATGATGATTGGAAAGCTCTTGGTGAACGTCATCTCGGGATATGCTCCGCAGGTTGGTCGAAGCGATGAAGAAAAGGACACGTTCTGGTGTGCAATAGAGAAGCTGATGGAAAACGTGAAAGATGAGGAAGTTGTTGTGGTAGGAGGAGACCTAAATGGACATGTGGGAAGGAGTATGGATGGTTTTGACGGAGTTCATGGGGGTTACGGATATGGTGTGAGAAATGGAGAAGGTGAAAGGATTTTGGAGTTTGCTGATGGAGCTGATTTGTTGATTTGTAATACTCAGTTCCAGAAAGAGGATAATAAGCTTGTTACATACACGTCAGGTGGGTCGACGACAACCGTTGACTACCTGATGGTGCGTAGGCGAGATAGGGGGCACCTCCGGGACACAAAGGTGATCCCGGGGGAGGAGGCTGTTTCACAGCACCACTTGGTTGTCTGCGACGTAAGGGTGAAAGGTGCGAGGAGAGCTCGGCGGGTGAAGTACCAACCGAGAATGAAGGTGTGGAGGTTGAAAGAGGTGACAGTAAGGGAGGCATTAAAAGAGAGGCTGAGTAGGGTCGAGGATGATGTGGTTGAGCTTGAAAGTGGTTGGATGTCAATGAAAGCTCGTCTGTTGGGAGCCGTTGGTGAGGTATGTGGATGGACAAAAGGACCACCGAGGCACTCGGAAACATGGTGGTGGGATGATGAAGTTGGAAAGAGGATTGACGTGAAGAGGAAGAAGTTCAAGGAGTGGCAGAAGGCGAAGGGTACGGGAGCAGAAACAGCAGAGCATGAAAGTTATAAGGCAGCCAGGAAGGCTGCAAAGAAAGAGGTAGCAAAGGCGCAGGAGGCATGTAGGAAAATGTTCGGAGAACGCTTGGATTCGGAAGAGGGTCAGAAAGCAGTATTCAGGATTGCAAAGCAGATAGCGAAAGAGAGGTGTGATGTGATGGGGGTGAGTTGCTTGAAGGATGAAGTGGGACAAATCGTTGTCGACCCAGATGGAATTAAAGGAAGATGGAAAAGATATATGGAAATGCTGTTGAATACAGAGAATGAATGGGATGGCAACATAGAGAGTAACCCTGTTTTAGGACCGGCAGAGAAGATAACTGAGAAGGAAGTTGAGGAAGCGATAAAAGCAATGAAGGGTAGAAAAGCGGGAGGGCCGACGGGAGTTGTGGGAGATATGTTGAAGGCAGCAGGAAGTTGGGGTGTGAAGAGAATGACAGAGATCTGTAATCTGGTGGTGAAAGAAGGCCGCATTCCAGTGGATTGGGAACTGAGTACCCTCGTCCCTCTATACAAGGGGAAAGGTGACCCTCTGGAGTGTGGCTCGTACCGAGCGATAAAGTTATTGGAGCATGGAATGAAGGTATTGGAAAGGGTGTTGGAGAGGAGGATAAGGAAGAAAGTGAAGATCGACGAAATGCAGTTTGGATTCATGCCAGGAAGAGGAACGACAGACGCGCTTTTCATTGTGAGACAGTTGCAGGAGAAGTACATGGAGAAGAGGAAGAAGTTGTTTCTTGGGTTTGTTGATCTGGAGAAAGCATTCGATAGGGTTCCACGCAAAGTATTGACATGGGCATTGAGGAAGTTAGGAGTGGAGGAATGGTTGATCAGAGTAGTGATGGCAAAGTACAAAAGAGCGCGCACAGCTGTAAGGACGAAGGACGGGAACAGTGGTGAGTTTGAGGTGAAGGTGGGAGTGCATCAGGGGTCGGTACTAAGTCCATTACTATTTGTAGCTGTGATGGAGGTGCTGGCTCAGAACGTAAAGGAGGGTTTACCGTGGGAGTTGTTGTATGCAGATGATCTGGTGTTGATTGCGGAAAGTATGGATGGACTGAAGGAAAAGATGACCACGTGGAAGGAATGTATGGAGACAAAAGGTCTGAAGGTGAATATCGGAAAGACGAAGGTGATGGCAAGTGGTAAAGCATGTGGTGAGGTGGAAAGAACTGGGAAGTGGCCCTGTGCTGTGTGTAGGAAGGGTGTCGGAGTGAACTCCATTCAATGTACAATGTGCGCTGAGTGGGTTCATCAAAAATGTAGTGGTCTGAGAGGGTCATTAACCAGTGTGGCAGCTACATTCAAATGTAAGGTGTGCACAGAGGGAGCTGCAGATGGAGGAAATGTTGAGTTGGATCTTGGAGACGGCGTGAAGCTGGAAGGTGTGAAAACATTTTGCTACCTCGGAGACATGCTGAATGGAGAAGGTGGATCAGACTCGGCAACGGTTGCTCGAGTGAGATGTGCATGGAAGAAGTTTCGGGAACTGGGTGGCGTGCTGATGATGAGGGGAGTGTCGTTGAAGCTGAAGGGAAAGGTGTATGCTGCATGTGTGAGAAGTGTTATGATTTATGGGAGCGAGACATGGGTAATAAACGTAGAGCAGCAACGAAGGTTGGAAAGGGTGGAAATGCGAATGGTTCGGTGGATGTGTGGAGTATCGTTGAGAGAGAGGAAGACAAATGATGAATTGCGAAAGATGATGGGAATAGAGCCTGTGATTGATGCTGTGAAGAGGAACAGGTTGAGATGGTTTGGTCATGTGTTGAGGAAGGATGAAAGTGACTGGTTGAGAAGAGTGATGGAAATGAATGTAGAAGGAAGCAGAGGACGGGGAAGACCGAAAAAGACTTGGCTAAAGATGGTGGAAGAAGAAATGCGGGCAAGGGGGTTAACAAGGAGAGATGCAGAAAATAGGGCAAAATGGAGAAGATTGTCATGGGGACCGCAAGGCTAACCCCCGCTCTAGCAGGGAAAATGGCCTTTAAAATGCATGTTGTCTTCAGAACTTATCATATTTACATGGTAAATTTTTACTGAAACTAAACGCAAGTTTATTCATTAATAAATACAATGTTTCAAAGCACAAAAGACAAATTTCAATCAATCTCTACTTCGGTGAAAGATATAGAAAAATATGTCAAAGATGTTAAATTGAACAAAGATAAATATGGAAATTTTTGGGTAAAACCAGTTATGGAAAATAACATGAGCCCCTCTATTTCATTTGAAGGAAGAGCTCTAACTATACCTGGAAAGACATCAATTAAAGTAAATCTAACAAAAGTTTCTCCTCTACTCCTGGCAATTTATTCAAAGCTTGAAAAAGTGATCGATCGTGATACTTTGAAAAAGAATGATAAGACCATCAACAATACTCGTGGAGAAATTTGTATTTACTTTAATAATCCAAAGGGTGTAGATCTAAGTAAAATGAATGATGTTAATATTTCTGGTGAAATGTCATTTCGTTCTATGATAGTTAGAGATTATTTTAAGATAACTTTTGATATTAAAAATGTAGAGATTGAATCTGTTAATGAAAGAACGTATATAGATATTGATGGGAATATTTTTCCTGCTAATTAAATATGAGTCATTACAGCAGTGAAGATTTTACTATTTTATTGAACTCGGACGATAGTGATGATAGTATTTCATTGAACTCGGACGATGGTGATGATAGTATTTCATTGAACTCAGATGATAGTTATGATGCTAATAGTTTGTGCTCAAATGATAGTTATGAGAGTAGCTTTATTGATGACTCTGAGTATGATTCTGAGTATTCATGTGATAGTTATGACTCAGATGATTCTGAGTGAAAAAGTGTTTTAGTTTAAGTATAGTTTCATATATAAAAAGCCTGTAAAAAGGCACTTTCTTCGATAAGTGTTTTACTTTAAGCACAGTTTCATCTTTAAAAAAGCCTCTAAAAAGGTGTTTTACTTTAAGTATAATTTTGCTTTATAAATATGATCAAAGCAATGTATTGCGACATTTGTGAACAAGAATATAAACAATACAAAAGACACCTTAAAACTAACAAACACACATTTAATCTACTTCACCTACTAGCTCCTATTCAGAAGGAAACAAAACACTGTTCTGTCTGTCATAAAAATATCCTCAAGAAAGGCTTCGAAATACATCTTAAAACAAATCTACATTTATCAAATTTTATCACAACTAAAAACTCGGATGGCGCATTCAAAGGACATATTAAAATAAGAGTCTTTAACTTCAAACCTCCTGAACCAGAGTCTATAGTTGATGCTGTAGAAATAGTTAAACCTGCTGTTCAAACGTTGATTGAAAAAACACTAAAAGAAATGAAACCACTTAAATTTTATATGGGAGTAAAATTAGAAATGACAAAGGACGAAGGAGTTATAGATACACCATACATGAGAACTGAGCCACACTTTATATCTTCATATAAAGATTTTAAAACATCAGGAGTCTATGATGAACTTATTAAACAAGAGCAAGATGTGGATAATTCAATCGTAGGAAGTGGATTCAATATAGGAAAAATTATTTACATAGACATTCATATTCTTAATAGTGGGGCGGCTTAGCCCAAATATTCAAAAGAATTGTGCATTTTGTGATACAAGCACCAAATTTGGCACAAATGTACATTAATATGTTGCGAACATTTTCAGATATTGGGCCACTTGAAATTCCGTAATTTTTTTTTTCAAATTTTTTCAAATTTCGTAATTTCAAATTTTTCGGGTGACACCGTCACAATTTCGGTCTTCGAGGCCGGCCGATAGGCAAAGTGTGACCGGAAGGGACGAGGTTCTCCTGACCACGTGGCCCTCGATCTGGGAAGCGAGAGGCGTTCCATTAGTGGACGCGCCCCTCACGCCCGACTTTTGGGCGGCCCCGGCAGGCCGTTTGTTTTGACGTTCCGTGACAGGCCCCGCACCCCCACCTCCGGGCCGACCGGAAGCTTGTGCTGAGTACATCATACCTGAACAACTCAGTGAGGCAGAACACAGCAGTGCACACCAGGGTGACCCCTTCAGTGCATAAACCAATTAACCTGTCCACTGCAGGGCATATAGAAATGTAGTTATTTTCTGCATATAATAATAATATAAGTTCAGTTCTATATAACAATTTCTGTTATCACCACTACCACTACAACTACCACTACTACAAGCTTTGTCTGGAATTTTGTGGACTAACAGACAAACAGACATACAGACAAGCTGGGATCAAAACATTACCTCCTTCCACCATTGAGTGTAGAGGTAAACATCATGGAAATTATATCATGCCCTAGATTTAATTCATGCTTACCCGTGTATTTGCTTCACTGGTTCACAAGGTCTTTTGCATACAAGTAATTCAGACTCTCGTCTTCATTGCTGACCACACAATGTTCGCAACATATTAATGTACATTTGTGCCAAATTTGGTGCTTGTATCACAAAATGCACAATTCTTTTGAATATTTGGGCTAAGCCGCCCCACTATATCGGCCGGCCTCGAAGACCGAAATTGTGACGGTGTCACCCGAAAAATTTGAAATTACGAAATTTGAAAAAATTTGAAAAAAAAAATTACGGAATTTCAAGTGGCCCAATATCTGAAAATGTTCGCAACATATTAATGTACATTTGTGCCAAATTTGGTGCTTGTATCACAAAATGCACAACAGGTTTGCTATGCTGCTACACTATAAATCAGATCCTCTAAAAGCTTCTTCTTACATTGATTTACCCAGTGTTATCAAAAATATAAAAGCAGTTATCAAAATAAAAAATAAAGACAAAAGATGTTTTCTCTGGTCTATTCTAGCACACTTACATCCTCCACATTTTCATGATGAAAGAGTATCTCATTATAAAAAATATGAGAATACATTAAATACGAAAGATCTAAAGTTTCCTCTGGCTTTAAATGATATTCCTAAATTTGAAAAGATGAATAATTTATCAGTTAATGTTTATGGTCTAACAGAAACAAACAACATTCAGGTTTTAAAGCTTTCTGACAATTGTAAACAAACTCATATTAATCTTCGATATTTTAATTCGGAGGAAAATTCACATTATACATACATCAAAGATATTGCTAAATTAATAAAACCACAAGTATGTAAAAGAACAAATAAAATATATATGTGTTTGCGTTGTCTTAACTTCTTCCATACACAAGAAAGATAAGATAAACATTCAAATTATTGTGGTGAACATAAATCAATGGTAATCAATATGCCTAAAGAAGGCTCAAAGATCACATTCAAAGATGAAAAGAAAAAGATCAAACATCCATTTGTTATATATGCTGATTTTGAAAGTATTCTAGAAAAAATAGATACTGCTTCTCCAGATCCAAAAGAATCATACACAAATAAATATCAAAAACATACTCCTTGTGGTTTTTGTTATTATATCAAATCATCCGTTGGTGATAAATATAACAAGTTAGAGGAGTATAGAGGCTCAAATACCCCAGAGGAGTTTGTGAAACGACTAGAAAAAGACTGTGTCCGATTAACCAAGATAATGAGAGAAACCAATAAACCAATGTCCTTGACGAGTGAACAGAAAAGGGAATTTAGAAAAAACAATGTTTGTCATATTTGTGAGGAAAAAATTTCTGAAGGTCTAAAGGTTAGAGATCATTGTCATCTCACTGGTAAATATAGAGGTCCGGCTCATCAAAGTTGTAATATTAATTATAAACTCCCCTCTTTCATTCCTGTCTTTCTTCATAACAATGCTCATTATGATACGCATCTATTTATTAATGAACTTTCAAAGACATCTGGACACATTTCAGCAATTCCTAACACTGATCAGAAATACATTTCATTCACAAAAACAATTCACACATCTCCTATTACTCATATCAGATTTCTTGATACATTTAAATTCATGGCAAGTCCATTGGCTAACTTGGTTCAAAATATAAAAGAGTTTCCATGTCTTTCAGAGTATTTTTCAGATAAAGATTTTCTAACACAAAAGGGAATTTACCCCTATGACTATATGGACTCATTTGAGAGATTCAATGAAACACAACTTCCTTCAAAAGAAAATTTCTATAACAAATTAAACAACAGTCATATATCTGATAAAGATTATGTGCACGCACAAAATGTTTGGGAAAAATATAACATCAAGAATCTTGGCGAGTATCACGATTTGTATCTCAAAACTGATGTGCTTTTATTGGCCGATGTATTTGAAGCCTTTAGATCTGTTTGTCGCACTGGATATGGATTGGATCCTGCTCACTACTACACAGCACCTGGATTGGCTTGGAGCGCGATGTTGAAAATGACAAAACAAGATTTGGATTTGATAACCGATGTCGATATGCTTTTGATGATTGAAAAGGCAAAAAGAGGTGGAATTTCACAAGTCTGCTCGAGTAGATACGCAAAAACAAATAACAAATATCTTCCAAATTATGATTCAACGAAAAAGAGTTCTTACTTGATGTACTATGAACCGAACAACCTGTATGGCTGGGCAATGTCTCAGGCTCTTCCTTATGGAAAACTTAGATGGGTAAAGGAAAAAGACTACAAAAAGGTTTTACAAGATGTATGTATCTCTACACAAAAAGAATTGGATGATTCAAAGGTTGGTTATTATTTTGAGGTCGATTTAAAATATCCTGAAGAACTTCATATCAAACATAAAGATCTTCCATTTGCTTGTGAGAAAGAAAGTCCAAAGAAAGAATGGTTGAGTGATTACCAACGATCGTTTGATATCGGTGAATCAACAGAAAAATTACTTTCTACATTATATAACAAGAAAAATGATGTTCTACACCAAAGAAATTTGCGACAATATTTATCAAAAGGTCTAAGAGTAGAGAAGATCCACAGGGTTCTAAAGTTCAATCAAAGCCATTGGCTAAAGGAGTACATTGATTTTAATACACAAAGAAGAACAGAGTCAAAAACAGATTTTGAGAAAGACTTTTATAAATTGATGAATAATGCGGTCTTTGGTAAGACCATGGAGAACGTGAGGAAAAGACAAAATATCAGACTAACAACATCTTGGGAACAAGCATCAAAATTAATTAATAGACCGAGTTTTACAAGAGCAGAGGTCTTTACTGAGAACTTTTGTGCGATCCATTTGATTAAAGAGAGTATTGAAATGGACAAACCTATTTATATTGGAACATCAATTCTTGATTTATCAAAATCATTAATGTATGATTATTTTTACAATAACTTGAGGAAGAAATATCAAAATGATGTTAATCTACTTTATATGGATACAGATAGTTTTATTTTGAAGATCAATACTGATGATGTTTATTCAGACATGAAGGAGGACATCAATATCTATGACACTAGTAATTATAGTCCAGAGAGTGGATTGTTCTCTTCTAAAAATAAAAAGGTGATTGGAAAGTTTAAGGATGAATTGGGAGGAAATGTTATGAGTGAATTTGTGGGATTGAGGTCCAAGGCTTATGCTTATAAATACATTGTGAATAACGTTGAAAAGACTGATAAGAAGTTAAAAGGTGTAAAGAAAAATGTTATTAAAGAAACAATAAACTTTCAGGATTATTATAACTGTTAAACAACAAAGAAAGAAGAGTTTAGAAAGATTAATGGAATAAGAAGTTATAAACATCAATTTATATTCAGAAGAGATAAATAAGAAAGCATTGGGAGCTTTTGATGATAAGAGGTTTATTTTAGAAAATGGAATTGATAGTCTCCCTTATGGTTATATAAGTATATAAGTGATAAGATATATATAAGTGATAAGATATATATAAGTGATAAGATATATACAAGTGATATGATAAGATATACATAAGTGATAAGATATATATGTGATAAGATATATATAAGTGATAAGATATATATAAGTGATAAGATATATATAAGTGATAAGATATATATAAGTGATAAGATATATATAAGTGATGAGATATATATAAGTGATAAGATATATATAAGTGATAAAATATATATAAGTGATAAGATATATATAAGTGATAAGATATATATAAGTGATAAGATATATATAAGTGATGAGATATATATAAGTGATAAGATAATGGGGTTAGGGATTTTAAGGGCCTACCGCCACCTTTTTTATGAATTTATAAATGATAGAACCAAGTATCAACCAGACTAAAGAGTGGAGGTGTAATCAACCTTGGTATATAAATGGAAAACATAATGAATGTGAAAAATATCAAATAAGACTTATTGAAAAGGCAACTGGTAAAAAAGTTCACAAAACAAATAAGAGAATTAATTTAAATACCGGTGAGTTGGGTAAAAAAGATGGAAATATTTTTGAGTGGACGGAAAACTTTGATGGTTATCAGGAAAATATATACTTTAATTTAAAAATGGTGTGTGGGAGAGGAGGCGGTCAAACAAGAACATTGAGGGAGGTTTACCATTTTATCTTAGCTCAGTTAAAATATCTTGAAAAAGAACCAAACTCAAACCTCTTCTTTAATAATATATTAGATGGTGAAGAGAGTTGTAGGTGAATTAAATTATTTCCTACACATAAACAAATATTTGTAGGATCATTGTTTCAGTGGTCTACTCGGGATCATTGATAGTAAGAGTACCATAAGACCAAGGAGGTCAGGAATAGAGGTGTTAATGGGAAATGAAGAAAAGTGATGGTGAGAGGAAAATTTACATGTAAGTGAATGGAGATTTGGAGGTTCAATGAAGGATTGGTTCCAAGCTGTTAGTGTTCAGCCTGGTACATCAAGATGGGTTTTCCATTTGACCCTAGCTCAATTAAAATATCTTCATTATGTATTAGCCCAAGTAGATTAATTGACTCATAAGGCCAATAAGCTCATGGTTCAAAAGGCCAAAAGGCTCATAGTCTTTTGGATTAATAGGGGTGTTTTCCAAAAGTGGGAAAAGACAGGGGGGTAAACGACATTAGATAGGGATTTCCTGTGTTAAATGGGTTTGTCCCAGGAACAACATTTATCATCTACTCCTCTGGAACAAACTCCCTCACTCTCTTCAATCCCACTCCACCCTCCAGGTCTTTAAAACAGCTGTCCACCACCATCTCTTATCTTCCCCCATCCAAAACCTTGATCTTTTCTACCCCCGCTAATTTCACCCCAATTCCACATTTTTTGAAATACCAACTGCTGTCCTGGAAGTCCTTGGTGTCCTTGTGTTTTATACTTCTCCCACACCCCCCCCCCTTCCCATGCCTCCTCCCCCCAAGCCATCTCCCTGCTCTCAAATGTTGTGTTTGTGTGCTTCCCCTTCTCTCCCCATCTTGTCTTCCGCTCCCTCTTTTTATATTGTTGCGGATATGGGATTTGGCCTCCATATCCGCTTGTAAATATTCCCCTATTTCCCCAATACTCCCCAACTATCCCCAATCCCCCATTCCCTAGTCCCATTGTCTGTAAACAACACTCTATAGAACCGACCTTCCCCTTTTTCCCCCATTAAATGTCGTGCCCAGGTCCACCGCATCTCACGTAGACAACTTTTGGACCTCTTGCTAGTTATTCTTAGTCTATGTCAGTTAAGGACTCGTTTCCATTAATTCTGACTCTTCGTTGCACCAGAATGTGATTGTATGGCACCAGTAGTGAGTTTAGGACCTCCCAATACCTCCCCCCCAACCTCATCTCCGCATCCTCCCATCATCTCATGGAACAACAACAACTACAACCAAAGCGGGGGCGGCGCGGCTGCGGTGCGGGGAGTGGGCGTCCTCACTCCGGCTCGGTTAGCCGCCATGGCCCATGTGCTCCAGGTTACGGGGTTACCACGAAGGGGCTGGCTGTCAGCTCCTCGTCAAGGGCGGAGCCCGGTAACCCCCCCGCACCCAATGAGAAGCAACGGGCCGATTCCATCTGGGGCGGAGCTAACGAGCCGAGGGCGTGTCACTCCCCGCCGGATATACGCAGCCACTTACCGGACGTGAGGTAAGATGCGCCTCAGCCACGAAGAAGAACCAGTCGCGACCTCCGAGCGCTGTGACACCTCCCTGCATCTACTGGACCGTACTGTATCCTGTCCCTGAGCCAAGAGTGCACCTTGAGCCATCGACTACCTGCCTTCCTTGCCATCAATCCCCGTGTGAATCAGTTTTGTCCCGTTTATCTGTCGTCTGTCGGGGTTACTATTAAGACCGTAATTAAGTGCCTATCTTTCTATGCTGTCTCTCTCATCCCTGTAATCTAAACGTTCCGAACTAATATAACCTCCTCCGGAGGCCTTGAGAACTGTACCCCTGGTGTCGTGTCATTTAACCTAGCCGTTGTGTCCTTTCCTTCATTGATCTAGCGTAGCGCGACTCGGCCAACGTTCGAGTATAATCGGGTAACTTGTGCGAACACGGCGGCCATTCCGCTCGGCCCATCATAACATCTAAGTCGTGTCCGTAACAATTGGTGTCAGGAGTGTCGGATTCGGACCTGGGACTAAATTCATTTAGCCCAAATTTTGGAACACCAATTGTACCATTAGGGTAACAATTGGTGTCGAGGAGTGAGATTCGATCCGGAGCGCGTTTTACGCGCTCGAAATTATAACGGCGAAATTTGATTGTGTTTTACAAAATATAAAAACCCGAATTTTGAAAGTCGCGCTATGGCAGACCAAGTCGGCTGGGGTCCGGTAGAGGAGAGTGAGGCAGGGTCGATCCAGGACCAAATTGAGGGACATGAGGAGAGCGAAGCAGTGAGGGTAGCAGACGCACAAAATAGCGTCGTTGCGCCCGACGTTGCGGGCGCGCAAAATGGCGCCTCGCAAGAGCGCGCGGTAGCCGAGCCCGCTGTATCAACGGGCTTTAACATGCAGCCGATTGACATGCAGGCCCTCATTGCGCAGCTACAGGCAGCTGTACAGATGAGTATGGGGAGCCAAATTGAGCGATTGGGTGAGCGGTTGGGAAACCAAATTGTGGGAATGAGGGCTGATAGTGAGCGATTAGAGGGCCAAATGGGGGCAATGAGGGACGAAGCGAGGGGTACCGGTGAGGGGTTAGACAAGAAATTTGGGAAGTTAGACAATAATTTTGAGGAGTTAGACAAGAAATTTGGGAAGTTAGACAATAATTTTGAGGAGTTAGACAAGAAATTTGGGAAGTTAGACAATAATTTTGAGGGGTTAGACAACGGGATAAAAGAGGTGAGAAATGGGTTAATGGGGGTAGAAAACAGAATGGCCGCTCAAGAGAATCAAATGGAAGGGATGCAAAAGGGGTTAGAGGGGTTAGAAAATAGTATGGAAGGCAAATTGAGGGACATGAGGGACCAAGCGGAAAGGGAAGTTAACCAAATGGGGCAGCAGATAGAGGGGGTCAGAATGGGGGTAGAAACCAAACTGGATGCTCACAGGGAGGAAATGGAGCAGATGAGGGTGGCATCTGGGCAGGAGAGGCAAGTGATGGGAGAGGAGATCAGAAGAGGTGTGAGTGAGGAGGTCGGAGGAGTGCGCGAGGAGGTGAGGCACTGTAAGGAGCACATGGAGAAGGAGGTGAGAAAGGGGACTGTAAAATTGCAAGGGGGCATAGAGGACCTGACGCAGGAGGTGGAGCAGCTGACGGTGGGACAGACGGAGTTAGTGGAGTAGGTACAAAGGAACACTGCGGTAATAGGAGGGTTAAAAGCGACACAAAATGACCTAAAACATTACTTGGTAGCGACGAAGAGGGAATGTCAGATGGTACGTGAGGGATTGACAACAAGGTTGGACGAGGTGATAGAGGTAATGGAGACGAAGGACCGGCAGATGAAGACGCACATGGAAACGGTCAAGGTAGCCTTGGAGGACGAGCTTGAGGAGACGTACCGGGGAATAAAAGAGGTGAAGCAGAAATTAGAAGAAGTGGAAGAAGGGGTGAGCGAAATTAAGAAGCGACGGAGAGAGGATAAGAAAGAGATAAAGGAGGAAGTAAAAGAATTGGTCCAAAGTCTGTGTTCGGATCGTGATGATGTGCTCATTAACCGGATGAGGGATTCGCAGGTGATGGAGGAGAAGCGAAGAGAAAGAGGACCCGGTGTAAGTGGTGACCAATATGGTCGTGCGTATGATGCGCCAGGTGATTAAATAAGCTTGGGGGTCGAGATAGACCCGGATGTTCGTGAGAGGCCACGAGTGAGGTGTATGGCTGGTCCGGAGGGTATGGAACGAGAGGTGCGAGGTGTGGGTGAGCAAGGTTGTGGTGGTATGGAATGGGTAGCGGGTTACGGAGGTGTGACCCATGCATCGACACCAACAGGGGTAGTTGTTGGAGGGACCGGGGAGGCACGAGAGCCCCTTGGGGGTAATGTACTGTGGGGGCCCGGCCGGTTCGGCCCCGCGCTGACCCCGCAAGGGGCGACGCACGGGGTCCGGCAGGCGGGCAACGACTCGCATACGAGGTGGTCCCACAAGGTCCCACTCGCGCCGTATGACGGCAAGAGTGATCTACGCGCGTACCTGGCGCAGTTCGACTGTGTGTGTAAGGGCAACGGTTGGGGTGAGGACGAAGGTGGAGTACACCTGGTGGCCGCATTGCGCGGCGCGGCGGCGGAGGTGCTGACGGCATTACCAGCGGGTGCTCTCACCCTGCCAGCCCTCCGCGACGCCCTAATTAATCGATTCGGCATTGAACAGCAGAGCGAGCTTGTTAAAGCTCAGCTCGCGCTGCGAAAACGCAAGCCCCAGGAAGCCATCGGGGAACTTGCCCACGACATTCGCCGCGCAGTGGGGATCGCACATGCTAGCATGGCAGCGGATTCCCGGGAAAGCCTGGCGCTGGACCATTTTATCCAGGCCCTCCCGGACATTGAGCTCCGGCAACAGCTCGCCATGTGGCGCCCGCAGACTCTGAGCCAGGCGGCTGACGCTGCGGCCCGTTGGGAAGCAGCGAGGCCCCTGGCCCGGGGGGGCGAGCGTCTCGCAATGGCGGTCCGCCAGGTGGGACCCCCGATGGAGGGCGGACCCCTTAGGGGGCCCGCCCCCGACGTGGGTCCTGACCTGGCGGGCATGGTCCGGAGGCTGGTGGACCAGCGCTTGGCGGAACCTGGACCATGGCAGGCGGCCCCGGAGGTGGCCCGCGGTGGACCACGAGCGGGTAATCCAATTCGGACCTACAGGGGGGGAAATTTGGAATTCCGGAGACAAGCACCTTACCAGGTGAGGTGCTATACTTGCAACCGTCTGGGTCACCTGGTGCGGCACTGTCGAGCCACGCGCCGGGATGATCCCCGGCGGTTGAGGTCCTCAACTCCGCCCAGGGGGGAGCGGGTTAGCCGACCCCAGACACCCCCCCGCCAGACCCCGGGAAACTAGAAGGTGTCGGGCACGTAGGGCGGTGTTCGGCAGCAGAGGATGGAGGAGAGCCCTCATTGACGCGACAGGTCATTTATTGTGGCCAAATTGGAACCGGTAGCCTGACAATTAGATGCAAAATTGCCGGCGTGGGGGTAGACGCCGTAGTGGACACAGGAGCTAGCGCCACGATCATCAGCCCTGTGGTCCTTGATTCGAGCGCAGGTGGCTGGGATAAGATCCAGCGCCTGCAAAATTATAGTTTGCAGCTTGCTACCGGGGTAACGGCCCCGATCATAGGGCGTGGTTCTGTGACCCTCAAGTTAGGGTCGGTAAGGAGGGAGATAGATGTTTGGGTGGCGGAGGTGTGCGACCCATGTTTAATAGGGTTGGACCTGTTGACTGCCAGCGGCTGTAAAATCGACTTGTGCCGGGGGATCCTGCAGGTGGGAGTAGAAGAGCTGCCGTTAGGGGGAGTGAGCACGGCCGAGAGAGCGGAGCTGGAGGCTTCCGAGGCCGTGACCATCCCCCCAAGGGCCGAGGCGATAGTGCCGGCCCGGTGGGCAGCTCGCCCAACGTGGCAGGAGTCCTGCGGCCTGGTCGAACCGGTGGCAGCGCAGTCCATACCGGGTTTAATCGTGGGCCGCACCCTTGTAAAAACGGACGGACCGGTAGTGGCCGTCCGAGTAATAAATATGAGTACAGAACCACGCACTATAGTAAGGGGCACGAGGGTAGCTGGCTGCACCCCAGTTGAGGAAGTCGCGACAGTGAGGGGCGAGAACGTCCAGCCGAGCCGACCCCGGGGGGAGCCTTCAATAAGAAGTAGGAGTTGGCCCGATCCCATTTGCGAGATGGTAAATCGTAGTAGCGTAGAGTTGGGAGGTACCCAGAGGGAGGCCTTACACAAACTGGTTGGGTCCCATTTGGACCTCTTCTCCCTGTCCACCGAGGATATTGGACGTACGGGCCTGGTGAAACATCAGATCCACACCGGTGAGGCCCGGCCTATTCGTCAGGCCGCCCGACGGCTCCCTTGGAGCAAGAGGGCGGAAGCTGACGAGCAGGTTGAAAAAATGCTCGACGCAGGTGTGATCGAGCCCTCGGGAAGTCCTTGGATGTCACCTGTTGTGCTGGTCAAAAAGAAGGATGGGACCACGCGGTTCTGCGTGGACTATCGCCAGCTAAACAACGTGACACTCAAGGACTCATATCCCCTGCCAAGGATTGATGACACCCTCGATGCCGTTGCGGGCTCAAATTGGTTCACAACTTTGGACCTCAAGAGTGGGTATTGGCAGGTGGAGATGGATAGGGCAGGGAAGGAGAAAACGGCATTTTCCACAGGTAAGGGACTGTATCAGTTTACTGTGATGCCGTTTGGTTTGTGTAACGCCCCCGCCACCTTTGAAAGATTGATGGAGCATGTACTAGGCGGCATGCCATGGCAATCATGCCTGGTGTACCTGGATGACGTCCTGGTACATGCCCAAACGTTCCCCCAGGCAGTAGCTAATTTGGACCAGGTGTTCGGGTGCCTCAGACAGGCAGGGTTGAAGCTGAACCCGAGTAAGTGCACTTTGTTTGCAAGAGAGGTGGCCTATCTAGGTCACGTGATCGGCCGCGAGGGGGTAAAAACGGACCCAGACAAAATTAAAGCGGTAGAGGAGTGGCCCGCACCACGTACCATCAAAGAGGTGCGGGGATTTTTGGGACTCTGCTCCTACTACCGGCGCTTTGTGGCGAAATTTGCGGAGTTGGCCCGTCCCCTCCACCGGCTTACGGAGAAGGGGACGCGATTTAATTGGACACGGGAGTGCCACGAGGCCTTCCAAAAATTGAAGGGGTGTCTAACATCCGCACCCCTTCTAGCTTACCCCACTAGTGACGGGGCATTTACCCTGGACACGGATGCGAGCCAGGAAGGATTGGGCGCAGTTTTGTCTCAGACACAGGAGGGCGTGGAGAGAGTGATTGGTTATTATAGTCGGGCCTTAAGTAGGCCCGAGCGAAATTATTGCGTCACTCGCAAAGAGTTATTGGCTATGCTGGCTGCCATGAACCATTTCCACCCGTACTTGTACGGGCGGAAATTTTTGGTTAGAACTGACCATTCCTCCTTGCAATGGCTCCTTCGGTTCAAGGAACCAGAGGGCCAAATTGCAAGGTGGTTGGAAAAGTTGCAGCAGTACGATTTTGATGTGGCCCATAGGGCCGGGAAGGCCCATGGTAATGCGGACGCACTCTCTCGGCGTCCTTGTCTGGGGGAAAACTGCAAATTTTGTGCGAGACACGAGGAGAGGGAACAATTGGGCGATTCGGACCCGACCCTCGTTGTCCGGGCAACCCGGGTGAGAGGGCCAATTTTGCCACTAACCGCAGATGAGGAATTCGGAACTTTGGCATGGAGCACGGCCCAGCAGGAGGATCCTGTCCTGGGGCCAGTGTTCAATTGGGTCAAATTGGGGCAAAGACCAAAGGGGGAAGAGGTCACCCCCCTCGGGGCGCAAACAAAGGCATATTGGGCTCAGTGGAAAACCCTGGAATTGAAGGATAACATCTTGTATCGCAAGTGGGTGGAGGTTCCCTCTGATAAAACTTCCTGGCTGGTGGTAGTCCCAAACAAATTTAAGACCGATATATTGCAACAGGTGCATGGTACCCGCCCCGGCGGCCATTTGGGCAGGACAAAGACGACATTGCGGGTACGCCGGAGGTTTTATTGGGTGAATATGGGGCGCGACATACAGGACTGGTGTCGGAGATGCGACGCCTGTACTGCCAAAAAGGGACCAGCACGGAGGATGAGGGCCCCCCTTCAATTACACCAGGTGGGGGCCCCCCTAGAGCGGGTGGCCATGGATATCCTAGGCCCACTACCCCGCACCCGCCTAGGTAATAAGTACATCCTCGTTGTGATGGACTACTTCACCAAGTGGCCGGAGGCCTATGCCCTCCCCAACCAAGAAGCAGGGGTGGTAGCGCAGGCCTTCGTGGAAGGATTTGTGTGCCGGCATGGGATTCCACAGGAGTTGCACACCGACCAGGGACGAAATTTTGAGAGCAAATTGCTAAAAGATGTGTGCAGTCTCCTGTCAATTCGGAAAACCAGAACAACGCCTTTAAGACCTCAATCTGACGGGATGGTGGAAAGATTTAACCGAACTCTAATCCAACAACTGGCACTGTTCACCGCCACCCGTCAGGATGACTGGGACGAACATCTCCCTTATTTGCTTATGGCCTACCGAACCAGCCAGCACGGGGCCACCGCATGCAGTCCAGCGTTGCTTATGTATGGGCGGGAGTTACGGGCTCCCGCCGACTTGCTATGCGGTCCCGTGCCAGACACAGTGGTTAACCCGCCGAGGGAGGGGTACGCACGTCACCTAGAGGAAGGCATGGAGCTAGTCCATGCCTTCGCCCGCCGCCAACTCCATCTGGCGGGGGAAAAGATGAAGCGCAGGTACGACGACCGGAGCCAGGGGAGTCAATACGCTCCGGGGATGAAGATTTGGTTCTTTAATCCCTGGAGGCGGAAGGGAAGGTGCCCAAAGCTCACCTCCCCCTGGCAAGGCCCAGGAGTCGTCCTGTCGCAAATCTGTGACGTGGTCATTAAGATCAAAATGGGGCCACGCGCCCTCCCTCGGATCGTCCACGCCGACCGGATAAGGCCTTACACCGGCGAGCAGGCGCCCCCGTGGATTGCCTCGGCTTTAGATGCCGAGGCGGGACCCAGTACCTCTGAATAAGGGGGGCTTATTAGTGCCAGAGGACTGGGGGATTAAGGAGCGATGGGCCCGGTGGGTAAGGGTGGCACCCTTGCCACCCTTCCCATATAGATGGGGCAAAGGAGCAATAGCTTATGGGGTGTATGGCAGTGAAAACTAGCCCGGGTGGGTTAGGATATTGATAGGGATCTAGCGAAGATGACATTAGGTGACGTTAAGTTTAGTTAGTGACTGATACCTGTAGTGGGGACGCAGGTAGATTAGTATGGATGATAATGACGTGGGAGCGCAATAGTTTAAAGGGACGACTGGAAAGCGCAAGTTTCAGAGGGGAGTAGTTAGCTGAGATGATGCCGTGTGTGTGAGGATTGAACAGGTGAGAATTGAACAGGTGTGATTGCACAGGTGTGCAACTGGACAGGTGTGTGGAACAGTGTGTGAGTAATGAGTGTTGTGGATCAGCGCGAATGCGCTTGGGGAGAGAAGGGTGCAGGTGGCACCAGGTGTGAGAGCACAGGTGTGCAGGTACAGGTGTGTGGAGAGAGTTGGAGTAAGTGGTACGGAGTGGTGTGCATGGTGCGAAGGTGTGGATGGGGGAAGAGTGGACCCCTTTCACGAGTACCCGGGGCGGGTAGTGTAAGTGTTAGGTAGAGGGTACAGGTAAATTGTGGTTGGATATTGGCATCTGTGGTGCGGGTGACAGAATGGTATTGTGGATGGGTGCATTAGTGTTGTGGAAATGGCTGGGCGTGTAGCCTGTTAGTGTGTGTAGTTGGTTGGGCACTCCACCACTGTGAGGATGTCGGCCAGGTGAGGCCGCAGGTGGGCTCTGGGAGCCGGTAGTTGTGAGAGGGTGCCTGAGGATCCCGGGTGTGGATCGGGCAGCCCAGTGCCAGAGAGGGCACCGAGTGGGGAGAGCGCCAGAGGGCCTTCCCCAGGTAGTTAGGTTAGGGTAAGGAGCAGGTAAGCTCGGAGGCAACTGCAGTGGTGGGGGTGTGCAGGTGGGTAGACCCGCTGGGAGAGGTACACGCCACAGCCCAGAAATTGTGCGAAGGCACCGGGAGACGAATCGGGGGAGTGAGACCCCAAATTGAAAAGCACCACAGTTTGGTCAATGGGAATTGGTTTTTAGAACCCATAGTGTAAGAGGGCCAATGGGTTGGCAGGAGAAAGACCCCGGGTAATGTAAAGTTGTTAAAGTCATTTAGGAAATAGTTAGGATTGATGAACCTGTCGCACCATACGCAGCCACTTACCTGTGGTGATGATGATGACTCCACACCTGTGTTTTCTTTGTTTTGTGTTGCAGGAAGTAAGGACTGCTGTTGGATTTGTGAGATGCATCACGACGTGGATGAGACCTTGGGGTGATTCCATCTCTCCCTCCCTAGGAGGGACTGATGATGAATTGGTGATAGCAAATTTTGATGTTCAGTTGGAGATGGCAAATTTTGATGAGAGTTGAAAATGGCAAATTTGATTGGTTAGGAGGGAGAGAAGACGAATTTGGTTTATGGGAGGAACGGGGAAGACAGTAGGGACGTTTGTTGATTAGTAAAGTAGATGTTTATGGGTAGTGTTGTGTTTTGTAGATACAGTAAGGGGTAAGGGAGGGGCAATGTAGGTTACCTGGTGGGGGGGAGCATACGGTAGGAACGTACCTGTCTCACCTGGTTCCCATGTGCCCCCATTGTGCATCATCTTGTATTGCGTGCACTTTTGCGCCCTTACCACCTTACTCACTTGTCTTCTTCTTTTGTCTCCCACCTCCGAGGATCTGGCTTTGGGGCAGAGAGAGAGGAGAGAGAGGTGCTGGCTCCGCAGTTGTGGGCCTGCACTTTCGCTGCTTGCTGCCTGGATCGATACACCATATGGACCGCAATTTTGGTGGCCACCCACAATGGACCGCAGTTCTTTTGCGGCCAAGCACCACCCATTGGTGGACCTCTGGGTCAACGTGGCACCTATGCCAAACAGGTGAACCATTAATAGTTGGCCCCCTTGACGGCCACAATAAAGAAATGGACGCGGTTGGCGCCTTTCTTTATTTCTAGGGAAGCAAGAAGGCCAAGTGCACCACACGAAGAGCAAGAGACACCTGCAGGGTTAGGGGTTGTTGTTTTTATTTTAATGAACAATGGTGACTGCACCGATTGGTGCTGGGGTGGTGCTTTTGGTGCTTGGAAGGGGTGCTCTGCACATTATTAAAGGCCGTAAGGCCACAGAGCACTCGTGGGTTGGTGTATCGATGCTGGCATGCGTGCTCTCTCTATGCATAACATCTGCATGTGTTCCTCCAAAAACAGGTCCTGGATCGTAGTGTAAATATCAGCGTAGTCTTGTAAATAATGCTCCCTACCGGCTGTATGTTTAGTTTGAGAATTCTTTCCGCGATTCGGTTATCCTGTGGGTGTGTTTCTGTGAGGAGAAGGGTGCAACGTCGCAGGGGGACATATTTACTCATTTGTGAATATCTGTAAAACTGTCGCACTCAGGGTAGAGTTAATAGTAGAGGGAACTACATCTGAGTGCCACACTAAAATAGGTAAAAATTTATCGGGTCGGGACGCCCCGAGGGTAGAGAAGGGTGCAATGTTGCGGATATGGGATTTGGCCTCCATATCCGCTTGTAAATATTCCCCTATTTCCCCAATACTCCCCAACTATCCCCAATCCCCCATTCCCTAGTCCCATTGTCTGTAAACAACACTCTATAGAAACGACCTTCCCCTTTTTCCCCTATTAAATGTCGTGCCCAGGTCCACCGCATCTCACGTAGACAACTTTCGGACCTCTTGCTAGTTATTCTTAGTCTATGTCAGTTAAGGACTCGTTTCCATTAATTCTGACTCTTCGTTGCACCAGAATGTGATTGTATGGCACCAGTAGTGAGTTTAGGACCTCCCAATACCTCCCCCCCAACCTCATCTCCGCATCCTCCCATCATCTCATGGAACAACAACAACTACAACCAAAGCGGGGGCGGCACGGCCGCGGTGCGGGGAGTGGGCGTCCTCACTCCGGCTCGGTTAGCCGCCATGGCCCATGTGCTCCAGGTTACGGGGTTACCACGAAGGGGCTGGCTGTCAGCTCCTCGTCAAGGGCGGAGCCCGGTAACCCCCCCGCACCCAATGAGAAGCAACGGGCCGATTCCATCTGGGGCGGAGCTAACGAGCCGAGGGCGTGTCACTCCCCGCCGGATATACGCAGCCACTTACCGGACGTGAGGTAAGATGCGCCTCAGCCACGAAGAAGAACCAGTCGCGACCTCCGAGCGCTGTGACACCTCCCTGCATCTACTGGACCGTACTGTATCCTGTCCCTGAGCCAAGAGTGCACCTTGAGCCATCGACTACCTGCCTTCCTTGCCATCAATCCCCGTGTGAGTCAGTTTTGTCCCGTTTATCTGTCGTCTGTTGGGGTTACTATTAAGACCGTAATTAAGTGCCTATCTTTCTATGCTGTCTCTCTCATCCCTGTAATCTAAACGTTCCGAACTAATATAACCTCCTCCGGAGGCCTTGAGAACTGTACCCCTGGTGTCGTGTCATTGAACCTAGCCGTTGTGTCCTTTCCTTCATTGATCTAGCGTAGCGCGACTCGGCCAACGTTCGAGTATAATCGGGTAACTTGTGCGAACACGGCGGCCATTCCGCTCGGCCCATCATAACATCTAAGTCGTGTCCGTAACAATATATTTTGTTTGTCTGGTTAATTTGTTTGTGAAGTAAATGTTAGCTCTTTCACGAGCCTCGATTCAGTATACAAAAGAAAAAAAAGTGCTCTGGACAGATGACTCAAAGGTAGAGCTATTTGGCCACAGTACCAGAAGACATGTTTGGCGAAAACCAAAGACAGTATTTGTCCACAACAACCTGATACCAAATGTAAAGCATGGTGGTAGAAATATTATGGTTTGGGGCAGCTTTGTTGCATCAGGGCCTGGGCAGCTCACCATCATAGAATTCACTATGAATTCTTCATTGTACCAGAGGGTGCTTGAGGATAATGTGAGGCCATCTGTCGGAAAGTTGAAGCTCAACCGAATGTGGACCTTGCAACATGACAATGACCCTAAACATACCAGTAAATCCACCAAGGAATGGCTGAAAAGAAAGAAATGGAGGGTTCTGGAATGGCCAAGTCAAAGCCTGGATCTAAATCCCATCGAGATGTTTTGGGGGGGATTTGAAACGAGCCGTGCATGCAAGAAACCCCTCAAACATCGCACAGTTGAAAGAATTCTGCATGGAGGAGTGGGCAAAAATTTCTCCCAGTCGATGTCAGAGACTGGTAGACAGTTATAAGAAACGCCTACTTGAGGTTGTTTCTGCCAAAGGGGGCAATACCACCTATTAGAGCCAAGGGTGTACTTACTTTTTCCACATGCGATATTTGCATTTATGTTTATTTAAATTATACAATGGACTACAAAATGTAAATGTTTCATGATATTTGTTATATTATATCACCTTTATCTATCAATATTGTTGAAATGAAGATCAAATAGCTGTAGGTTGAAATATGTTGAAAAAGTCAAGACTTTACATGGGGTGTACTTACTTTTTCACGTGACTGTAAATGTACCTGAGGAGACATAGGGTACATGTATTTAGATGCCACATAGTCTTTCTGACCCTGTCCCGGTGCTGCAGCAGCGAACATTATTGATCTGAGTAGCAGCTTCGTGCTGGCATTCTCCAGAACAAGAGCAGAGGGTTGTGCACTTGAGTGAGGCCTTGAAACATTTACACCATTCTCTGTATTCCCTTTTGCAGCCACATTTAATGAGTTCATAGCATGACTGTGGTGCTTCTGGAAGAGTGGTCCAGAATGGTGTCCACCCCGCAGTGTCCTTCCACTAACTGATGGACCTGAAAGCTGAGGGTCAGGAGTCACTGTATGCATCTTCAGTGCAGTGCACAGTGGAAGTGGCACGTCATGGTCACAGTTGTGGTGAACTGTACCAGAGGAATTGGCAGCTCGTGCATGATTCACACTGTTGAACATCAGGATCTGAGATATGGAGAGAGCTGCTGTCGTACTGTTCTCGGCGACAACTTGTGTTAGATGCTTGATGTTTGGACCCTCCGGTGTCATGTTGACAAGAGCCAAAACGGACGGTGGTACAGCATCTTCCTGAGATCCTTGTTCGAATGAGTATTTCTCAAACATCTCTCTGCGCAGGACTTGTGCTGCTCATGCCAAATGCATTGCATTATTGTCATGGTCGCGGGCCTTCCTAACAGCACCACCAATGCGATCATCAAATGTAAGAAGCACACCTCTCCCCTGTGAATGTGCCCGTATATCAGGAAACACAGATAGTAACTTCGTTGTCCATCTTGTGATATGAATTCGGTCCTCAGCAACATTAGCACCCATCTGTTCCAGACGGGTCGTGTACATCCCTGCTAGATCAGCTAGCTGGAAGACTGGAACAACACCTTTGTCCATGCGGAAGTCTTCCATGTAGGCCACTAACTCTGCAAAAACAATGCCGAGTGGGTGAACATCTAGGTCCTGATCAGCTCATTTTCTGTCAGCAGCTCTTGCTCTATCGTAGAGTTTCACAACACATTTGTGATCGTACTTTGCCTCAGTGGCAACTATGTCCCCAGATGTGAGGTTGGCAATCAGCGCAGTCTTCTTGAACCCTCAAATCTTTGTCATAGGTGTAAGCTTCAAGGAGGCCTTCGGAGCCAGCTGACTCGTCACAGAGGAAACGGATGGGCTCTGTAGGATCTACACTGCTAAGGCTCGAACGAGCGTGCACAGCTGATGACGTCCCAGCATTCTGTTCCTCTGTAGTCGTTCAAGCTTTGTTTGATTAAACTTTAACAGAACGTTTTATACCAGCCAGCAGAGTGTGTAATCATTGTAGTATCGATTTCCATCCCCATAATGAGTCTTTCAATATCTATATCCATTGGTATCTTCCCAAATTCTTGCAACTGAAAAAGGTGAATTTTGATGCGACGGTGAATTGTAGCCGCTGCTGATGAATGCCTTGGTTGGTTTAGCTGGAAACTGCAAAGCTTCCCTGGTGTGCTCTTGACAAAGTACACAGAACTCCCAATTAGTAGTGCGAGCTAGTTTGGGGTACTTGGGTGTAGGTGTAGTGGGATCCACCAGGAAAATTTAGTGGATTCCCATTGTCATTTCTCTCAAATGGTTTTCATTCTTATTTGTTGCAGATATCTCCTGTACAACTACCCATTTCTGTCAGCAGTCTTGGGAATTTCGAGCAACTTTGCTTTTCTGACAGTTCTGGTTCTGTTCAGTTACCTCCAGTGGGCCTGGTCTACTGGAGAGATCCAACCCATCAGGGTGCAGGTGAGTTCTTTGAAAGATAACATTTTGTTCTTTAGGTTTACATCTGATGTAGGACATTTAGATTGTAGTTTAATTCAGGTGTATAGTTTCAAAATGTGCAATGGGACAATAGAGTTCAATTTGTGTTGAAATGACTATCGTAGCAGGTGGATATCGAAGAAGATTCTGAATTGCAGTATCAAGATAGCCAAGGTTCAAGAACGCCCATTCAAGGTAATTGGCTGAGTATACACTTGCCAGGATGGAAATGCTGCGCAAAAGTCTCATTTTGCTTTTATTTGCATTAACTACTTGAAGTGAGCCCTTAGAATACCTTACTCAACGCACCGAGAGGGTGTCCCAGTGGTGCTTGGTTTACCTTGAGTAGTTAAGGGCCTCTTCTTGTTGTACAAATTGTATTTATTGCTTTGCCGCATCAACCCACAACTCTTGGTTTCAGAGCCTGTTTGTGGAGTAGACAAGTTCTCCTTGTTATAATAGAGGAGGCACTTGTAAAACAAGTCAACTGGATCACCTCGTTCTCTCAAAATGATATCGTTGAGTCGAATCCCTTGTATTTACTTGCATCCTCACTTCTGTATACGACGCTATGTGTGAAACGTTTCAAAACTCATCATTCTTTCCACAATGCGCAGAGTATTTTATCCACGTGGAGGTGGGTGAAGACATGAATTGGTGATTAAAAACACCATGTTGTAATAATTCTGATTCTGATGTACCATACTATGGTACAGAGTGTTGGTGCTGCTGAAGCAGTTTCTTGGCAAGGGCTGTTTTCCATCCCTCTCCCAGCACTATTTGGGGCAGGAATTTGTAATTTGTCCATGGTGCTGGTGATAGCTCACCTATTCTTTACGAAGGACACCTGTTTGTTTCTCTTTAACGACCACTATTATCCCACCTTGTGGGGTCGGCCGGGGGATGCTTGGCCCAAATATTTCATGAACCGGCCTGGCCAGGCCTGACATTCGCCTAGTTTGGGCAGGAATTTGTAATTTGTTCATGGTGCTGGCGATAGCTCGCCTATTCTTTACGAAGGACACCTGTTTGTTGCTCTTCAATGGCCACTTTTATCCCACCTTGTGGGGTCGGCCGGGGGATGCTTGGCCCAAATATTTCATGAACCGGCCTGGCCAGGCCTGACATTCGCCTAGTTTGGGCAGGAATTTGTAATTTCTTCATGGTGCTGGCGATAGCTCTCCTATTCTTTACGAAGGACACCTGTTTGTTGCTCTTCAATGGCCACTATTATCCCACCTTGTGGGGTCGGCCGGGGGATGCTTGGCCCAAATCTTTCACGAACTGCCCATGTCAGGCCTGACATTCGCCTCGTTTGGGCAGGAATTTGTTGTTTGTTCATGGTGCTGGCGATAGCTCGCCTATTCTTTACAAAGGACACCTGTTTGTTGCTCTTCAATGGCCACTTTTATCCCACCTTGTGGGGTCGGCCGGGGGATGCTTGGCCCAAATATTTAATGAACCGGCCTGGCCAGGCCTGACATTTGCCTAGTTTGGGCAGGAATTTGTAATTTGTTCATGGTGTTGGTGATAGCTCGCCTATTCTTTACGAAGGACACCTGTTTGTTGCTCTTTAACGGCCACTATTATCCCACCTTGTGGGGTCGGCCGGGGGATGCTTGGCCCAAATATTTCATGAACCGGCCTGGCCAGGCCTGACATTCGCCTAGTTTGGGCAGGAATTTGTAATTTCTTCATGGTGCTGGCGATAGCTCTCCTATTCTTTACGAAGGACACCTGTTTGTTGCTCTTCAATGGCCACTATTATCCCACCTTGTGGGGTCGGCCGGGGGATGCTTGGCCCAAATCTTTCACAAACCGCCCTGGTCAGGCCTGACATTCGCCTCGTTTGGGCAGGAATTTGTTGTTTATTCATGGTGCTGGCGATAACTCACCCTCTCTTTGTGAAGAATACTGTGGGAATCTTTAGCACCCACCACCTTTAAAACCCACCACCAGATGGGACGCACAGTTTAACGTCCATCCGAGGGACGGCACACACATTGATGCATCATCCGGCCTGTGAGACATCAAGGTAACAGCTTATAGTTGGGTCGGGTTTCAAACTCAGGCTACACAGCTTAGAGGTGAGTGTGTGTACCTGGCCACCATGCCAGCCAAATACTAATAATCATATCATAATTATCATACATCTCTTTGTAACTGATGAACCCAAAGGTGCTGATCTTCTTTTGATGTTATTGTACTGTACTTCGCAGGAGATGATGGGTGGCATGTTGACGATTCCAAAACAGTTTCTGAACGCCACGATTATGAACCCACTCGGACAAGGGAAGAGGTTCAAATTGAAACGCTCGCTCAGCGAGAAGAACCTTCAGAAGAAAATGTAGATGTTGCGAAGAGTTTGGATACCATTGATCGGGATGAAAAATGTGAAGGTGATGTCATCAAACGTGCTCCAGAGCAAGGGTAGGTTGTCGGGGCACAGCACCAGTAACATCACTGCATCTTCTACTTTGCACTACTTTGGTTGTTGTTATTGTTTGGAATTCTTTAGAACTCTGTTTTTCATACGAGTTGCCAAATAAGTTTTTTGAATCGAGTCGCTTAACGATAAGGGTGGCATCTCTCATACCGAATGACCTTCGGAACTTTTCTCAAATGCTAACGTGGGGATAGTTTGCAATGTCAAGTGTTTTATTTTTTGGAAGAAAGCAATTGCTTGAAACCCTGTAAACGCATCGGATTGCAAGTACTGCTGGAGTATTAGAAGTGACTGGTGCATGCAACTAGTTGGTGAATAAGATACTCATCTCGAAACACCTTTAGAGGCCATTTTTCCCCACAGACCAGAGGTTGGCCTTTTTTGGGCACCCTGGTCCCCTTTTTGAAGCAATGTTTTATGGCCGGATGCCCTTCCTGCCGCCAACTCTGCTAGTCGCCTCTTGCGACACACAGGGAATTACCAGTGAACTGGTACTCAATTTGCCGACCTCGGAGGGATGACAGGCGGAGTCAACCCCCCCTGGCGTTAATTGAGCGATCGACCGGGATTCAAACCCAGGATCCTAGGATCCCAAGCCGGCGCACTAACCGCTAAGCCAACACCAGGCTTGAATAAGATACTTGTTTGTTGAGAGATAATTATTATTTGTGCTAATCAGGCCTTTGTTTCTCCTTTTTCTCTTCCTTTCTTTTCCAGGAGAGTTGTTACATGAACTGTCACTTCTTCAAGCTTGCGCTAGTCCAGTTTAAGGGAACCCGTCTCACCGTTGGGCGCATAACCGCCAGGACCGGAGACGACTATGGAGGGCCCACGCGGACGGGGAATTTCCATTGCCCAGAGTTGATAGCATTTGCCAGTTCCACCCTTTTGTTTATTTTCGTCTGCGTTGATTCCTTCTCATCTTCGTGATTTGTTCAGACAAATTCAGTTGTTGCTAGACCTTTTGTATGCGATTAGTGAGTGAAATGGCCATGTGAACACCACATCCATTAACTTTTAGAAAGCTTGAGCGTAGCCGAATGTTTAGCACAATGAAACGCTTTGAGCAAATCTCTTAGCATTCCTGTGTGTTAGTTTATTTTACGCTATCACTTCGTTATCACACTTTGCACAATAATCTTGTTGTCATAACAATTTTTTTCAACCGTGTTGGTAACTCTGCTTGGAGTCGGAGTTCCATAAGCTCTGTATGGAGCACGGGACACTCACGCGGAGTTGTGGACATTTCCAAGGGGAACGGTTAATCCTGGATGTGGCGCCACTCCATCACGGGAGTGCAGCAATTTTCCACTGAGCAGCCATGACAATGGAACCCACACGAGCGAGACAAATGCAACGAGACTTTACCCCCATTCCACCAGCAAGGCTGGTTCACCTCGTTTCTAGGGAAGTGAACTGTAATCTCCACATTGTTTCCTTCCCAATGTCCTCAACTATGATGCCATCACCATAATGGTTCGCTGAATGTTGTGACTTTTTCTGCTTTGAAACTTTTACGACATGATTTTTCCCTCTTAAAAAAAAAAAAAGCGAATATTTTAGAAATATTTTCCCAATTCTGCCCCGTATTGGAATGTGTACTACAGGAGATTTGACCGAGTTGCAATGTGAAACGGTCCAGCGGGGTAAGGTGAACTTGGCTCGTAGCTGAAGAGTTGGTTGTTGTCACATTGTTTCTTGTGAGCAAGATGTTACTAATTAATTGTTTAAAAGGAATAAGGATTCCTCTGTGAATTTTTTTTTTTTTTCTTTTTTTAGTAGTCTGAGACTCCGCATCATTGTACAAGTACATTGGGACAGCACATATTGATTTGTAAGACAAACTTGCAGCACTTGTTTAACTCGTACATAAGGAATGAGAAGGTGTATTCGAACATCTTACTCGTACCTCGTCAAACGACCTCGACAGACCAAGGTGTGATATGTATTTTGTGATGGAAAAGCCGGGTCGGTGCAGGTCCAACTTGCTCGAGAGGGAAAGGAGGAACCTATTCCTGTAGGCCTGATATTGGGGTGGTTTTGTCGTGGTATGAAAGGGGGAAGTGTTTCTTGTAGGCCTCATGGAGGATGGTTCTGTTGTAGTAAAAAATGGGGATACGTTTCCAATGGGGATGATTGGGATTGTTTAACATGAGAAAGAGGGATATTGTGCTTTTTTATTTTTATTTCCTTTGCAAAAAAGGAATGTATTGATTTGCTCAATATAACACTTTGAAATGTTGCACTTCTTGAATTTTGTTTTTAAATTCAGTGTTGTTGGGGGATGTTGCCAATGTGCCCCCGCAGCGTGTTGATGATGGTTTTACATCTGTCACCTTGATACACCTTAAGTGTACCATACTCTGTTGGAGAGTCTGTGCTGCTGAGGCAGTTTCTTGGCAAGGGTTATACTGGGTGGTTTGCCATTGCTTTCCCAGCAGTAGTTAGGGTAGGAATTTGTAATTTTTTCAGGGTGCAGGTGATAACTCACCTACACTTCATGAAGGACATCTTGGGATATTTAACGGTGATCAACTAATGCCGGTAGAAGGGATGTCACACACATCGAGGGCCTGTGGAACACCAGGATGACGGATTGTGGCTGCTCCAAGGTTCAAACCCAGGTTAGACGGCTCAAAGGTGAGTGTGCACACCTCTAGTCCATGCAGCCGGCCCGCATCCAGGATAGCGGACCCCATTTCCGGGACAGTCTGTGTGTTGGGGTCTTGGTTTTAATCTTTGCACCAATAACGTGCAGGTGAATATTTGTATCACTTTCTTTGAAAATGCGATTTTAAGGAAGGAGGTTTATCAAGACAAGCATACTGCTGGTGGAATTCTATGGAATGCTGTAGTCCAGATCTGTCGCAAATATTCACACAACTCTTCAAGCATACAAAATAGTTTTCATGGAAATGTGATTTGAAAGAAGGGCGATGGAATTCTACGCTCCCATGTTAGAATTTTTATGTTTTGTGCAGATTTTACACCTGGTTAGTTTGATAGATTGGTTGGCAGGACAGCTTGGAGGTACACCCACTCACATTTGAGCTGTCTAACCTGGGTTTGAATCTTGATCCAGCTGTAAAGTGTCACCCTGGTGTTTCGCATGCAGGGAGATTCATCACTTTGAAAGTGATGATTGGAAGGACTTTGAAACCAGAGGACCCGTCTTCCAGCACTGTGGGCACCGATGGACGTTACGGATGCCACGGTGCGTCTTTCACGAAGAGTAGGCGAGTTATCACTGGCACCTTCATCAAATCCACAAATACCTGCACTGAGTGACTGCTGGGAAGGTAACGGCCAACCGCTCGGTGCAATCCGTGTTGAGTGTCCACGTTGGCAGCGCCATTGCTTCGTAAGGGAGTAATGGTACATTGATGGCGGTAACTGAATGAGCCGCTGTACGCTCTCTCTGGCAATTTGTTTCAAGTTGGCAAGCTCATTTATGAAACATTATGAATACTTGATTATTTTTATGTTTTGTTTTCACAATGGGTGATTGAACTTCAACATCTCAATTGCATTTCTCTCAATCGGGTGAAGATGGCTTTCCATTGCCAGTTTAGTCCCAATGGAAAACCTTGGTGGTTTGACTTGAGGGTTCTCACACCACCAGATGGTTTAATCTTGGAACGCACCATGAGGTCTTCACCGGAATTGGAAGCCTCGTGTAATCAAAGTATTGGTACAGAGTGACGGTCACGGCACTGTTGATCTCATTATTACGGTTACAGGCATAACTCCACTACTATGGGCTGGTGCTCCAGCATCACATCTGTCTCTCCTGGATTCCGTGGAATTGAAAGCTCTAAAAATGATTGGAATCTCCTGTGATGTGACCAAAGCACAAGGTCTGTTGCTACCACATTGCAGGGAGGCTGATGGTCTCTGTTTTCTACCTTCTATTCTCCAACATTGCTCCTACTCTCTCGGTCCTCCAACCCTCCCCAACAATTCCAGGATGCACACGTTATTCCAGGTGGTTAAACTTCCAAAATCCAGGCTGACTGCACACCTAAACTACCTGGTTTCTCCCATCTTTGGAACTATCTTCACGTTTCCATTCTTTCCCACTCTTCCTTCCAGGATTTCGAGCAGGCACCGCACCGCCATCTCGAGTCATCCCCCACCCTAACCCATGATATTTCTTATCCCCATGAATCCTTCCTAAACCAACCATCTAACATGCTGTTTTCAGTGTTTTTTGCCCAATATTTCAGTGTTTTTTGCCCAATTTTTCAGTGTTCATTCCCTTGCCAGTTGTGCCCAATTGTTGCCCCACTACCCCACTGTCAACTTAACCTGCTCTTCCAAGAGCCTCACTCTTGTAGAATGTAGAGGGAAGAAAACCAAGCTCGACAGCAACAGCTGTTATAACCAGCAGCTGCTATGCGGATTCCAAATTATTTGTCAAATTTGGTGCAATAACTCTGAGTTTCCTTTTTGTGTGTTGTTTATTTCTGGTCCAAACGGCATCTGGAGACGAGCCATGTCTCCCCGCACTCGATTTGAACGCCTCCTCACCCCCTGCACTCCTTGCACGGACCGGGTCCTCCCAGCGTGAGCTTCTTCTACTCGAACTTCCTTCTTTCACAGCGACAGCTCAAGTCTTCGTCCGGTACGTCCAACACATCCTCAAATCTCCATTACTCTCGCGACTTGTCATGTGATCAATGTTTCCTGTAACATGTGTAGCTATTAACTTATTGTCTGAGTCTCGCTATTTATAACGATAGATGGATCCCAATTCCTGGGAAGTTGCAGCTCGAGAGTTCTTCGTTTAAAAGTTATTCAAATGACGACCAAGATGATTCATTGGATCAATTATTTGTGCGATGGGATGGATTTAGTTACTGTAGTAATAAATGTACCGTACTGCTGTAATGGCCAGAAGAATGTTCGCTTCGCAACCGAATAATTGTTGTGATAATCAAAATGAGCGAAACGTGTCCTGGGAAGAGAGTGGGAATGCCTCCTCGAGTTGTGACGTGGCGTTTGCTGGGGGTGAGGGTGCGGTGGGGGTCGTGTTGTGAAATCCGTGCTCGGTGGCGTTTTCCATTCACTTTATTGGGATTTCATGGCAAGCTTTGTTTTTAGTGCTTCCCCTTACGCTGTCTAGTTTGGATTTCATCCCCGACGGGGTTACACTTGGCCAAAAACTGCTGTTCTGGTTCATTGCCAAGAGAGAGAAAGCGAGCGCTGCATCTCTGAGCACACTGCACGTCATCCAGCCGCACACGTCACGCCGGCACAAAAACTCCTACAAAGCAGCAGAGATTTGGCAACAATGATTTTGTAACACACATCCACTTCCTCAATGACAGCAGATGATTGTTAGCTTATGAAATCAGTGATATAACACACAAGAGAGAAAATGTCCAATAAACAAGGGCCCAGGCCACCCTATTGGACCAGGAGCCCAGAAGGTTTATTCAAGTGAAAAGTGCCGAAGCAACTGACCACGTGGGTTGAAAGGGTTCTACCCCCACATCACAAAAATGCATTGCTGCCGGGTCAGGGCCGGTGCCTTCCCGCCCAAATCGCCCAAAATAGGGACGCCATTACCGAAAATCCTATTTTCATCAATATCTGGAAAACTATACATGGCAGTATCACAAATCTGGTGTCTACACCCATGTTTTCATGGTCAATCATTACAAAAATGCATTTCTCCTTAGCCAGGGTTGTGTCTTTCCCGCCCAAAAGCACCCAAAGTAAGGAAACCATTGCTGAAAATCCTATTTCTCTCAATATCTGGACAACTATACATGTGAGTATCACAAATCTGGTGTCTACACCCATGTTTTCATGGTCAATCATTACAAAAATGCATTTCTCCTTAGCCAGGGTTGTGTCTTTCCCGTCCAAAAGCACCCAAATTGCCCAAAGTAAGGAAACCATTGCTGAAAATCCTATTTCCCTCAAAATCTGGACAACTATACATGGGAGTATCACAAATCTGCTGTCTACACCCATGTTTTCATGGTGAAACATTACAAAAATGCAGTTTTCTCCTTAGTAAGGGTCATATTTTTCCCGCCCAAAAGCGCCCATAGTAAGGAAACAATTGCTGAAATCCTACTTTCCTCAATATCTGGAAAACTATACATGAGAATATCACAAATGATGTCTACACCCATGTTTTCATGGTCAATTATTACATCGCTAACAATTGCAGTGCTTTAAAAATGACTACATTCACCATGTATTATCTAAACAATGGTGTATTATATTGTACCGTACATGGTGTTATGTAACATGTCTTGATTTTATTGCAAAATTTGCTATACTAGTTGCACCAATGTTTTTGATTTCCTTAAACCCCAAGGAACACAGCTGGTTTGGTGTCATTTTTTTTCAATTATTCCAATGGTGGCCATTTTGAATTTCACAATGTCCGCCATTTTTACATAAAAATAACTATATCTCAGATTCTAGTACAGCATCTAGTACAGTTATTTTGGTGCCAATGGGTAGGTTTATGGGATCAAATAATTCAAATTTACCATTATTTCCAATGTTGCTGAGTATCCATCTGCCAAAATTCAAGATGGTGGCCAAAATGGCTTCCAAAATGGACGCCACAGCAGAAAGAAAAATTCTGCCAGCTTAATGACTGTGGAAAAAAAAAACGTGACCATGATCATGGAAGATGGTGATAATACGAAATTATTAAATTAAATTGGACACATCTGGGTATCCTTAGTAAAAAAACAACAACTTTAGAGGGCAGCACAGTGACTACAGGCTTTGTTTACTACAACCATCAGCTCATCTAATTGGTTGGAAGTTCTGCATGCCATTGTTTGTATCAAAAGGTGACTAGTGTCATTGAACAGTACTATTTTCCTTCTGAAGGACAATGACGACTGGATGGATGTACAGGGTCTGCTTCTACCTTTCTGACCTGACATCTCACACCTGTCCTGCCTTTTCACACCCGCACGTGCCGCGTGTTCTCCGGCTGGATAACGGAATCTGCTTTTGATGGTACGGAATACGGAATTCGAAAGGCCCGTTCCCGTTGATTGTGGCCGTGGCCTTGTTTGCCGGTGGCCTTGTGGCCTTGTTTGCCGCTGTGGTCTTGATTAGCGGCTGCAGTCGTTTGCCGCTGCGTTTGCCGCTTTGCCTCCTCGACCTTGGCCTCGTACTCGTCCCTTCGCTCCTGCCTGGCATGGCTCTGAAGTACTCCGCCACAAGGCTTCTTCTGCTCAATACCCGCTCCACCCCATCATGCATCTCTGCCATCAAATCAAATGGACTCCTCCGACGACCCAGGTACATTCACCGTGGCTCCGGTCGCAAGTTTGTTTATTTGCAATCAGGTCACTCCATCCCCGTCCTCTGGTCGGCTCAGCGCACTCTCACTCTTCGTCCCAGCGCACCTGGTCACAGCAACCCACACGATCGCACCTCTTGCCTACGAACCCTGGCTAAATCACCTGAATTCATCCCTGCTGTTCAAAACAACATCAAGCTCACCCTGTTCAACACCCGGTCCCTCAACAATAAATGCCTCATCCTGAACGAATACATCCTGGATAACAAACTGGACTTTCTCTGTCTCACCGAAACCTGGCAACAACCTCTGGACTACTACACACTCAACCTCACCACACCCAATGGATATTCCTACGTCAATAAACCACGCTCGGAGGGCCGAGGTGGTGGAATTGCCGTTATCCACCGTCAAGACATCAAGACCAACCTCATCTCCATCTCATCTGCTCCATCATTTGAACACCTGGCTTTAAAACTCTCTGGTCACACGCAGTCAGTCATGGCTGTCATCTACCGCCCTCCCAAACCACACCCATCATTCCTGTCTGACTTCTCCTACTTTCTGACCCAGCTATGTTCCCTCTCCCCCTCAATCCTCCTCCTTGGTGATTTCAATATCCACATGGACTCCACTGACTCCACAATAACCACTGACTTCACTGATTTACTCACCTGCTTTAACCTCACTCAACATGTCGACTTTCCTACCCATATCCGTGGTCACATTTTGGACCTTGTCTGCTCCACTGGATTAAATTTGCACCATCTCTATGGCTCCGACCTCACCCTCTCTGACCACTTAGCCATCACTCTGACCATCAACATCCCCGCCCCAACACCAAGGCATTATCGCACAATCAACTTCCGTAAGCTAAACGCTCTTTCACCTACCTCATTCTCATCCACCCTCTCTGAAAAAATGTCCACTTCTCCCTTCATTGACCTCCACACCCCTTCCGACCTCACTGACTACTACAACCACACTCTCTCCTCCTGCCTTGACCAGCTTGCGCCTGTAAAAACCAAAACAGTTTCTTTCACCCATTCTGCTCCCTGGTTTACCCCTGAACTCCACCTGATGAAAACTCGTGCTCGCCAACTTGAAAGACTCCGCAATAAAACGGGTCTCACAGTTCACTCCCAAGCCTACAAGGACCACATACAACACTACAAAGATGCCCTCTCCCGCGCCCGCTCTGCCTACTACTCTCAAATTATCCACTCTGGCTCCGGAAACCCAAAAGCACTCTTCTCGACAATAAACAAACTCCTCCGCCCCCTGAACACCACCACCCAGTCATTCACAGTAGACAACTGCATCTCCTTCCTCTCTTTCTTCCAACGCAAAATTGACAACATCTACAACAGCTTGACCACCGCCGCACCCGCTCCCCCTCCAACCACCTGCCCCCCCTTGTCCTGCCATCCCCTGTCTCGGTTCTCCCCAATCTCTCCTACTGACCTCTCTGAACTCCTCATAGGAATGAAAACTGCCACCTGCACTCTTGACCCCATCCCCTCCAGCTTTGTCAAAGCCTCCCTCCCTGCTCTCTCTCCACTTATCATTGCAACAATAAACTCCTCCCTGTCTACAGGCATCGTCCCACCTTCCCTCAAAATTGCTGCTGTTACCCCCATTCTAAAAAAACCTGGTCTAAACCCTGACACCCTAAACAACTTCAGACCCATCTCCAACCTACCCTTTCTGTCAAAAGTTTTGGAACGCGCTGTAGCCACTCAACTCAAACATCATCTCTCTGCCAATAACTTGTATGAAACATTCCAATCCGGATTCCGCTCCAACCACAGTACTGAAACTGCTCTCCTCAAAATCACCAACGACCTTCTCCTCTCCTCTGACGCTGGCAACCTCAACATTCTCGTCCTCCTCGACCTCAGCGCTGCCTTTGACACCATCGATCACACTATCCTCCTCACCCGACTTGAATCCACCTTTAACGTCACCGGCACTGCCCTCTCTTGGATTAAATCATACCTCTCTGACAGATGCCAGTTCATCTCCATCAATAACTGCAAATCCCCCACTGCTCCCCTCCCCCAAGGTGTCCCCCAAGGTTCAGTTCTTGGCCCCCTCCTCTTCATCCTTTACCTGTCCCCGCTCGGTCACTTAATCCGCCGTCATGGTCTCCAATTCCACTGCTTCGCCAATGACATCCAGCTTTTCATCTCCACCAAGTCCGTCTCCACCGACACCCACTCTATCCTGACAAACTGCATCACTGAAATAAAATCCTGGCTTCAAATCAACTTCCTCAAGCTTAACTGTGATAAATCTGAAATAATCATCATTGGCCCAAAAACGCTCACAAAATCCACCCATAACTTTGCCCTCAACATCGACGGTATCCCAGTATCCACCTCCCCTCACATCCGGAATCTTGGCGTCATCTTTGACCAAACCCTTTCCTTCGACAAATACACTAAACAGATCACAAAGTCAGCCTTCTTTCACCTGAAAAACATTGCCCGTCTCCGCTCATCCCTCTCCTCCACGGCTGCAGAAACCCTCATCCACGCCTTCATCACCTCCCGTCTGGACTACTGCAATAGCCTCCTCTATGGTTCACCCTCAAAAATCACCAATAAACTCCAATACATTCAGAACTCCGCTGCCCGTCTACTCACTCATTCCCGGACCCGTGACCACATCACCCCCGTCCTTTACAAGCTTCACTGGCTCCCCATCCCCCAGAGAATCCAGTACAAAATCCTCCTCTTGACATACAAAGCCCTCCATAACCTGGCCCCATCCTACCTGGCTGACCTCCTCTCCAGACACACTCCCACCCGCAACCTCCGCTCTGCTGGTACCAACCTCCTGACCCCCTCCATCCGGACCAAATTCAGATCCTGGGGGGACAGGGCCTTCTCCATCGCTGCTCCCACCCTCTGGAACTCACTACCTCACACCATCAGAGACTCCTCCTCACTCACCACATTCAAAACATCACTAAAGACCCACCTGTTCAACGCTGCATTCAACATTCAACCCACAGCATTTAACCCCTGACTATCTCTTCTCCTTCTCCCTCCTTTTGCTTTAAATATTTCCCTATTGATTCTTGTCTTGTCTTTTTGATTCTTGTCTTATATATATGCCGTATATCGCTGCTGTTTGTTTTCTTGATTCTTGTCTTTTTGCAATTGTTGTTTTCATGTATTGTTATGCATTATGTTTTCCACTCTGTCAAAGCGCCTTTGGGCTTCTGGAAAAGCGCTATACAAAATAAATGAATTATTATTATTATAATGACTCTGCCAGTTGTGAGTTAAGGACACAAGTTGGATGGAAATACCATAATACACCATTGTTAAGGTAATGCATGGTGAACTAGATATTTTAAACACTGTAAATGCTGTCAATGTAATGACTGACCATGAAAACATGGGTGTAGACACGTCATTTGTGACTTTAGACACTTTTCTTGCACAACGTTTCTAAAAATGTTTAAAACATAAACACAAATGTCAAATTCATAAACACCGTCTGTTTAATAAACGCAAGCCATCAACTTCCTAAACATGTTTAGCATAAATTTAAACATGTTTAGAAACGTGGTGCAAGATAGTGTTTAGAAAAGTGTTTAAAGTCGAAACACTGTTTTTGCATATGGTATTATCATGTATAGTTTTCCAGATAATTAGGAAAGTTTTTTTTTTTTAACAATGGTATCCTTACTTTGGGAGCTTTTGGGCTTGACCAAGGAGAAATGCATTTTTGTAATGATTGACCATGAAAACATGGGTGTAGACAGCAGATTTGTGATACTCCCATGTATAGTTGTCCAGATATTGAGGGAAATAGGATTTTCAGCAATGGTTTCCTTACTTTGGGCACTTTGGGTGCTTTTGGGCAGGAAAGACACAACCCTGGCTAAGGAGAAATGCATTTTTGTAATGATTGACCATGAAAACATGGGTGTAGACACCAGATTTGTGATACTGCCATGTATAGTTTTCCAGATATTGATGAAAATAGGATTTTCGGTAATGGCGTCCCTATTTTGGGCGATTTGGGTGGGAAGGCACCGGCCCTGACCCGGCAGCAATGCATTTTTGTGATGTGGGGGTAGAACCCTTTCAACCCACGTGGTCAGTTGCTTCGGCGCTTTTCACTTGAATAAACCTTCTGGGCTCCTGGTCCATATAGCTGATAGACAAATTGATGAATGCAGGGATCTAATTCGAAAAAGCATTCAGATTGCAGACCCTCGCCAGGACTTGTTTTGTGTGGCAAATAAATATAAGGAGCCCGAAATGAAAGGTCTAAAGGGCAAAGGTCTGAAAAGGTGTGAGTGGCTAAGCTAAGGGGTACAAAGGGTGTAATTTAATGTTGAAAGTATCTGAATTGTACAAGAGGTATAAAGTGTCGAAAGCATATTAAAATATGTAAAGGTCTGAAAATAGTCTGGAGGGTATAAAAGGGTTTAAAGGTCTAAAAGGTATGCTCATCTAATTAATAGACATACTCACAGAGCACATAATTAATAGACACTCACATTTCAATGTTGTTGTTGTGTTTTGTATGCAGCATCTGGCTGCTGGAGGATGACAATTTAATACACAATTAAATTAATTCAATTTGCTGACCTAATTAAGTATTTCATTGAGTAATCGAGTATTTCCTAATAGTCATACCCCGTTTTACGCCATTTAGACCTACGTCAAATCCGACTTTACGCCACTCTTCTAGAGTAAATTTCAGTTCAGCGAACGTCATTATGTGCGACTTTACGTCACTCCTACGGACGTGAAACAAAATTTTTTCCTTAAAAATATATTTTAAATAAATAAAATAGTACATAAATTAACAATAAAAGAAGCTAAAAAACAATTAAAAATACAATAAAAAGCACATTAAAAATATATATAAATGTATGTACAGTATACTGTACATACGCGCAGCTGCTGGTTCTCATTCAAAACAGAGGTGACGTACAGTATTCCTTTACTGTGTCTGTGTTAGCCATGGGTCCTAAGAAGGATAATGCTAGTGTTTCCAAGCGTAATGTGGTTACGATGGAAGATAAGTTAAATCTGATTAAAAGGTATGAAAAAGGTGAAAAGTGTCGGTGATAGCACATAGACCTTATCGCGAATCGGAACCGCAATGCGTCATGGGATCGGAAAGGGGCAATAGTGCCGCCGGCGGTCACTGTCACTTTGACAGACTGCTTGTTTACATTGACACACTACGTGATCCTTACCACTTTAAACTACTTTTAGGACCTTTTTTTACTGTGACAAATTAACTGTGAACTGTGATCAGCTCATGAGCCAGTATTTGCAAGCCAAGGACACCGTCGCAAAACTGAAAGCCGCCATTGCAGTATGTAACAAGAAGCTTACTGTTTCGGACATAGCAAACTGTGATGAACTTGTGAAACTTTATACAGGTTTACCTAGTTATGACCTGTTTAAGTGGTTATTAGCAGAAGTATCCCCTCATGCACAGAATTTGTAGTATTGTTTAGTGTAAACAGACCTGGCAAATAAACAATACTACAAAACCCAGAGTTAAGCGATCTCAATCTTTAGAGGATCAACTACTCATGACACTCATGAAGCTTCGGCTTAATCTTCGCGACGAGGACCTCGCATTTCGTTTTGGATTAGGACAAAGCACCGTCTACCAAGTTTTGTTCGCAAGTGTACAGCCAATATAGGTCAAGACCTACTCTCAAGTGCCTTGTTGGTATTACACCTAGCGGAACAATTTCATACATTTCCAAACCTACAGGAGGAAACACGTCGGACAAAAAAATTGTAAAGATGACGAACATTGTGGACAAGTTCCAGCCCGGCGATATTTGTATGGCCGATCGAGGTTTCAACATTCAGGAACTGTTCTTGCATAAGCAGGTTGTTTCTCTTCTCCAATGGGAACCCCCCTTTCCCTCAAATATTTCTTTAAATCGCTGGATTTTAATGCCAAAAAACGCTGAATTTCTTTCACATTAGCCATCTTCCTTTCCGTAAACACAGCGTCGATCGTAGACAGACGCTTCCTCTTCTGGGTTCGTGTTTACGTTTGCCCCCTTTTCGATCCCATCATGCTTTGCGGTGGAGCGCCCTCTGTTGATATTTACCGATTCGCGATAAGGTCTATGCCTTGGGGCTGCCACGGTCGACGGTATCGACCATCATTCATGATAGGGAACGTATTCTCGCATTCGTCACTGAAAAAGCGCCGCCGGCTAAGACTGCTAAAATGTGTGTTTGTGTTCAGAAGAGACGCCATGTTTAAGGTGAATAACATAATCTTATTAATTTTATTTATTATTCTTTACAAATTGGTCACAAAAATATGACTATGACTCACAAAAATATGACTAAAATGTGTTTGTAGTGTTCTTTAAGGTTTAGCGATAGTTATATACTTTCGCGAGTTATTTACTCTAGTTTTACGGAGTTTGTCTTCATTTTAAGGCTTTTTTTTTTTTTTTTTTTTTTGTATACAAGATCGAGGCTCGTGAAAGAGCTAAAAGGTATTATGCCCGGTTTACGTCAAAAACCGAGTTATGTCACGGCTTATGGAACCAATTAATGACGTAGGCCGGGGTGTTACTGTACTCGATTTGCCAACCTCGGAAGGAGGACAGGCTGGGTCAACGCACCTGGCGTTAATTCAACAATGACTGGGATTCAAACTCAGGATCATAGGATACCAAGCGAGCACCCTAACCGCAAAGCCAACACCAGGCTTTTCACATTTCAAAAGTAGATAATTAACAGACGTACTGTACTCATGTTCCAATAGTATAATTAATAGACGTACTGTACTCGCGTTCCAATAGTATAAATAATATATGTACTGTACACATGTTCCAATAGTATAAATAATAGATGTACTGTACTCACATTCCAATAGTATAAATAATAGAGGTACTGTACTCACATTCCAATAGTATAAATAATAGATGTACTGTACTCACATTCCAATAGTATAATTAGTAGATGTACTGTATTCACATTCCAATAGTATAAATAATAGATGTACTGTACTCACATTCCAATAGTATAATTAATAGATGTACTGTACTCACATTCCAATAGTATAGCTAATAGATGTACTGTATTCACATTCCAATAGTATAATTAATAAATGCACTGCACTCACATTCCAATAGTATAAATAATAGATGTACTGTACTCACATTCCAATAGTATAATTAATAGATGTACTGTACTTACATTCAAATAGTATAAATAATAGATGTACTGTACTCACATTCCAATCATATAATTAATAGATGTACTGTACTCACATTCCAATAGTATAATTAATATATGTACTGTACTCACATTCCAAGAGTATAATTAATAGTTGTACTGTACTCACATTCCAATAGTATAATTAATAGATGCACTGTATTCACATTCCAATAGTATAAATAATAGATGTACTGTACTCACATTCCAATCGTATAATTAATAGATGTACTGTACTCACATTCCAATAGTATAAATAATAGATGGACTGTACTCACATTCCAATAGTGTAATTAATAGATGTACTGTATTCACATTCCAATAGTATAAATAATATAGATGTACTTTACTCACATTCCAATCGTATAATTAATAGATGTACTGTATTCGCATTCCAATAGTATAAATAATAGATGTACTGTACTCACATTCCAATAGTATAAATAATAGATGTACTGTACTCACATTCCAATAGTATAATTAATAGATGTACTGTACTCACATTCCAATAGTATAATTAATATATGTACTGTACTCACATTCCAATAGTATAATTAATAGATGTACTGCACTCACATTCCAATATTATAATCAAGAGATGTACTGTACTCACATTCCAATCGTATAATTAATAGATGTACTGCACTCACATTCCAATAGTATAAATAATAGATGCACTGTATTCACAATCCAATAGTATAAATATAATAGATGTACTGTACTCACATTCCAATCGTATAATTAATAGATGTACTGCACACACATTCCAATAGTATAAATAATATATGTACTGTACTCACATTCTAATAGTATAATTAATAGATGTACTTTATTCACATTCCAATGGTATAAATAATAGATGTACTGTACTTGCATTCCAATAGTATAAATAATAGAAGTACTGTACTCACATTCCATAGTATAAATAATAGATGTACTGTACTTGTATTCCAATGGTATTGTTGCGGATCTCAAACGTCGGCCGCCCCCTTATCAAGGGGGGATTAATCCCCTTGTCTTGTTACTAGCCGACGCGATCCCGGGGCTATCATGTTCCTTCCGGTCGGTGTTAAATAGGGTTGTAAGCCGAATTAGTCTTATTACCTAAGTACTAACACCGGCCATGAAGCAAGGAAATAACCCCACCCAAACCACGGCGTTGGTGGACACGCCGAGCGAAAGCGAGCCGCGATTCGGGCCGTTATCAGGAACTAACCCGATTGGAGCGGTTGTTAATCGTGCCACGCTTACCCAATGGAGGAAATGACTAAAACGGTCGGACCAAGAGGAAAAGGAATAACACAAGAATTTATTAACAATTTGCACACTAAGAAGAAGAGGAAGAAAAGTAATGTACAGTGAAGAGGAAGAAGCAGATACACAGGGCTGCCTTATACAGTCTTATACTTATTCCCTGGACACGGGCCCGTTCGCACCCAGACTCACTCACACGGGGATGTAGATGGGCGGGTTGAGGGTCCAAAGATGGCGTCCACAGCTCGTCCGGTCCCCGACTCGTGCAGGTGCAGGCGATGGAAGACGGCAGGCAGCTCTCCGCGTGGCGTAGGTGCGAGCCAGACAATTATATCGGGGAAAGGTCGGTTGGCTGACGATTATATTGCGTACGTAATAGTTGTACCGGCGCCTTTATACGCGCTCCCGGTATCGCTATGTACAATGCGCCACTCCCCCAATGATGTTACCAAAGCGCCTTCCCACAAAAGTCCTTCTGCACGAATGCCAATGCTTGGCTTCCTTCGAGAGTCCTTTACCATGCTGCAGTCCTTCTCAATCCTCGAGCACCTGCCTCTTAACTCAAGCCCACAGCGTGTTTCTCCTCATGACCCAGCTCACGAACTCAACAAGCGCCTCTCCCATAACTTAACTCGTTCAACAGAGGACCCCGGCTCATAACTCAGCAAGCGTCTCCTTGGGGATCTGACTCGGCGCACGTCCTCCTCATAACTTAACTCAGCAACTGACGAGCGCCTCTCCCTTCTCATAACTGAGGTGGGGGCCTCGCGCGAAGGGTTTTATTGCCACGCCCAGCGAACCCTCTGGAATGTCCAGCCACACCCTGTCAGGCGATGTCGCCTCAGCCCTGATTGGCTGTTGAGGTCTTACCGGCTCCGCCCTTGACGGCTGCTTGATGTGGCCAAACCCCCACCCTTGCGCTTCGCCCCTTTTTCGGGCCTTACCTTGTGGCATTTGGGCTGGTTTGAGCGAGCAACTGGCAGCTAACGCTGCCGGCCCAACGCGAGGGGCAATGTGGTGCAGACAGGATAGTGAGCAATGGAGTCGGTTGGAGGGAGGGCTGCAAACTGAATGGGGCATACTCTTATTTGTTTTACACAACGCAGATGCAACTATTGGAAATGGCCTTATCCTAAACACATACTATGAAATAACTAACGTTCTCAGGTGACCTACGTGTTGCTTGTGGCCTAACTATGGGGTGCAACCTTTAACCTTTAATGATGTTACCTGTGTGGGTTCTCAAAACCGCAACAGTATAATTTATAGATGTACTGTACATGCATTCCAATAGTATAATTAATAGATGTACTGTACATGCATTCCGATAGTATAATTAATAGATGTACTGTACTCGCATTCCAATAGTATAATTAATAGATATACTGTACTCGCATTCCAATAGTATAATTAATAGATATACTGTACTCACATTCCAATAGTATAATTAATAGATGTACTGTACTCACATTCCAATAGTATAATTAATGGATGTGCTGTACTCGCATTCCAATAGTAGAATTCATAGATGGACTGTACTTGCAATCCAACAGTATAATTAATAGAAGTACTGTACTCACATTCCCATAGTATAATTAATAGATGTACTGTACTCACATTCCAATAGTATCAATAACAGATGTACTGTACTCGCATTCCAATAGTATAAATAATAGATGTACTGTACTTGTATTCCAATAGTATAAATAATAGATGTACTGTACTCACATTCCAATAGTATAAATAATAGATGTACTGTACTTGCATTCCAATAGTATAACTAATAGATGTACTGTGTTCACATTCCAATAGTATAATTAATAGATGTACTGTACTCACATTCCAATAGTATAATTAATAGATGTACTGTACCTACATTCCATTAGTATAACTAATAGATGTACTGTGTTCACATTCCAATAGTATAATTAATAGATGTACTGTACTCACATTCCAATAGTATAATTAATAGATGTACTGTACTCACATTCCAATCGTATAATTAATAGATGTACTGCACTCACATTCCAATAGTATAATTAATAGATGTACTGTACTCACATTCCAATAGTATAAATAATAGATGTACTGCACTCACATTCCAATAGTATAATTAATAGATGTACTGTACTCACATTCCAATCGTATAATTAATAGATGTACTGTACTCACATTCCAATAGTATAATTAATAGATGTACTGTACTCACATTCCAATAGTATAATTAATAGCTGTACTGTACTCACATTCCAATAGTATAAATAATAGATGTACTGCACTCACATTCCAATAGTATAACTAATAGATGTACTGTACTCACATTCCAATAGTATAACTAATAGATGTACTGTACTCACATTCCAATAGTATAACTAATAGATGTACTGCACTCACATTCCAATAGTATAACTAATAGATGTACTGCACTCAGATTCCAATAGTATAACTAATAGATGTACTGCACTCACATTCCAATCGTATAACTAATAGATGTACTGTACTCACATTCCAATAGTATAATTAATAGATGTACTGTACTCACATTCCAATAGTATAAATAATAGATGTACTGTACTTGCATTCCAAGCGTATAAATAATAGATGTACTGTACTCACATTCCAATAGTATAATTAATAGATGTACTGTACTCACATTCCAATAGTATAAATATTAGATGTACTGTACTCACATTTCCAAGAGTATAATTAATAGATGTACTGTACTCGCATTCCAATAGTATAATTAATAGATGTACTGTACTCACATTCCAATAGTATAAATAATAGATGTACTGTACTCACATTCCAATAGTATAACTAATAGATGTACTGTATTCACATTCCAATAGTATAAATAATTAATCGATGTACTGTACTCACATTCCAACAGTATAAATAATTAATAGATGTACTGTACTCACATTCCAATAGTATAATTAATAGATGTAATGTACTCACATTCCAAAAGCATAAAGAATAGATGTACTGTACTTGCATTCCAATCGTATAAATAATAGATGTACTGTACTCACATTCCAATAGTATAAATAATAGATGTACTGTACTCGCATTCCAATCGTATAATTAATAGATGGACTGTACTCACATTCCAATCATATAATTAATAGATGTACTGTACTCACATTCCAATAGTATAATTAATAGATGTACTGCACTCACATTCCAATAGTATAAATAATAAATGTACTGTACTTGCAGTCCAATCGTATAAATAATATATGTACTGTACTCGCATTCCAATAGTATAAATAAATAGATGTAGGCCTACTGTACTCACATTCCAATAGTATAATTAATAGATGTACTGTACTCACATTCCAATAGTATAAATTAATAGATGTACTGTACTTGCATGCCAATCGTATAAATAATTAATGTACTGTACTCACATTCCAATAGTATAAATAATAGATGTACTGTACTCACATTCCAATCGTATAATTAATAGATGTACTGTACTCACATTCCAATAGCATAATTAATAGATGTACTGTACTCACATTCCAATAGTATAAATAATAGATGTACTGTACATGCATTCCAATCGTATAAATAATAGATGTACTGTACTCACATTCCAATATTATAAATAATAGATGTACTGTACTCACATTCCAATAGTATAAATAATAGATGTACTGTACTTGCATTCCAATAGTATAAATAATAGATGGTAAAGCGCGGCGTTACGCGCGCTGCTTGTGAGCAAGGAGGAAGCGGTAACAAGCGGCAACAAGCGGTAACATACAAACGTCTTTATTGTAAGACTACACTGTAACACTGAACTCCTCCGGGCTGGTCGCCCGGTGTATATATGATGAGGCCACGCCTACCCCTCGGGCGTGGCCACCGCCCACTTGGTGCGTGGAATGATGTCACCACGCCAGTGGGCTTTTGTGTCCGCCACACGCGCCCCCCCAGAATTCCCGCGCACCTGGAGGGCCAGTTTGCGGGGCAGACGAATGACCCGGCCGAAGCGCCCCCTGGCGATCGGCGGCGTCCGGGGTGCAGGGATACCAGGTGGGATGCCCCTGGCTGCCCCTGGGATGGGTGCAGGACCGGGGGGCGCCGTGGCGGCGGGGCTGGGCGGTGCCGGGGTCCGCCCGCAGGAGGGCGGCCCCGACGTGGGGGTCGGGCCACTGGCGGTGGATGGTCCACATCGAGGTGGGCCGGCTTGAGGCGGTCTACCGAAACGCGGTCAGGAGTACCGCCGATGTCCAGGGTGAAGTGCTTCGCCCCGGTCTCCAGCACGCGGAAAGGCCCGTCGTACGGGGGCCGCAGTGGTGTCCGATGGGCATCGTGGCGGACGAAGACGTACTCCGCCGTGCGAAGCTCCGGGGCGACGTGCGTCGGTGGGTGCCCGTGGCATGCCGTTGGCACCGGGGCGAACCTCTGGGCGGTCTCTTGCAGAGCGGAGCGCTGCTGTGCCGCGGACCATGGTGCCGTGGAGTCGGGGAGGAACTCGCCCGGCACCCGCAGCGGTTGCCCGAAGACCAACTCCGCCGCGGATGCGCGCAGGTCCTCCTTGGGCGCCGTCCGGAGGCCCAGCAGGACCCAGGGGAGCCTGTCGACCCAGCCGCCGTCGCGGAGGGTGGCGCGGAGCGCGGCCTTCAATGAGCGGTGAAATCGCTCGCACAGGCCGTTAGCCTGGGGGTGGTAGGCCGTGGTTCGGTGCAGCCGGACCCCGAGCCCCTGCGCAACCGCCCCCCAGAGCTCCGAGGTGAACTGGGGGCCGCGGTCGGATGAGATGTCTGAGGGGGCGCCGAACCGGGCGACCCAGGTGGCGATGAAAGCCTGCGCGACATCGGCCGCCATTGTCGACGCCAAGGGCACGGCCTCCGGCCACCGGGTGGGTGCGGTCCACCATGGTGAGGACGTAGGTGAAACCCCGCGAGGGGGGCAGAGGTCCCACCAGGTCCACGTGGACGTGGTCAAACCGGCGTTCCGGCACCGTGAACGGGGCCAACGGGGCCTGGGTGTGCCGGTGCACCTTGGCGCGCTGGCACGCGAGGCACGTCCTGGCCCAGCCACGGACGGCCTTCCGGAGGCCATGCCAGACGAACTTGTCGGCGATCAGCCTTTGGGAGGCCCTCGCGCCCGGGTGGGACAGGCCGTGGATGGCGTCAAACACCTGGCGCTGCCAGCCCACGGGCACAATGGGGCGAGGACGCCCGAGGGAGACGTCGCACAAGAGGGCCGCGCCCGCGCCGTCGAACGGCACCTCGGTGACGCGGAGGCCCGTGACGGCGGTCCGCAAGGCCTGGACGTCGGGGTCAGCGGCCTGGTCCGCTGCCATCCGGGCATAGTCGATGCCGAGGTGGACTGCGTGGGCGACGGCCCGGGAAAGGCAATCCGCCACCGGGTTGTCCTTCCCCGCGACGTGCTGGATGGCCGTCGTGTACTCGGACACGGCCGAGAGGTGACGCTGCTGCCGGGCCGACCACGGCTCGGTGACCTTGCCCATCGCGAAGATCAGCGGCTTGTGGTCGACGAAGGCAGTGAACGCCCGGCCCTCGAGCAGATGGCGGAAGTGCCTGACCGCCAAGTGAAGTCCGAGCAACTCGCGGTCGAAGGTACTGTAACGGCGTTCGGGCGGGCGAAGCTGCCGGCTAAAGAACGCCAGCGGTTGCCAAGCTCCACGCACCCATTGCTCGTGCACCGCGCCCACCGCGTAGTCCGAGGCATCGGTGGTGAGGGCGATCGGTGCATCGGGCGCCGGGTGCGCGAGCATGGTGGCGTTAGCCAAGGCGAGCTTCGCGCCCGTGAACGCCGTGTCCATCTGCTCGGTCCAGGTAACGTCGCCTTTGCCCGGCTTACCTCGGAGAGCTTCGTGCAGGGGGCGCAGGAGCTGGGCGATACGGGGCAGGAACCGATGGTAAAAGTTCACCATGCCCAGGAACTCCTGCAGCCCTCTGATCGTGCGGGGGCGCGGAAACCCCTTCACCGCCTCCACCTTGGCCGGCAGGGGGACGGCGCCGTGCCTGGTGACACGGTGCCCCAGAAAATCGATTGTGGCGGCGCCGAACCGGCACTTTGCGGGGTTCACAATCAGGCCATGCTGGCCCAGGCGTTCGAAGAGCGTGCGGAGGTGGCGTAGGTGCTCTTCGCGGGACACGCTGGCGACGAGGATATCGTCCAGGTAGACGTAGACAAAATCCAAGTCGCGCAGGACGCTGTCCATCAGTCGCTGGAACGCCTGAGCCGCATTCTTCAGACCGAAGGGCATGCGCAGGAACTCGAAGAGTCCGAATGGCGTGATGACCGCCGTCTTCGGGACGTCCTCCGGCCTGACGGGGACCTGATGGTAGCCGCGTCTGAGGTCCACCTTCGAGAAGAAGGACCTGCCCGCCAAACGGGCGGAAAAGTCCTGAATGTGGGGGACGGGGTAGCGGTCGGGAGTCGTGGCGTCATTGAGACGGCGATAGTCCCCGCACGGTCGCCATCCCCCGCCGGGCTTCGGCACGATGTGCAGCGGCGACGCCCAAGCGCTCTCTGAGCGCCGAACGATGCCGAGTCGCTCCAGGGTAGCGAACCCCGCTTTTGCCACCGCCAGCTTCGTCGGCTCGAGGCGGCGTGCCCGGGCGTAGACCGGTGGCCCGACGGTGGGGATGTGATGGGCCACCCCGTGCTTGACGGCCCCCGCCGAGAAGGTGGGCCGCGTGAGGGCCGGGAAGCCGGCGAGGAGGCGGGTGAATGCGTCCGCTGCCGGAAGCGTACAGACCAACGTGGCCGGAACCGAATCGTTCGGCAAGCCGCTTGGCAAGCCGCTCGTTGAGCTGGGCAACGCACAAGCGAGCGAGCTGAACGTCTCGGCCTGGACAAGCCGTCTGCGCTTGACGTCGACCAGGAGCCCATTAGCGCACAGGAAGTCCGCGCCAAGCAGTGCCATGGGCACGTCGGCGGTGACGAACGTCCATCGGAAAACCTGCCCTCCAAACCGCAGAGAGAGGCAGCGTTTTCCGTACGTACGGATGGGCGTCCCGTTCGCGGCAAGCAGCGCGGGGCCCCCACCCGCGGCGTGCTTGTCTGACGTGCCGGCGGGAATGACACTCACCTGCGCTCCCGTGTCGCACAGGTAACGGCGCCCGGAGAAGGTGTCCGTTATGAACAGCAGGCTGCTCGAACGGCCGGCGCTCATCGCCACAATTGAGCGCCGGCCCGGGCATTTCCCGACCCGTTGAAGGAGCACGGCGGATGACACCGCCGAGCTTCGTGGCCGAACTTGGCGTGGAACCAGCACCAGGTGGTGGAGCTGGAGGAGCGCGGCTGGCTCCGCCAGGCCGGTGGAGTCGACGGGTTTCCCCGCGGTGGCGGTTTTCGCCGCGGCGGTGGGCGGGGCGTGGCGGCGTTCACGAGGTGCGTATCAGCATGCTGCTGAACTTCAGCGTGCTGTAGAAGATGATGCTGTGGAACAGCAGCGTCGAAGGCCGTGACGGCCACGCCAACGCTCGCCCGCGTGTCCGAAGCGGCGAAGTACTTGTCCGCCTCGGCCGCCAATGCTCGGGGTTCCGTTAGCCCGGTCCCGGCCAACGCGAGGCGAACCTGCGCTGGAAGTTGGCGACGGAAAAGCGCCCGGAATAGCGAACCGGGGGCTTCGTCGCCCAACAGTGACAGCATATGGTCCATTCGGACCGACGGGCGCGTCTCACCGAGCTCGGGGAGATCCAGGAGGCGGTCGGCCCGTGCGTCGTCCGTGAGGCTGAACGTGGCTAGGAGTAGCCGCTTGAGTGCCTCGGACTTGTGGCCGTCCGGTGGGTGGCGAAGGACGGACACAACTCGAGCGGCCGTGCCGGGCCCGAGGGAGGCGACGACGTGGCAGTAGCGCGTGTCATCGCCGGTGAGGTGCCGAAGCTGAAATTGGGCTTCGGCCTGGACGAACCAGACTTCGGCCTGAGCCTCCCAAAATTCCGGAAGTTTGACGAAGGCGGCCATGGCGATGGCGTCGCGTGTGGAAGGATCGCTCCGGCAGATCCAACGTCGAGGGTCACCAGTAAAGCGCGGCGTTACGCGCGCTGCTTGTGAGCAAGGAGGAAGCGGACAAGCGGTAACATACAAACGTCTTTATTGTAAGACTACACTGTAACACTGAACTCCTCCGGGCTGGTCGCCCGGTGTATATATGATGAGGCCACGCCTACCCCTCGGGCGTGGCCACCGCCCACTTGGTGCGTGGAATGATGTCACCACGCCAGTGGGCTTTTGTGTCCGCCACAATGGACTGTACTCACATTCCAATCGTATAAATAATAGATGTACTGTACTCACATTCCAATAGTATAAATAATAGATGTGCTGTACGCACATTCCAATAGTATAATTAATAGATGAACTGTACTCACATTCCAATCGTATAATTAATAGATGTACTGTACTCACATTCCAACAGTATAATTAATAGATGTACTGTACTCACATTCCAATAGTATAATTAATAGATGTACTGTACTCACATTCCAATAGTATAAATAATAGATGTACTGTACTTGCATTCCAATCGTATAAATAATAGATGTACTGTACTCATATTCCAATAGTATAAATAAATAGATGTACTGTACTCACATTCCAATCGTATAATTAATAGATCTACTGTACTCACATTCCAATAGTATAAATAATAGATGTACTGTACTTGTATTCCAATAGTTTAAATAATAGATGTACTGTACTCACATTCCAATAGTATAAATAATAGATGTACTGTACTCACATTCCAATAGTATAAATAACAGATGTACTGTACTCGCATTCCAATAGTATAAATAATAGATGTACTGTACTTGTATTCCAATAGTATAAATAATAGATGTACTGTACTCACATTCCAATTGTATAAATAATAGATGTACTGTACTTGCATTCCAATAGTATAACTAATAGATGTACTGTGTTCACATTCCAATAGTATAATTAATAGATGTACTGTACTCACATTCCAATAGTATAATTAATAGATGTACTGTACCTACATTCCAATAGTATAACTAATAGATGTACTGTGTTCACATTCCAATAGTATAATTAATAGATGTACTGTACTCACATTCCAGTAGTATAATTAATAGATGTACTGTACCTACATTCCAATAGTATAATTAATAGATGTACTGTACTCACATTCCAATCCTATAATTAATAGATGTACTGTACTCACATTCCAATAGTATAATTAATAGATGTACTGTACTCACATTCCAATAGTATAATTAATAGATGTACTGTACTCACATTCCAATAGTATAAATAAATAATAGATGTACTGCACTCACATTCCAATAGTATAACTAATAGATGTACTGTACTCACATTCCAATAGTATAACTAATAGATGTACTGTACTCACATTCCAATAGTATAACTAATAGATGTACTGCACTCACATTCCAATAGTATAACTAATAGATGTACTGCACTCACATTCCAATAGTATAACTAATAGATGTACTGCACTCACATTCCAATCGTATAACTAATAGATGTACTGTACTCACATTCCAATAGTATAATTAATAGATGTACTGTACTCACATTCCAATAGTATAAATAATAGATGTACTGTACTTGCATTCCAAGCGTATAAATAATAGATGTACTGTACTCACATTCCAATAGTATAATTAATAGATGTACTGTACTCACATTCCAGTAGTATAAATATTAGATGTACTGTACTCACATTTCCAAGAGTATAATTAATAGATGTACTGTACTCGCATTCCAATAGTATAATTAATAGATGTACTGTACTCACATTCCAATAGTATAAATAATAGATGTACTGTACTCACATTCCAATAGTATAACTAATATATGTACTGTATTCACATTCCAATAGTATAAATAATTAATCGATGTACTGTACTCACATTCCAATAGTATAAATAATTAATAGATGTACTGTACTCACATTCCAATAGTATAATTAATAGATGTACTGTACTCACATTCCAAAAGCATAAAGAATAGATGTACTGTACTTGCATTCCAATCGTATAAATAATAGATGTACTGTACTCACATTCCAATAGTATAAATATAGATGTACTGTACTCGCATTCCAATCGTATAATTAATAGATGTACTGTACTCACATTCCAATAGTATAATTAATAGATGTACTGCACTCACATTCCAATAGTATAAATAATAGATGTACTGTACTTGCAGTCCAATCGTATAAATAATATATGTACTGTACTCGCATTCCAATAGTATAAATAATAGATGTAGGCCTACTGTACTCACATTCCAATAGTATAATTAATAGATGTACTGTACTCACATTCCAATAGTATAAATAATAGATGTACTGTACTTGCATGCCAATCGTATAAATAATTGATGTACTGTACTCACATTCCAATAGTATAAACAATAGATGTACTGTACTCACATTCCAATCGTATAATTAATAGACGTACTGTACTCACATTCCAATAGCATAATTAATAGATGTACTGTACTCACATTCCAATAGTATAAATAATAGATGTACTGTACATGCATTCCAAGCGTATAAATAATAGATGTACTGTACTCACATTCCAATAGTATAAATAATAGATGTACTGTACTCACATTCCAATAGTATAATTAATAGATGTACTGTACTCACACTCCAAGCGTATAAATAATAGATGTACTGTACTCACATTCCAATAGTATAAATAATAGATGTAGGCCTACTGTACTCACATTCCAATTGTATAATTAATAGATGTACTGTACTTGCATTCCAATAGTGTAAATAATAGATGTACTGTACTCACATTCCAATAGTATTGTTGTGGTTTTTAGAACCCTCCACTTTGTAAATATCTGTAATATTCCCTTATAAATAATCCCCTGTAAATATTCCCATTTTTGGTGTAAAGGTCAAAGGTCGCACCCAAGTTAGGCCACGAGCAACACGTAGCCCACCATAGGCTTCTTCTTTAGTTATTTCATGAGTATGTGTTTCAGGTAAGGATTTGTTCCCAATAGATTGACTCTGCGTTGTATTAATCAAATAACCTAGCCCCCTTCTCAAATTCCCATCCTATTCATTTTGCGGCTTTACCCTCTCCAAATTGTATGGCGCGCCTTTGCCAGCAGCGTTTGCTGCCTTTGAGCTGAAGCTCGCCCCAAGCCGCCATAAGCCACGTGGCAGAGTGGGAGAAGAAGGGAGGAGTGGCCAGGAACATAGGCGTGGCCCCATCAACGCTTCACGAGGGGAGGTACCAATGAACCCTCGCGACCAATCCGGGCCGAGGCGTGTTCACGAGTAGGCGGAGCGAAGCGGACGCGGCTTGATACGCGAGGCTTGTAATAAAAGCGCCGCCGCGGACTACTTCGGCAGATGCGGAGAGGAGGCAGATGCGGGGGAGATGATCGGCAGAGAGGAGAGAAGATCGGCAGATGATCGGCAAACTTGAGAGAACAGCGCAGAGGCGGCGAATGATAAGAACATTGCGTGGAGGATCGCTTGGGACGATCGTGTGATACGAACTGCCGTGTGGCTTTGAGAGCGTCCGGCACGCTAGACGTAAGCAGCATTCGAGCCCCTCGCATATGTAAGGTCCGGTCGCGCGCCAACGAGACGCGAAGCTGCCTGCCGTTCTTCGCCCACGGACCCAGAGCCTGGACGGATCCCATCACCTGGAACCATCTGCCTGGACCTTCCTCCACTACCAGCTACCAATCCGTGTGAGTCTGTTTGTATTGTCATGGGCGTGTTATATAAGAGTGTATAAGGTTGCCCTATGTCCTTTTATTTCCTCTCTTTGTATATTCCCTTCTTTCGTTTCCTCTTTTAGATAGTAATAAATCATATTTGTTCTTCCTTTACCCTTCTTATTCTTTGGTTCCTCTCATCCGGTCGCTTTAGTCTTTTCCCCATTGAGTCCCTGTGGCACAATTTGGCTAATCGCTATACTCGGGTTTAGTCCTTTTGTTAACGGCCTGAGTCGTGGCTCGCTTCGCTCGGCGTGTCCATTACAGCCGCGGCTCGGGCGGGGCTCATTTCCTAGCTTACCGAAAGGCGCTGGTAATTAGGTAATAGGAACAATTGGCCGACCACCCTATTCAGCGCTGACCGGAAGTGCCGTCATAGCTCCAGGACCGGAGACGGCCAGCTTAATAGACGAGGGGATTAACCCCCCCCCCCCCTCGGTAAGGGGAGTGCCGTACTCCGAGATCCGCAACAATTGGTGTCGGGGAATGGGATTTGGACCCGAAGTGCGCCATGTTACATATTTTATAGATGTACTCACATTCTAATTGTACTGTACATACCTTATTGAGGTACTCGATTGAAAAAAAAAGATAACGTGCATTTATACCACGAGGTGGCGTTTGTGGCCTACGTCAGCACATTCTGTGCAAACAGGCAGACAGATGGACGCAAATGCAATACCCTCTCCTCTTGCGAGGGTAATAAATACCATAATCAAACAAAACAATCGCTGCATACCAATTTATTTATTTTATTTTTTTGGTTTAAATTGTGTCGTTGAAAGTTACACACACAAATCACACATACAAACGTAGACAAATACACGAGATGACACAGGACTCGACTTCAGACAAACACAGCCACTGAGCCTGGGTGAAGTAGCTCCATTTCCCCGAGCACTTGGGGTACCAGACACCATCTTTATTACCGCTTCTCCCTCATAATATTTCCTCCTCCCCATGGATGCCAACCGATGGTTGTTTGTCCGTGTTCTCCCTTTTAAATGCTGCGTGTCAAGCAAGGAAGTAGCACAGACAATTTTAAAAGTTTTTGATACAATCTATCCGGGGTTTGAACCCCTGACTACTTCCCACACTCGGGGTTAAGGAACTACGATTGATTCAGTGATTCCAAAGTCCTTGAGATTTTTTGAAAAAGTACATTGATGTCTTCTCATGTACTTATCATATTGTCATATGTCTCACACACACACACACACACACACACACACACACACACACACACACACACACACTGAACCATGGACGCTTGAGAGGACACAAATCTGATAGATCCTGGCACACGTTTTAAAACTGAACAGCAATGCAAGGCCTGGAGAGGATTTGTCAGGATTCCATGATCTCCATGTCGTCAAACCATGAGGACATCACCTGGGCCACTGAAGACTTGTGGTTTAAACGAGAGTTACAAGTGTTGATCCTGAAATTTAATGAAAAAAAAACATTCTTGGCTTTTCTTCATTTCTACACCATGTGATCATTTACCATTCTTGGCTTTTCTTTCATTTCGACATCATGTGATCATTTACCATTCTTGGCTTTTCTTTCGTTTCTGCACCATATGATCATTTACCATTCTTGGCTTTTCTTTCCTTTCGACATCTTGTGATCATTTACCATTCTTGTCTTTTCTTTCATTTCTACACCATGTGATCATTTACCATTCTTCGCTTTTCTTTCATTTCTACACCATGTGATAATTTACCATTCTTGGCTTTTCTTCATTTCTGCACCATGTGATCATTTACCATTCTTGGCTTTTCTTTAATTTATACACCATGTGATATTTTACCATTCTTGGCTTTTCTTTAATTTCTACACCATGTGATCATTTACCATTCTTGGCTTTTCTTTAATTTCTACACCATGTGATCATTTACCATTCTTGTCTTTTCTTTCATTTCTGCACCACATGATCATTTACCATTCTTGTCTTTCCTTCATTTATACACCATGTGATCATTTACCATTCTTGGCTTTTCTTTCATTTCTGCACTATGTGATCATTTACCATTCTTGTCTTTTCTTTCATTTCTACACCATGTGATCATTTACCATTCTTGTCTTTTCTTTCATTTCTACACCATGTGATCATTTACCATTCTTGTCTTTTCTTTCATTTCTGCACTATGTGATCATTTACCATTCTTGTCTTTTCTTCATTTCGACACCATGTGATCATTTACCATTCTTGTCTTTTCTTCATTTTTACACCATGTGATAATTTACCATTCTTGGCTTTTCTTTCATTTCCACACCATGTGATCATTTACCATTCTTGGCTTTTCTTCATTTCGACACCATGTGATCATTTACCATTCTTGTCTTTTCTTCATTTTTACACCATGTGATAATTTACCATTCTTGGCTTTTCTTTCATTTCCACACCATGTGATCATTTACCATTCCTGTCTTTTCTTCATTTCGACACCATGTGATCATTTACCATTCTTGTCTTTTCTTTCATTTCTACACCATGTGATCATTTACCATTCTTGTCTTTTCTTTCATTTCTGCACCATGTGATAATTTACCATTCTTGGCTTTTCTTTCATTTCCACACCATGTGATCATTTACCATTCCTGTCTTTTCTTCATTTCGACACCATGTGATCATTTACCATTCTTGTCTTTTCTTCATTTCCACACCATGTGATAATTTACCATTCTTGGCTTTTCTTTCATTTCCACACCATGTGATCATTTACAATTCCTGTCTTTTCTTCATTTCGACACCATGTGATCATTTACCATTCTTGTCTTTTCTTTCATTTCTACACCATGTGATCATTTACCATTCTTGTCTTTTCTTTCATTTCTGCACCATGTGATCATTTAGCATTCTTGTCTTTTCTTTCATTTCTACACCATGTGATCATTTACCATTCTTGTCTTTTCTTCATTTCGACACCATGTGATCATTTACCATTCTTGTCTTTTCTTCATTTCGACACCATGTGATCATTTACCATTCTTGTCTTTTCTTCATTTTTACACCATGTGATAATTTACCATTCCTGTCTTTTCTTCATTTGGACACCATGTGATCATTTACCATTCTTGGCTTTTCTTTCATTTCGAAATCTTGTGATCATTTACCATTGTTGTCTTTTCTTCATTTCTACACCATGTGATCATTTACCATTCTTGGCTTTTCTTTCATTTCGAAATCTTGTGATCATTTACCATTCTTGTCTTTTCTTCATTTCTACACCATGTGATCATTTACCATTCTTGGCTTTTCTTTCATTTCTGCACCATGTGATCATTTACCATTCCTGGCTTTTCTTTCATTTCTGCACCATGTGATCATTTACCATTCTTGGCTTTTCTTCATTTATGCGCCATGTGATCATTTACCATTCTTGGCTTTTCTTTAATTTCGACACCATGTGATCATTTACCATTCTTGGCTTTTCTTTCATTTCTACACCATGTGATCATTTACCATTCTTGTCTTTTCTTTCATTTCAACACCATGTGAACATTTACCATTCTTGTCTTTTCTTTCATTTTAACACCATGTGATCATTTACCATTCTTGGCTTTTCTTTAATTTCTACATCATGTGATCATTTGCCATTCTTGTCTTTTCTTTCATTTTAACACCATGTGATCATTTACCATTCTTGGCTTTTCTTTAATTTCTACATCATGTGATCATTTACCATTCTTGTCTTTTCTTTCATTTTAACACCATGTGATCATTTACCATTCTTGTCTTTTCTTTAATTTTAACACCATGTGATCATTTACCATTCTTGTCTTTTCTTTATTTCTACATCATGTGATCATTTGCCATTCTTGTCTTTTCTTCATTTCTACACCATGTGATCATTTACCATTCTTGGCTTTTCTTTCATTTCCACACCATGTGATCATTTACCATTCTTGTCTTTTCTTTCATTTCTGCACCATATGATCATTTACCATTCTTGTCTTTTCTTTCATTTCGAAATCTTGTGATCATTTACCATTCTTGGCTTTTCTTCATTTCCACACCATGTGATCATTTACCATTCTTGGCTTTTCTTCATTTCCACACCATGTGATCATTTACTATTCTTGTCTTTTCTTTCATTTCTGCATCATATGATCATTTGCCATTCTTGTCTTTTCTTTCATTTCTGCACCATGTGATCATTTACCATTCTTGGCTCTTCTTCATTTATGCACCATGTGATCATTTACCATTCTTGGCTTTTCTTCATTCATGCACCATGTGATCATTTACTATTCTTGTCTTTTCTTTCATTTCTGCACCATATGATCATTTACCATTCTTGCCTTTTCTTTCATTTCTGCACCATGTGATCATTTACCATTCTTGGCTCTTCTTCATTTATGCACCATGTGATCATTTACCATTCTTGGCTTTTCTTCATTCATGCACCATGTGATCATTTACCATTCTTGGCTTTTCTTCATTTATGCACCATGTGATCATTTACCATTCTTGGCTTTTCTTCATTCATGCACCATGTGATCATTTACCATTCTTGGCTTTTCTTTCATTTCGAAATCTTGTGATCATTTACCATTCTTGGCTTTTCTTTCATTTCAACACTATGTGATCATTTACCATTCTTGTCTTTTCTTTCATTTTAACACCATGTGATAATTTACCATTCTTGTCTTTTCTTTCATTTTAACACTATGTGATCATTTACCATTCTTGTCTTTTCTTTCATTTTAACACCATGTGATAATTTACCATTCTTGGCTCTTCTTCATTTATGCACCATGTGATCATTTACCATTCTTGGCTTTTCTTCATTCATGCACCATGTGATAATTTACCATTCTTGGCTTTTCTTCATTTATGCACCATGTGATCAATTACCATTCTTGGCTTTTCTTTCATTTCGAAATCTTGTGATCATTTACCATTCTTGGCTTTTCTTTCATTTCTACACTATGTGATCATTTACCATTCTTGTCTTTTCTTTCATTTTAACACCATGTGATAATTTACCATTCTTGGCTTTTCTTTCATTTCTACACCATGTGATCATTTACCATTCTTGGCTTTTCTTTCATTCCTCCACCATGTGATCATTTACCATTCTTGTCTTTTCTTTCATTTTAACACCATGTGATCATTTACCATTCTTGTCTTTTCTTTCATTTTAACACCATGTGATCATTTACCATTCTTGGCTTTTCTTTCATTTCTACACCATGTGATCATTTGCCATTCTTGGCTTTTCTTTCATTCCTCCACCATGTGATCATTTACCATTCTTGGCTTTTCTTTCATTTCTGCACCATGTGATCATTTACCATTCTTGTCTTTTCTTTCATTTCAACACCAGGTGATCATTTACCATTCTTGTCTTTTCTTTCATTTTAACACCATGTGATCATTTACCATTCTTGTCTTTTCTTTCATTTCAACACCAGGTGATCATTTACCATTCTTGTCTTTTCTTTCATTTCAACACCAGGTGATCATTTACCATTCTTGTCTTTTCTTTCATTTTAACACCATGTGATCATTTACCATTCTTGTCTCTTCTTCATTTCTACACCATGTGATCATTTACCATTCTTGGCTTTTCTTTCATTTCTGCACCATGTGATCATTTACCATTCTTGTCTTTTCTTTCATTTCAACACCAGGTGATCATTTACCATTCTTGTCTTTTCTTTCATTTTAACACCATGTGATCATTTACCATTCTTGTCTTTTCTTTCATTTCTGCACCATGTGATCATTTACCATTCTTGTCTTTTCTTTCATTTCAACACCAGGTGATCATTTACCATTCTTGTCTTTTCTTTCATTTTAACACCATGTGATCATTTACCATTCTTGTCTCTTCTTCATTTCTACACCATGTGATCATTTACCATTCTTGTCTTTTCTTTCATTTCAACACCAGGTGATCATTTACCATTCTTGTCTTTTCTTTCATTTTAACACCTTGTGATCATTTACCATTCTTGTCTCTTCTTCATTTCTACACCATGTGATCATTTACCATTCTTGGCTTTTCTTTCATTTCGACACCATGTGATCATTTACCATTCTTGGCTTTTCTTTCATTTCTACACCATGTGATCATTTACCATTCTTGGCTTTTCTTTCATTTCGACATGATCACATGTGATACACCATGTGATAATTTACCATTCTTGGCTTTTCTTTCATTTCTGCACCATATGATCATTTACCATTGTTGTCTTTTCTTCATTTCTGCCCCATGTGATCATTTACCATTCTTGGCTATTCCTCATTTCTACACCATGTGATAATTTACCATTCTTGGCTTTTCCTCATTTATGCACCATGTGATAATTTACCATTCTTGGCTTTTCTTCATTTATGCGCCATGTGATCATTTACCATTCTTGTATTTTCTTCATTTATGCGCCATGTGATAATTTACCATTCTTGGCTTTTCTTCATTTATGCGCCATGTGATCATTTACCATTCTTGTATTTTCTTCATTTATGCGCCATGTGATAATTTACCATTCTTGGTTTTTCTTCATTTATGCGCCATGTGATAATTTACCATTCTTGGCTTTTCTTCATTTATGCGCCATGTGATAATTTACCATTCTTGGCTTTTCTTCATTTATGCACCATGTGATAATTTACCATTCTTGGCTTTTCTTCATTTATGCGCCATGTGATAATTTACCATTCTTGGCTTTTCTTGATTTATGCACCATGTGATAATTTACCATTCTTGGCTTTTCTTGATTTATGCACCATGTGATAATTTACCATTCTTGGCTTTTCTTCATTTATGCGCCGTGTGATAATTTACCATTCTTGGCTTTTCTTCATTTCTGCACCATGAGATCATTTAACATTCTTCGCTTTTCTTTAATTTCTACACCATGTGATCATTTACCATTCTTGGCTTTTCTTTCATTTCTGCACCATGTGATCATTTACCATTCTTGGCTTTTCTTTAATTTCTACACCATGTGATCTTTTACCATTCTTGGCTTTTCCTCATTTATGCACCATGTGATCATTTACCATTCTTGGCTTTTCTTCATTCATGCACCATGTGATCATTTACTATTCTTGTCTTTTCTTTCATTTCTGCACCATATGATCATTTACCATTCTTGCCTTTTCTTTCATTTCTGCACCATGTGATCATTTACCATTCTTGGCTCTTCTTCATTTATGCACCATGTGATCATTTACCATTCTTGGCTTTTCTTCATTCATGCACCATGTGATCATTTACCATTCTTGGCTTTTCTTCATTTATGCACCATATGATCATTTACCATTCTTGGCTTTTCTTCATTCATGCACCATGTGATCATTTACCATTCTTGGCTTTTCTTTCATTTCGAAATCTTGTGATCATTTACCATTCTTGGCTTTTCTTTCATTTCAACACTATGTGATCATTTACCATTCTTGTCTTTTCTTTCATTTTAACACCATGTGATAATTTACCATTCTTGTCTTTTCTTTCATTTTAACACTATGTGATCATTTACCATTCTTGTCTTTTCTTTCATTTTAACACCATGTGATAATTTACCATTCTTGGCTCTTCTTCATTTATGCACCATGTGATCATTTACCATTCTTGGCTTTTCTTCATTCATGCACCATGTGATAATTTACCATTCTTGGCTTTTCTTCATTTATGCACCATGTGATCAATTACCATTCTTGGCTTTTCTTTCATTTCGAAATCTTGTGATCATTTACCATTCTTGGCTTTTCTTTCATTTCTACACTATGTGATCATTTACCATTCTTGTCTTTTCTTTCATTTTAACACCATGTGATAATTTACCATTCTTGGCTTTTCTTTCATTTCTACACCATGTGATCATTTACCATTCTTGGCTTTTCTTTCATTCCTCCACCATGTGATCATTTACCATTCTTGTCTTTTCTTTCATTTTAACACCATGTGATCATTTACCATTCTTGTCTTTTCTTTCATTTTAACACCATGTGATCATTTACCATTCTTGGCTTTTCTTTCATTTCTACACCATGTGATCATTTGCCATTCTTGGCTTTTCTTTCATTCCTCCACCATGTGATCATTTACCATTCTTGGCTTTTCTTTCATTTCTGCACCATGTGATCATTTACCATTCTTGTCTTTTCTTTCATTTCAACACCAGGTGATCATTTACCATTCTTGTCTTTTCTTTCATTTTAACACCATGTGATCATTTACCATTCTTGTCTTTTCTTTCATTTCAACACCAGGTGATCATTTACCATTCTTGTCTTTTCTTTCATTTCAACACCAGGTGATCATTTACCATTCTTGTCTTTTCTTTCATTTTAACACCATGTGATCATTTACCATTCTTGTCTCTTCTTCATTTCTACACCATGTGATCATTTACCATTCTTGGCTTTTCTTTCATTTCTGCACCATGTGATCATTTACCATTCTTGTCTTTTCTTTCATTTCAACACCAGGTGATCATTTACCATTCTTGTCTTTTCTTTCATTTTAACACCATGTGATCATTTACCATTCTTGTCTTTTCTTTCATTTCTGCACCATGTGATCATTTACCATTCTTGTCTTTTCTTTCATTTCAACACCAGGTGATCATTTACCATTCTTGTCTTTTCTTTCATTTTAACACCATGTGATCATTTACCATTCTTGTCTCTTCTTCATTTCTACACCATGTGATCATTTACCATTCTTGTCTTTTCTTTCATTTCAACACCAGGTGATCATTTACCATTCTTGTCTTTTCTTTCATTTTAACACCTTGTGATCATTTACCATTCTTGTCTCTTCTTCATTTCTACACCATGTGATCATTTACCATTCTTGGCTTTTCTTTCATTTCGACACCATGTGATCATTTACCATTCTTGTCTTTTCTTTCATTTCTACACCATGTGATCATTTACCATTCTTGGCTTTTCTTTCATTTCGACATGATCACATGTGATACACCATGTGATAATTTACCATTCTTGGCTTTTCTTTCATTTCTGCACCATATGATCATTTACCATTGTTGTCTTTTCTTCATTTCTGCCCCATGTGATCATTTACCATTCTTGGCTATTCCTCATTTCTACACCATGTGATAATTTACCATTCTTGGCTTTTCCTCATTTATGCACCATGTGATAATTTACCATTCTTGGCTTTTCTTCATTTATGCGCCATGTGATCATTTACCATTCTTGTATTTTCTTCATTTATGCGCCATGTGATAATTTACCATTCTTGGCTTTTCTTCATTTATGCGCCATGTGATCATTTACCATTCTTGTATTTTCTTCATTTATGCGCCATGTGATAATTTACCATTCTTGGTTTTTCTTCATTTATGCGCCATGTGATAATTTACCATTCTTGGCTTTTCTTCATTTATGCGCCATGTGATAATTTACCATTCTTGGCTTTTCTTCATTTATGCACCATGTGATAATTTACCATTCTTGGCTTTTCTTCATTTATGCGCCATGTGATAATTTACCATTCTTGGCTTTTCTTGATTTATGCACCATGTGATAATTTACCATTCTTGGCTTTTCTTGATTTATGCGCCATGAGATCATTTAACATTCTTGGCTTTTCTTTAATTTCTACACCATGTGATCATTTACCATTCTTGGCTTTTCTTTCATATCTGCACCATGTGATCATTTACCATTCTTGGCTTTTCTTTAATTTCTACACCATGTGATCTTTTACCATTCTTGGCTTTTCCTCATTTATGCACCATGTGATCATTTACCATTCTTGGCTTTTCCTCATTTATGCGCCATGTGATCTTTTACCATTCTTGGCTTTTCCTCATTTCTACACCATGTGATCATTTACCATTCTTGGCTTTTCCTCATTTATGCACCATGTGATCATTTACCATTCTTGGCTTTTCCTCATTTATGCGCCATGTGATCTTTTACCATTCTTGGCTTTTCCTCATTTCTACACCATGTGATCATTTACCATTCTTGGCTTTTCCTCATTTATGCACCATGTGATCATTTACCATTCTTGGCTTTTCCTCATTTATGCGCCATGTGATCTTTTACCATTCTTGGCTTTTCCTCATTTCTACACCATGTGATCATTTACCATTCCTGGCTTTTCCTGGCCTCGCAGACCGAGGTTTCTTGAGTTTGCTGTCGTCTACGGGTCTCTGCAATGCCCACCATCCTGCATGAGGGTGCTCCATGGCTTCTGTTCCTGTCCTTGATCTGTGGGACGCTGGGTGAGGATCCACCGAAGGCGAGACCTCCCCAATGCGTTCATTGTTGCCCTGTGCAGTCCGTTGCTGCACCTTTCCACCTGCGTCTGCCTGCCAATATGAGTGTGCTCCAAGGTTAGCCAAACGAGCACATTACTCGATGCACTCACTGTGTTTTATTGCAATTACCAAACCATGTACAACTGAATATGCAAAGGTGATAGATTTATACAGACGGCAACTTTTATTACCTCCGCCACCAATGGTGGATGGAGGTTATGTTTTCACCTCTGTCTGTCTGTCTGTCTGTCTGTCTGTTTGTCCATTTGTTTGTGAACAAGATATCTGAAAAAGTTGTGGATGGATTTGGATAAAATTTGGCAGCGATGTAGCGTATGTGACAAGGACGAAATGATTAGATTTTGGTGAAGATATAGATTCGGATCCGGCTACTATAATTTTTTGAAGTCATTCTTCACCATTGGGAGATAAGGCCAAAAACGATACGTAGCAGGATATCTCAAAAAGGTGTGGATGGATTTGGACGAAACTTGGTGGAGGGGTTGGGTGTCTGACAAGGACAAATATATTCGATTTTGGTGAAGATCTGAATATGGATTAGGATATGAGAATTATTTAATTTTTAAGTGATTTTTCAACATTGGGAGATGGGGCCAAAAATGATACATAGCAGGATATCTCAAAGTTAAAGATGGATTTGGACGAAACTTGGTGGAGAGGGTGTGTGTGTGACAAGGAAGAATCGATTCAATTTTGGTGAAGATCCGGATCCAGCTAGTAGAATTTTGAAGTCATTCTTCACCATTGGGAGATTGGGCCAAAAACGATATATAGCGGGATATCTCAAAAAGTTGTGGACGGATGATTTTGATTAAATGTGATTCTGTATTGTGATTTTCTGGTCTACTCTGGGATACAAAATGTAAACCGTCCACCTGGCGGAGGTACGCTCTCTACTGAGTGCCGTTCTAGTTTGATAAATGTTTTTGATACCGAGTCATTTTGGGTGACCTGCACAAATATAACACCTACCTCTAAACAGGAGACAAGGGAGAGCGTGGTGACTATGATCCATTTGGGCCCATTGGAATTGCCGGTGCTCCAGGATTAATGGGGCCTAAAGGCAAAGCGGGACTACCTGGTCAGACCGGAATCCCCGGCATCAAGCCGGAACCTGGGGCTGAGGCCTTCTCTGTGGCTCGACTCTCTTCCCAGGAAGGAACCACGGAGCCACGGTCTCTTGCTTTTGACTCGGTCTTCGCAAATGTGGCGGGACGACTGGACATACCCAGTGGTGGATACGCGGCACCGGTGCCGGGAGTCTACCATTTCAACGTCAACGTGCACTCCTGGAACGGCCGTGAGACGTACCTTCACGTGATGCGTAACGAGGACGCATGCGCAGCACTGCACGCACAGCCTGGGCAGCGCTCCATGTCCCTGAGCCAGAGCCTGCTCCTACCGCTGCGCACGGACGACAAGGTGCTTACCTGGTAGCCACATTGCAGAGCGGATCCCTGGAAAAGCGAAGGAATAATTATTTCTATTCCGCTGAGGAAGGACAGTGCACGTCAAAGATGAATTGTAATAATTAACTTATTGGTGTTACATCCTCGATGTTAGTAGTGCTGGTGTACTTAAACAATGCCGTGATCTGCTGCAGGTTTGGCTGAGGATGAGTCATGGAGACAATGAAAATGGTATCTATGGAGACCACTCGGATGTTTATGTCACTTTCAATGGACATCTTGTGCATCCACTTCCCTTTTTCTGAGAACACAATGAAAAGGATCAGAAGTTGAATGGGAAAACTCCATGTGGGATACTGTCTTCAAGGTGTGTGTGTGTGTGTGTGTGTGTGTGTATGTGTGTCTCTCTGTGTGTGTGTGTGTGTGTCTCTGTGTGTGTGTCTCTGTGTGTGTCTCTGTGTGTGTCTCTGTGTGTGTCTCTGTGTGTTTCTCTGTGTGTGTCTCTGTGTGTGTGTGTCTGTCTGTGTGTGTGTGTGTCTGTGTGTGTGTGTCTGTCTGTCTGTGTATGTGTGTGTCTCTGTGTGTGTCTGTCTGTCTGTGTGTGTGTCTGTATGTGTGTGTCTGTGTGTATGTGTGTGTGTGTCTATGTGTGTGTGTGTCTATGTGTGTGTGTGTCTATATGTGTCTCTCTCTGTGTGTGTGTGTCTCTGTGTGTGTGTGTGTGTGTGTCTCTGTGTGTGTGTGTGTGTGTCTCTGTGTGTGTCTCTGTGTGTGTGTCTGTGTGTGTCTCTATGTGTCTGTGTGTGTCTCTATGTGTCTGTGTGTGTCTCTATGTGTCTGTGTGTTTCTCTATGTGTCTGTGTGTGTCTCTATGTGTCTGTGTGTGTCTATGTGTCTGTCTCTATGTGTCTGTCTCTATGTGTCTGTCTCTATGTGTGTGTCTCTATGTGTGCGTCTATGTGTGTGTGTGTGTGTGTGTCTCTCTGTGTGTGTGTCTCTCTGTGTGTGTGTCTCTCTGTGTGTGTGTCTCTCTGTGTGTGTGTCTCTCTGTGTGTGTGTCTCTCTGTGTGTGTGTCTCTCTGTGTGTGTGTCTCTCTGTGTGTGTGTCTCTCTGTGTGTGTGTCTCTCTGTGTGTGTGTGTGTCTCTGTGTGTCTCTATGTGTCTGTCTCTATGTGTGTGTCTCTATGTGTGCGTCTATGTGTGTGCGTCTATATGTGTGTGTGTGTGTGTGTGTGTGTGTGTGTGTGTGTGTGTGTGTGTGTGTGTGTGTGTGTGTGTGTGTCTGTCTGTGTGTGTCTGTGTGCGTGTGTGTGTGTGTGTGTGTGTGTGTGTGTGTGTGTGTGTGTGTGTGTGTGTGTGGTTTTTTGGGGGAGGGGGAGGGGGGGTTAAAGGTGTTGCAAGGATTGACATGGCCTTTCTCACATTAATCAGGGCAACTATTTGGCAGGATGCCAAGGCAATACATCGACCTCCACTTTCCATAAATGTACTTTGAGAGTTGGTATCACTATCACACATGTGCTAGCAGACTAGACAACCAACTTAATATCATCTTCAGAAGTATGGAATAGTCTTGATTCAACACCTTTCTTGTGAGGCACCTGGACAGGCAATGGATCAAGGGAAGTCCACTTCCTCCAAGTTGTGCTGTCGGTAATGGAGGAATGCAGTGGGAGGATAAATATGGTGGTAAGTCAAGGTCACGAAATGCTGACCTGACATTCCAGTCCTTTTCTTTTCCCGCTTGATTACCTTACTTTGACTTGTCATCCTTGGCCTTTGACTCGTCCAATTCGGGTCGTTTTATTGACATGATCTCCCTTTTTCTGGTTATCTACCTTGCCTTCCTACTGTGTGACCTGTTGTTGTTGTTGTTGTTGTTTGTGTTAATTATAAGCAGGTAACCTTTGTGTATCGTGTTTGTTTGATTCCTTTCCTTTCCCAGTGAATCGATCTCAAAGGGAGTTTTGAGTTTTTCCCATGAAATGTCATCATACAGCGAGCGGCCTGGATGGCCGACTGTTGTGTAACCAATAAATTGGTGATGACAGGTCAGCAAATCCAGCTCTTTCCAAAGTAATACTTTTCATCAACGTTGACCATGATGTTTACCTTCATTTACTAACTTCTTCACTCCATAACGGGGTCAGTCAAGTTTCTTCTTCAGCTAGTCTCGACAGGAAATCTTCTTCTTGGTGCCTTAATCCCAACAGTTAGGGGTCGGTCACCCGGATCCGCCTTCTCCATTCTATCCTCCACATCTTCCCCTTTCAATCCCATGCTCTTCAAATCCCCTTTCCACGAACTCCCTCCAACTCGATCTCTGTCATCCTCTTGATATTTTTATTGATTCATCGCATGTCTTTTCTTGATTGGTTCTTCAACCTTTGTTTCCTCATCATGTGCCCAAACAACCTCCACCGAGCCCCCCTATAATCCTTTTCATGATATTTATAACTTCCATGATATTTGCGTGTCTCCTCGTTTCAAAACCGCCCTCTTGGTGATACTCTGATAATCCACCGATGCATTCTCACCTCATCTTTACAGAACATATGCTGTTTAAATCAAAACGCTTGGGATAAGACATCTGGTACAGTCTTCCAAAAAGGCAATCACAGCTCTATGGCCAATCCCAGCCATGTTTAGTGCTCCCGCACCAGTTACTCGGCTACAATCCTGGTCACTCCGACTCAAGGTCAGAGCAGGATTTTGGAATTTGCTCATTGTGCTAGCAAGTAGCAATAGCTCGCCGACTCTTCACGAAGGACACTGGGCGTGGTTTACAGCACGTGGTTTCAAACTGACCTCGGTGGGCGTGGTTTATTGCATGTTGCTTCAAGCTGACCTGTGGGCGTGGTTTATAGCATGTTGCTTCAAGTTGACCTCTGTGGGCGTGGTTTATAGCATGTTGCTTCAACCTGACCTCTGTGGCCGTGGTTTATTGCATGTTGCTTCAAGCTAACCTCTGTGGGCGTGGTTTATAGCATGTGGTTTCATCACATCTGTGGGTGTGGTTTATAGCATGTGGTTTCAAGCTGACCTCTGTGGGCGTGGTTTATGGCACGTGGTTTCAAACTGACCTCTGTCGGCGTGGTTTATAGCATGTTGTTTCAACATCACCTCTGTGGGCGTGGTTTATAGCATGTTGTTTCAACATCACCTCTCTGTGCGTGGTTTATACCATGTTGCTTCAAACTGACCTCTGTGGGCGTGGTTTATAGCATGTGGCTTCAAGCTGACCTCTGTGGGCGTGGTTTATAGCATGTTGCTTAAAGCTGACCTCTGTGGGCATGGTTTATAGCATGTGGTTTCATCACCTCGGTGGGCGTGGTTTATTGCATGTTGCTTCAAGCTGACCTCTGTGGGCGTTGTTTATAGCATGTTGTTTCAACATCACCTCTCTGTGCGTGGTTTATAGCATGTTGCTTCAAACTGACCTCTGTGGGCATGGTTTATAGCATGTGGCTTCAAGCTGACCTCTGTGGGCGTGGTTTATAGCATGTTGCTTCAAGCTGACCTCTGTGGGTGTGGTTTATAGCATGTGGTTTCAAGCTGGCCTCTGTGGGCGTGGTTTATAGCATGTGATTTCATCACCTCTGTGGGCGTGGTTTATAGCATGTGGTTTCATCACCTCGGTGGGCGTGGTTTATAGCATGTTGCTTCAACCTGACCTCTGTGGCCGTGGTTTATTGCATGTTGCTTCAAGCTAACCTCTGTGGTTGTGGTTTATAGCATGTGGTTTCATCACCTCTGTGGGTGTGGTTTATAGCATGTGGTTTCAAGCTGACCTCTGTGGGCGTGGTTTATGGCACGTGGTTTCAAACTGACCTCTGTCGGCGTGGTTTATAGCATGTTGTTTCAACATCACCTCTGTGGGCGTGGTTTATAGCATGTTGCTTCAAACTGACCTCTGTGGGTGTGGTTTATAGCATGTGGCTTCAAGCTGACCTCTGTGGGCGTGGTTTATAGCATGTTGCTTCAAGCTGACCTCTGTGGGCGTGGTTTATAGCATGTGGTTTCATCACCTCGGTGGGCGTGGTTTATTGCATGTTGCTTCAAGCTGACCTCTCTGGGCGTTGTTTATAGCATGTTGTTTCAACATCACCTCTCTGTGCGTGGTTTATAGCATGTTGCTTCAAACTGACCTCTGTGGGCATGGTTTATAGCATGTGGCTTCAAGCTGACCTCTGTGGGCGTGGTTTATAGCATGTTGCTTCAAGCTGACCTCTGTGGGTGTGGTTTATAGCATGTGGTTTCAAGCTGGCCTCTGTGGGCATGGTTTATAGCATGTGATTTCATCACCTCTGTGGGCGTGGTTTATAGCATGTGGTTTCATCACCTCGGTGGGCGTGGTTTATTGCATGTTGCTTCAAGCTGACCTCTGTGGGCGTGGTTTATAGCATGTTGCTTCAAGTTGACCTCTGTGGGCGTGGTTTATAGCATGTTGCTTCAAGCTGACCTCTGTGGCCGTGGTTTATTGCATGTTGCTTCAAGCTGACCTCTGTGGGCGTGGTTTATAGCATGTGGCTTCAAGCTGACCTCTGTGGGTGTGGTTTATAGCATGTTGCTTCAAGCTGACCTCTGTGGGCGTGGTTTATAGCATGTGGTTTCATCACCGCTGTGGGCGTGGTTTATAGCATGTGGTTTCAAGCTGGCCTCTGTGGGCGTGGTTTATAGCATGTTGCTTCAATCTGACCTCTGTGGGCGTGGTTTATAGCATGTGGTTTCATCACCTCTGTGGGCGTTTTTTTTTTTTGCATTTGCTTTCATCACCTCTGTGGGCGTGGTTTATAGCATGTGGTTTCAACATCACCTCTGTGGGCATGGTTTATAGCATGTGGTTTCAACATCACCTCTGTGGGCGTGGTTTATCGCATGTGGTTTCATCACCTCTTTGGGCGTGGTTTATAGCATGTGGTTTCAACATGACCTCTGTGGGTGTGGTTTATAGCACGTGGTCTCAAACTGACCTCTGTGGGCGTGGTTTATAGCACGTGGTTTCAAACTGACCTCTGTGGGCGTGGTTTATAGCATGTTGCTTCAATCTGATCTCTGTGGGCGTTGTTTATAGCATGTGGTTTCAACATCACCTCTGTGGGCGTGGTTTATCGCATGTGGTTTCATCACCTCTTTGGGCGTGTTTTATAGCATGTGGTTTCAACATGACCTCTGTGGGTGTGGTTTATAGCACGTGGTCTCAAACTGACCTCTGTGGGCGTGGTTTATAGCACGTGGTTTCAAACTGACCTCTGTGGGCGTGGTTTATAGCATGTTGCTTCAATCTGATCTCTGTGGGCGTTGTTTATAGCATGTGGTTTCATCACATCTGTGGGCGTGGTTTATAGCATATGGTTTCAACATCACCTCTGGGCATGGTTTATAGCATGTGGTTTCAACATCACCTCTGTGGGCGTGGTTTATCGCATGTGGTTTTATCACCTCTGTGGGCGTGGTTTATAGCATGTGGTTACAACATCACCTCTGTGGGCGTGGTTTATGGCATGTTGCTTCAAGCTGACCTTCGTGGGCGTGGTTTATAGCATGTTGCTTCAAGCTGACCTCTGCGGGCGTGGTTTATAGCATGTTGCTTCAAGCTGACCTCTGTGGGTGTGGTTTATAGCATGTTGCTTCAAGCTGACCTCTGTGGGCGTGGTTTATCGCATGTTGCTTCAAGCTGAAGCTGACCTCTGTGGGCATGGTTTATAGCATGTTGCTTCAAGCTGACCTCTGTGGGCATGGTTCATAGCATGTTGCTTCAAGCTGACCTCTGTGTACATGGTTTTTGCATGTGGTTTCAAGCTGACTTCTGTGGGCGTGGTTTATAGCACGTGGTTTCAAACTGACCTCTGTGGGCGTGGTTTATAGCATGTTGCTTCAATCTGATATCTGTGGGCGTTGTTTATAGCATGTGGTTTCATCACATCTGTGGGCGTGGTTTATAGCATATGGTTTCAACATCACCTCTGGGCATGGTTTATAGCATGTGGTTTCAACATCACCTCTGTGGGCGTGGTTTATCGCATGTGGTTTTATCACCTCTGTGGGCGTGGTTTATAGCATGTGGTTACAACATCACCTCTGTGGGCGTGGTTTATGGCATGTTGCTTCAAGCTGACCTTCGTGGGCGTGGTTTATAGCATGTTGCTTCAAGCTGACCTCTGTGGGCGTGGTTTATAGCATGTTGCTTCAAGCTGACCTCTGTGGGTGTGGTTTATAGCATGTTGCTTCAAGCTGACCTCTGTGGGCATGGTTTATAGCATGTTGCTTCAAGCTGAAGCTGACCTCTGTGGGCATGGTTTATAGCATGTTGCTTCAAGCTGACCTCTGTGGGCGTGGTTCATAGCATGTTGCTTCAAGCTGACCTCTCTGTACATGGTTTTTGCATGTGGTTTCAAGCTGACTTCTGTGGGCGTGGTTTATAGCATGTTGCTTCAAGCTGACCTCTGTGGGCGTGGTTTATAGCATGTGGTTTCATCACCTCTGTGGGCGTGGTTTATAGCATGTGGTTACATCACCTCTGTGGGCGTGGTTTATAGCATGTTGCTTCAAGCTGACCTCTGTGGGCGTGGTTTATAGCATGTTGCTTCAAGCTGACCTCTGTGGGCGTGGTTTATAGCATGTTGCTTCAAGCTGACCTCTGTGGGCGTGGTTTACAGCATGTGGTTTCAAGCTGACCTCTGTGTGCGTGGTATATAGCATGTTGCTTCAAGCTGACCTCTGTGGGCGTGGCTTATAGCATGTTGCTTCAAGCTGACCTCTGTGGGCGTGGTTTATAGCATGTTGCTTCAAGCTGAAGCTGACCTCTGTGGGCGTGGTTTATAGCATGTTGCTTCAAGTTGACCTCTGTGGGCGTGGTTTATAGCATGTTGCTTCAAGCTGAAGCTGACCTCTGTGGGCATGGTTTATAGCATGTTGCTTCAAGCTGACCTCTGTGGGCATGGTTAATAGCATGTTGCTTCAAGCTGACTTCTGTGGGCGTGGTTTATAGCATGTTGCTTCAAGCTGACCATGGTGGGTGTGGTTTATAACATGTGGCTTCAAGCTGACCTCTGTGGATGTGGTTTATAGCATGTTGCTTCAAGCTGACCTCTGTGGGCGTGGTTTATAGCATGTTGCTTCAAGCTGACCTCTGTGGGCGTGGTTTATAGCATGTTACTTCAAACTGACCTCTGTGGGCGTGGTTTATAGCATGTTGCTTCAAGCTGACCTCTGTGGGCGTGGTTTACAGCATGTTGCTTCAAGCTGACCTCTGTGGGCGTGGTTGAAAGCATATGGTTTCAACATGACCTCTGTGGGTGTGGTTTATAGCATGTGGTTTCATCACCTCTCTGTGCGTGGTTTATCGCATGTGGTTTCAGCATCACCTCTGTGGGCATGGTTTATAGCATGTGGTTTCAACATCACCTCTGTGGGCGTGGTTTATAGCATGTGGTTTTATCACCTCGGTGGGCGTGGTTTATTGCATGTTGCTTCAAGCTGACCTCTGTGGGCGTGGTTTATAGCATGTTGCTTCAAGTTGACCTCTGTGGGCGTGGTTTATAGCATGTTGCTTCAAGCTGACCTCTGTGGCCGTGGTTTATTGCATGTTGCTTCAAGCTGACCTCTGTGGGCGTGGTTTATAGCATGTTGCTTCAAGCTGACCTCTGTGGGCGTGGTTTATAGCATGTGGTTTCATCACCTCTGTGGGCGTGGTTTATAGCATGTGGTTTCAAGCTGGCCTCTGTGGGCGTGGTTTATAGCATGTTGCTTCAATCTGACCTCTGTGGGCGTGGTTTATAGCATGTGGTTTCATCACCTCTGTGGGCGTTTTTTTTTTTAGCATTTGCTTTCATCACCTCTGTGGGCGTGGTTTACACCATGTGGTTTCAACATCACCTCTGTGGGCATGGTTTATAGCATGTGGTTTCAACATCACCTCTGTGGGCACTGGTTTATAGCATGTGGTTTCAACATCACCTCTGTGGGCGTGGTTTATCGCATGTGGTTTCATCACCTCTGTGGGCGTGGTTTATAGCATGTTGCTTCAAGCTCACCTCTGTGGGCGTGGCTTACAGCATGTGGCTTCAAGCTGACCTCTGTGGGCATGATTTATAGCATGTTGCTTCAAGCTGACCTCTGTGGGCATGGTTTATAGCATGTGGTTTCAACATCACCTCTGTGGGCGTGGTTTATCGCATGTGCTTTCATCACCTCTGTGGGCGTGGTTTATCGCATGTGGTTTCAACATAACCTCTGTGGGCGTGGTTTAGCTCATGTGGTTTCATCACCTCAGTGGGCGTGGTTTATCGCATGTTGCTTCAAGCTGACCTCTGTGGGCGTGGTTTATAGCACGTTGCTTCAAGCTGACCTCTGTGGGCGTGGTTTATAGCATGTTGCTTCAAGCTGACCTCTGTGGGCGTGGTTTATAGCATGTTGCTTCAAGCTGACCTCTGTGGGCGTGGTTTATAGCATGTTGCTTCAAGCTGACCTCTGTGGGCGTGGTTTATAGCATGTTGCTTCAAGCTGACCGCTGTCGGCATGGTTTATAGCATGTGGTTTCATCACCTCTGTGGGCGTGGTTTATAGCATGTGGTTTCAAGCTGACCTCTGTGGGCGTGGTTTACAGCATGTGGTTTCAAGCTGACCTCTGTGGGCATGGTTTATAGCATGTTGCTTCAACCCGACCTGTGGGCGTGGTTTATAGCATGTGGTTTCATTACCTCTGTGGGCGTGGTTTATAGCATGTGGTTTCATCACCTCTGGGGGTGGTTTATCGCATGTGGTTTCGTCACCTCTGTGGGCGTGGTTTATAGCATGTGGTTTCAACATCGCCTCTGTGGGCGTGGTTTATTGCGTGTTGTTTCAACATCACCTCTGTGTGCGTGGTTTATGGCATGTTGCTTCAAACTGACCTCTGTGGGCGTGGTTTATAGCATGTGGTTTCAACATCACCTCTGTGGGCGTGGTTTATAGCATGTGGTTTCAACATCACCTCTGTGGGCGTGGTTTATCGCATGTGGTTTCAACATCACCTCTGTGGGCGTGGTTTATCGCATGTGGTTTCATCACCTCTGTGGGCGTGGTTTATAGCATGTTGCTTCAAGCTCACCTCTGTGGGCGTGGTTTACAGCATGTGGCTTCAAGCTGACCTGTGTGGGCATGGTTTATAGCATGTTGCTTCAAGCTGACCTCTGTGGGCATGGTTTCTAGCATGTGGTTTCAACATCACCTCTGTGGGCATGGTTTATCGCATGTGCTTTCATCACCTCTGTGGGCGTGGTTTATCGCATGTGGTTTCAACATAGCCTCTGTGGGCGTGGTTTATCGCATGTGGTTTCATCACCTCAGTGGGCGTGGTTTATCGCATGTTGCTTCAAGCTGACCTCTGTGGGCGTGGTTTATAGCATGTTGCTTCAAGCTGACCTCAGCTCTGTGGGCGTGGTTTATAGCATGTTGCTTCAAGCTGACCTCTGTGGGCGTGGTTTATAGCATGTGGTTTCATCACCTCTGTGGGCGTGGTTTATAGCATGTGGTTTCAAGCTGACCTCTGTGGGCGTGGTTTACAGCATGTGGTTTCAAGCTGACCTCTGTGGGCGTGGTTTATAGCATGTTGCTTCAACCCGACCTCTGTGGGCGTGGTTTATAGCATGTGGTTTCATTCCCTCTGTGGGCGTGGTTTATAGCATGTGGTTTCATCACCTCTGGGCGTGGTTTATCGCATGTGGTTTCGTCACCTCTGTGGGCATGGTTTATAGCATGTGGTTTCAACATAACCTCTGTGGGCATGGTTTATGGCATGTTGCTTCAAGCTGACCTCTCTGGGCGTCGTTTATAGCATGTGGTTTCATCACCTCTGTGGGCATGGTTTATCGCATGTGGTTTCATCACCTCTGTGGACGTGGTTTATAGCATGTTGCTTCAAGCTGACCTCTGTGGGCGTGGTTTATAGCATGTTGCTTCAAGCTGACCTCTGTGGGCGTGGTTTATAGCACGTGGTTTCAAACTGACCTCTGTCGGCGTGGTTTATAGCATGTGGCTTCAACCTGACCTCTGTGGGCGTGGTTTATAGCATGTTGTTTCAACATCACCTCTGTGGGTGTGGTTTATAGCATGTTGTTTCAACATCACCTCTCTGTGCGTGGTTTATAGCATGTTGCTTCAAACTGACCTCTGTGGGCGTGGTTTATAGCATGTGGCTTCAAGCCTCTGACCTCTGTGGGCGTGGTTTATAGCATGTTGCTTCAAGCTGACCTCTGTGGGCGTGGTTTATAGCATGTGGTTTCATCATCTCGGTGGGCTTGGTTTATTGCATGTTGCTTCAAGCTGACCTCTGTGGGCGTGGTTTATAGCATGTTGTTTCAACATCACCTCTCTGTGCGTGGTTTATAGCATGTTGCTTCAAACTGACCTCTGTGGGCATGGTTTATAGCATGTGGCTTCAAGCTGACCTCTGTGGGCATGGTTTATAGCATGTTGCTTCAAGCTGACCTCTGTGGGTGTGGTTTATAGCATGTGGTTTCAAGCTGGCCTCTGTGGGCGTGGTTTATAGCATGTGATTTCATCACCTCTGTGGGCGTGGTTTATAGCATGTGGTTTCATCACCTCGGTGGGCGTGGTTTATTGCATGTTGCTTCAAGCTGACCTCTGTGGGCGTGGTTTATAGCATGTTGCTTCAAGTTGACCTCTGTGGGCGTGGTTTATAGCATGTTGCTTCAAGCTGACCTCTGTGGCCATGGTTTATTGCATGTTGCTTCAAGCTGACCTCTGTGGGCGTGGTTTATAGCATGTGGCTTCAAGCTGACCTCTGTGGGCGTGGTTTATAGCATGTTGCTTCAAGCTGACCTCTGTGGGCGTGGTTTATAGCATGTGGTTTCGTCACCTCTGTGGGCGTGGTTTATAGCATGTGGTTTCAAGCTGGCCTCTGTGGGCGTGGTTTATAGCATGTTGCTTCAATCTGACCTCTGTGGGCGTGGTTTATAGCATGTGGTTTCATCACCTCTGTGGGCGTTTTTTTTTTTAGCGTTTGCTTTCATCACCTCTTTGGGCGTGGTTTATAGCATGTGGTTTCAACATGACCTCTGTGGGTGTGGTTTATAGCACGTGGTCTCAAACTGACCTCTGTGGGCGTGGTTTATAGCACGTGGTTTCAAACTGACCTCTGTGGGCATGGTTTATAGCATGTTGCTTCAAGCTGACCTCTGTGGGCGTGGTTTACAGTACGTGGTTTCAAGCTGACCTCTGTGGGCATGGTTTCTGGCATGTTGCTTCAATCTGACCTCTGTGGGCGTGGTTTATAGCATGTGGTTTCATCACCTCTGTGGGCGTTTTTTTTTTTAGCATGTGGTTTCATCACCTCTGTGGGCGTGGTTTATAGCATGTGGTTTCAGCATCACCTCTGTGGGCATGGTTTATAGCATGTGGTTTCAACATCACCTCTGTGGGCGTGGTTTATAGCATGTGGTTTTATCACCTCGGTGGGCATGGTTTATTGCATGTTGCTTCAAGTTGACCTCTGTGGGCGTGGTTTATAGCATGTTGCTTCAAGCTGACCTCTGTGGCCGTGGTTTATTGCATGTTGCTTCAAGCTGACCTCTGTGGGCGTGGTTTATAGCATGTTGCTTCAAGCTGACCTCTGTGGCCGTGGTTTATTGCATGTTGCTTCAAGCTGACCTCTGTGGGCGTGGTTTATAGCATGTTGCTTCAAGCTGACCTCTGTGGGCGTGGTTTATAGCATGTGGTTTCATCACCTCTGTGGGGGTGGTTTATAGCATGTGGTTTCAAGCTGGCCTCTGTGGGCGTGGTTTATAGCATGTTGCTTCAATCTGACCTCTGTGGGCGTGGTTTATAGCATGTGGTTTCATCACCTTTGTGGGCGTTTTTTTTTAAGCATTTGCTTTCATCACCTCTGTGGGCGTGGTTTATAGCATGTGGTTTCAACATCACCTCTGTGGGCATGGTTTATAGCATGTGGTTTCAACATCACCTCTGTGGGCATGGTTTATAGCATGTGGTTTCAACATCACCTCTGTGGGCGTGGTAAATCGCATGTGGTTTCATCACCTCTGTGGGCGTGGTTTATAGCATGTGGTTTCATCACCTCAGTGGGCGTGGTTTATCGCATGTGCTTTCATCACCTCTGTGGGCGTGGTTTATCGCATGTGGTTTCAACAAAACCTCTGTGGGCGTGGTTTATCGCATGTGGTTTCAACATAACCTCTGTGGGCGTGGTTTATCGCATGTGGTTTCATCACCTCAGTGGGCGTGGTTTATCGCATGTTGCTTCAAGCTGACCTCTGTGGGCGTGGTTTATAGCATGTTGCTTCAAGCTGACCTCTGTGGGTGTGGTTTATAGCATGTTGCTTCAAGCTGACCTCTGTGGGCGTGGTTTATAGCATGTTGCTTCAAGCTGACCTCTGTGGGCGTGGTTTATAGCATGTGGTTTCAACATAACCTCTGTGGGCATGGTTTATGGCATGTTGCTTCAAGCTGACCTCTCTGGGCGTGGTTTATAGCATGTGGTTTCATCACCTCTGTGGGCATGGTTTATCGCATGTGGTTTCATCACCTCTGTGGACGTGGTTTATAGCATGTTGCTTCAAGCTGACCTCTGTGGGCGTGGTTTATAGCATGTGGTTTCAAGCTGACCTCTGTGGGCGTGGTTTATAGCATGTTGCTTCAAGCTGACCTCTGTGGTCGTGGTTTATAGCATGTGGTTTCAAGCTGACCTCTGTGGGCATGGTTTATAGCATGTTGCTTCAATCTGACCTCTGTGGGCGTGGGTTATAGCATGTGGTTTCATCACCTCTGTGGGCGTGGTTTATAGCAGGTGGTTTCAACATCACCTCTGTGGGCGTGGTTTATAGCGTGTTGTTTCAACATCACCTCTGTGTGCGTGGTTTATGGCATGTTGCTTCAAACTGACCTCTGTGGGCGTGGTTTATAGCATGTGGCTTCAAGCTGACCTCTGTGGGTGTGGTTTATCGCATGTGGTTTCATCACCTCTGTGGGCGTGGTTTATAGCATGTGGTTTCAAGCTGACCTCTGTGGGCGTGGCTTATAGCATGTTGCTTCAAGCTGTCCTCTGTGGGCGTGGTTTATAGCATGTGGTTTCAAGCTGACCTCTGTGGGCATGGTTTAGAGCATGTTGCTTCAATCTGACCTTTATGGGCGTGGTTTATTGCATGTGGTTTCATCACTTCTGTGGGCGTGGTTTATAGCATGTGGTTTCATCACCTCTGTCGGCGTGATTTATAGCATATGGTTTCAACATCACCTCTGTGGGCGTGGTTTATCGCATGTGGTTTTATCACCTCTCTGGGCGTGGTTTATAGCATGTGGTTTCAACATCACCTCTGTGTGCGTGGTTTATAGCATATTGTTTCAACATCACCTGTGTGGGCGTGGTTTATAGCATGTTGTTTCAACATCACCTCTGTGTGCGTGGTTTATAGCATGTTGTTTCAACATCACCTTTGTGTGCGTGGTTTATAGCATGTTGCTTCAAGCTGACCTCTGTGGGCGTGGTTTATAGCATGTTGTTTCAACATCACCTCTGTGTGCGTGGTTTATAGCATGTTGCTTCAAGCTGACTTCTGTGGACGTGGTTTATAGCATGTTGCTTCAAGCTCACCTCTGTGGGCGTGGTTTACAGCATGTGGTTTCATCACCTCTGTGGGCGTGGTTTATAGCATGTGGTTTCAAGCTGACCGCTGTGGGTGTGGTTTACAGCATGTGGTTTCAAGCTGACCTCTGTGGGCATGGTTTATAGCATGTTGCTTCAATCTGACCTCTGTGGGCGTGGTTTATAGCATGTGGTTTCATCACCTCTGTGGGCGTGGCTTATAGCATGTGGTTTCATCACCTCTGTGGGCGTGGTTTATAGCATGTGGTTTCAACATCACCTCTGTGGGCGTGGTTTATCGCATGTGGTTTCATCACCTCTGTGGGCATGGTTTATAGCATGTTGCTTCAAGCTGACCTCTGTGGGCGTGGTTTATAGCATGTTGCTTTAAGCTTACCTCTGTGGGCATGGTTTATAGCATGTGGCTTCAAGCTGACCTCTGTTGGCGTGGTTTATCGTATGTTGCTTCAAGCTGACCTCTGTGGGCGTGGTTTATAGCATGTGGTTTCAACATCACCTCTGTAGGCGTGGTTTATAGCATGTTGCTTCAAGCTGACCTCTGTGGGCGTGGTTTATAGCATGTGGTTTCAACATCACCTCTGTGGGCGTGGTTTATCGCATGTGGTTTCAACATCACCTCTGTGGGCGTGGTTTATAGCATGTGGTTTCAACATCACCTCTGTGGGCGTAGTTTATAGCATGTGGTTTCATCACCTCTGTGGGCGTGGTTTATCGCATGTGGTTTCAACATTACCTCTGTGGGTGTAGTTTATAGCATGTGGTTTCATCACCTCTGTGGGCGTGGTTTATCGCATGTGGGTTCAACATCACCTCTGTGGGCGTGGTTTATAGCATGTTGCTTCAAGTTCACCTCTGTGGGTGTGGTTTACAGCATGTGGCTTCAAGCTGACCTCTGTGGGCATGGTTTATAGCATGTTGCTTCAAGCTGACCTCTGTGGGCGTGGTTTATCGCATGTGGTTTCAACATTACCTCTGTGGGTGTAGTTTATAGCATGTGGTTTCATCACCTCTGTGGGCGTGGTTTATCGCATGTGGTTTCAACATCACCTCTGTGGGCGTGGTTTATCGCATGTGCTTTCATCACCTCTGTGGGCGTGGTTTATCGCATGTGGTTTCAACATAACCTCTGTGGGCGTGGTTTATCGCATGTGGTTTCACCACCTCAGTGGGCGTGGTTTATCGCATGTTGCTTCAAGCTGACCTCTGTGGGCATGGTTTATCGCATGTTGCTTCAAGCAGACCTCTGGGCGTGGTTTACAGCATGTGGCTTCAAGCTGACCTCTGTGGGCGTGGTTTATAGCATGTTTTCCTCAAGCTGACCTCTGTGGGCGTGGTTTATACCATGTGGTTTCCACATCACCTCTGTGGGTGTGGTTTTTATAGCATGTGGTTTCAACATCACCTCTGTGGGCGTGGTTTAACGCATGTGGTTTTATCACCTCTGTGGTTGGAAGTTGGAAAGAAGATTGACGCAAAGAGGAAGAAGTTCAAGGAGTGGCAGAAGGCGAAGGGTATGGGAGTAGAAAAGGCAGAGCATGAAAGTTATAAGGTGGCCAAGAAGGCTGCAAAGAAAGAGGTAGCAAAGGCGCAGGAGGCATGTAGGGAAATGTTCGGAGAACGCTTGGATTTGGAAGAGGGTCAGAGCGGTATTCAGGATTGCAAAGCAGATAGCGAAAGAATGTGCTGTGCGTAGGAAGGGTGTCGGAGTGAATTCCATTCAATGTACAATGTGCGCTGAGTGGGTTCATCAAAAATGTAGTGGTTTGAGAGGGTCATTAACCAGTGTGGCAGCTACATTCAAATGTAAGGTGTGCACAGAGGGAGCTGCAGATGGAGGATGAGTTGGATCCTGGAGACGGCGTGAAGCTGGAAGGTGTGAAAACATTTTGCTACCTCGGAGACATGCTGAATGGAGAAGGTGGATCAGACTCGGCAACGGTTGCTCAAGTGAGATGTGCATGGAAGAAGTTTCGGGAACTGAGTGGTGTGCTGACTCGGAGGGGAGTGTCGTTAAAGCTGAAGGGAAAAGTGTATGCTGCATGTGTGAGAAGTGTTATGATTTATGGGAGCGAGACATGGGTAATGAACGTAGAGCAGCAACGAAGGTTGGAAAGGGTGGAAATGCGAATGGTTCGGTGGATGTGCGGAGTATCGTTGAGAGAGAGGAAGACAAATGATGAATTGCGAAAGATGATGGGAATAGAGCCTGTGATTGATGCTGTGAAGAGGAACAGGTTGAGATGGTTTGGTCATGTGTTGAGGAAGGATGAAAGTGACTGGTTGAGAAGAGTGATGGAAATAGCATGTGGTTTCAACATCACCTCTGTGTGCAATCGATATCAACTTTTAATAAAGTTTCAATGAACTTTATTCACCAAAAATAAAAAGGGGCAAATGCACCATTAATTCGCTCCGCTTTACAATGAACGCAAGGTTGTATCAAGTAAAAAATGTGAAATAAAAATAACACCGACATCCATCCGTGCACCAAAATATGACCAAGCATGGAGTACATGTTCCACCATACCTGCATAATATTAATCCACGTGACATTTTCAAAACTCATTAATTAAGGTGTTTTGGTCTGCCGACAACCAAGCGTATTTTTGAAGAAAAACTACTTGAAGGAAAGTTAATTCCCCAGCCACACTTTGCACAATAAATATGGAAAAGGACCCCAAAGTTTGATATTTTTTCACATAAAAAGCAATTGCATTATTTTAAGACAACGATCGCAATTTCCACTTGGTTTATGCAGACAGATGCAGGCAAATTCCACAACACGCCTAACGAGAGAAAATGTGATTAAAATGAACAAAAATTAATCCATCAAAAACATTAATAATTATCTTCATCATCATCATGAACGTAGCATACTCTTTCCAGAGCGTCAGTACTACCAAGGCAGCACATTGGGAGGGATTACACTGGGTGGTTTGCCATTGCCTTCCCAGCAATAGTCAGGGCAGGAATTTGTAATTTGTTCCGGGTGCCGGCGATAAGTCGCCTACTCTTAGCGAACGTCGGTATGGCATCTTCAAGTGTCCACCAACAACCAGTACTGGTAGATGGGGGCTTCTGTTTAACATCCATCCGAGGGACGGCACACACATGTGCGAAATCAGGATGACAGTTTAGATGTGGGTCAGGATTCGAACCCAGGCTACATTTAGAGGCCCAGTGTGCGGAGCTCTGGGCTATCATTTCGGTTCATAATAATCCATAGAAATGCAGTTTAAAACGATTTATTACACAAATTCTTTGCTTTACAATAACATGTGCAAAAGCCTATCGGAAACCATTCCGAGAATCCAATTCAAATTGTCAATTCCATTCGGAACAACTCTTCATGAACACACATGTAAGTGGCTCGAAGTTTGTTAACGACATGACTGTAAACATACGATCATGGAGCATCATTTCTCAAACCCAACACCGGAAATCAGCACAAAAGCATTTTCCTCCTCAAAATACATTCTTGCGTATGTGACGAGAACAAGGCCATGCTTTTTAAAGTGCATTGCGAATTCATCGATATCACATTGCAATTGAGCGAAGATCCATTTGCAATATTTACTGCAAAAGCAGCTGAAGGGAAACAAGACCGAAAGTCTAACAGCGGCGTAGCCGGCCTTGTTTGATACTTTAGTTGAAGAGGATAGTATGACCTGGGTGCGGATACCAGTTAGCAGTTGTATTAGGGGACTCCAAATTTGGGAACACCAAATAATGGACAGCAAATTTGGGAACACCAAATAATGGACACCAAATTTGGGAACACCAAATAATGGACACCAAATTTTGGAACACCAAATAATGGACACCAAATTTTGGAACACCAAATAATGGACACCAAATTTGGGAACACCAAATAATGGACACCAAATTTGGGAACACCAAATAATGGACACCAAATTTGGGAACACCAAATAATGGACGCCAAATTTGGGAACACCAAATAATGGACGCCAAATTTTGGAACACCAAATAATGGACACCAAATTTGGGAACACCAAATAATGGACACCAAATTTGGGAACACCAAATAATGGACGCCAAATTTGGGAACACCAAATAATGGACACCAAATTTGGGAACACCAAATAATGGACACCAAATTTGGGAACACCAAATAATGGACGCCAAATTTGGGAACACCAAATAATGGACGCCAAATTTGGGAACACCAAATAATGGACGCCAAATAATGGACACCAAATTTGGGAACACCAAATAATGGACACCAAATTTGGGAACACCAAATAATGGACACCAAATTTGGGAACACCAAATAATGGACACCAAATTTGGGAACACCAAATAATGGACACCAAATTTGGGAACACCAAATAATGAACACCAAATAATGGACACCAAATTTGGGAACACCAAATAATGGACACCAAATTTGGGAATACCAAACAATGGACGCCAAATTTGGGAATACCAAATAATGGACACCAAATTTGGGAACACCAAATAATGGACACCAAATTTGGGAACACCAAATAATGGACACCAAATAATGGACACCAAATTTGGGAACACCAAATAATGTACACCAAATTTGGGAAGACCAAATAATGTAAGTACTGTATTTTTAAAAATTTCAATAAACCCTACATTCCTGTGCCACCTTCAGTAGAACGTCAGGCATGGACAGCCGGTTCGTGAATGACTTGGTCAAAAAAAAAAACGTACCGTCAGAATGTTGCTATATCTAGTCAATGGCGAAACAGCAAATGGGGAATCCATGAATGTTATGGATGGAAACCCTTACGTCATTTCCTCATTCTGCTTTAACTCTATAGCTCTATATTTTCATTCCAAACAGCATCATTCATCATTCCAAACACAAATTAATACTATAGAATTAATATGTCAAAATATGGGGGGCAGTCAATAAGTAACCTTAAAATATTTTTCACAACTTGTTTATTGCATGTACGTGTGTACCAACTGTTATTTTTCAACATAATCTCCATTGTGTTCAATGCATTTTTTCCAGCGCTTTACTAAGGATTGGATTCCTCTAGAAAAAATATATATTTTGGCTGCTTGTGTAGCCATTCGTGCACTGCCTCTTGGACCTCTTCGTCGGATCGGAAAGTGGTTCCACCAAGTGGCCTCTTTAAGTGGCCCAAATATGTGGTAATCCGAAAGGGCGAGGTCTGGCGAGTGGGGTGAATGAGGAAGACAATACATTACAGTGGGGTGAATGAGGAAGACAATTGTTGCAGCTGTAGTGCAGGCAGTATATGGCCGAGCATTGTCATGCTGCAGAAAAACACCGGTAATGAGTATACCACGACGTTTTGATCTGATTGCTGGTTTCAGATGATTTTAAGGAGGTCGCAGTGTGATGCACTGGTGACTGTGGGCCCTCTGGGCATGTAATGCTCTACAAGTGGGCCTCGGCTATCCCAGAGAAGAGCATCAGCATCACTTTTCCAGCGGACGGCTGTGTGCGGAATTTTTTGGGTTTCGGTGAAGTTTAATGGCACCACTCTTTGCTTGCCCTCTTTGTTTCTGGCTGAAAGTAGTGGACCCAGATTTCACCCCCAATCACTGCGCGCTGTAAGAAAGCATCGCCTTTTGTTTTGTAATCTCGCAGAAGTTATTCACATGCATCTGCTCTCCGTTCTTTCAGTTCGGGTGTGAGTTGTCTAGGCTCCCATCTTGCAGACACTTTGCGGAACCCCAGCATGTTGTGAATGATATGGTGTGCTGAACCATGAATAATGTTCAATTTGGAGACCACTTCCTCCAGCATAATGCGACTGTTTTCCCTTAGCAGGCGCTCAACTCCTGCAACCATTTCTGGTGTGTCGGCTGTGTGAGGCCGGCCCAAGCGAGCAGCAGCTGCCACACTGGACACTCCACTTTTAAACTTCCTGTCCCAGTCGTACACCTGCTGTAGCGATAAACATGCATCGCCATATTGCATCGTCTTTCTGCGATGGATTACACTGGGATTCACACCCTCACTTCCCAGGAAACGGATGACAGAACGTTGCTCCTCCCTGGTGCATGCTTCTCAGTGAGCCGTCATCTTGGAACTGCTCTACTGACGTCATACACTCAATGTTGCCAGATCTAAAACATAGTCAGATTCACTATGTCAATAAATTATATTTCGTTCAAAATCATGGTAGATTAGCAAACCTATACATTTTTGGAAAGGTTATAGCATAAGGAAACTAAAAATCAATGTTTACATTTGGAGAGATACCTGTATGGCGGCCATTTTGGATTTTCAAAATGGCCACTGTAAAATACATATTTTGTGCTATTTCTGCCTCTAATTACCCTAAAAACTTTTAAAAATATACTAAACCTATATTTTCAGGGACAAGGAATCCAATGAAGGTATCAAATTAGTGCTATGGGGAATGGTAAGACACGAATCAAAGGTTTTGAATTGCAAAATACTGTCTTTATATTCGCGATAAGTTGCATAATCAAATACATGTTATCATTTTGTACAGGCAGTTAATAACATCAAAATGTGTCACAATAATTCATATCACCAAACATACACAGGCAGTCAGCAAAATCATATATACACATGCAGTCAGTATAACTTCACATCGACACAGGCAGTCAATGACAAAATATACACAGGCAGTCAATGGCATCAAACATACACGATTACAGAATATGCCATTTAGAGTTCGTCATCACTGTCCTGTGTGTCGTATCCGACAATATAGTCCGCATCGTTTTCACAGTCCGTTCCACACAAGCAAAGGTCGGTCAAATTGATTGGCAAATCGAATTGGTCGAATGGTCGATCGAATCGAATTCGATGAATCGAATCGAATCGATCGAATTGGTCGAATGGTCGAATGGTCGATCGAAGCGATTGGTCGAATTGGTCGAATGGTCGAATGGTCGATCGAAGCGATTGGTCGAATTGGTCGAATGGAATTGGTCGATTGGTCGAATTGGTCGAATCGAATTGGTCGGAATTGGCAAATGTAAACATTGATTTTCAGATTTTCCATGTAATAACGTTTCCAAAAATGTATAGGTTTGCTAATCTACCATGATTTTGAACAAAAAAACATAGTGAACCTGACTAACAGGCAAAACATGACTCATCCATAGATACAACATATGTCGTCTACAACTACACATATTACATTCTCGAATTTATATCGGCATTTTAAGGTTACTTATTGACTGGCCCTCGTATAATGTTAAATCACGATTGTATTGAGATGTTATCAAATCAGCGAACCGCAAACATTTGATTACTTCCGGATTCGGGAGCAAGATCTGTGTCGATCGCATTTCAAAATTATAACGGTATTGAGGAATTTCTGAAACCTCCTACCTTACGACACCTGCTGGGACCACAAAACGTTCTACAAGGTTATTATATTTCCTTTTAGTAAAATATGCAACTGTAATGGTTACTAAACGCTGTCCCCCTGTCATGTGACCAGATCTTCAGCTCTGATTGGTGGACATTTGTGGGGACATACTGACAGACAAAGACTGTCCCAGCCCGCATTACCCTACGGGCTACGCTGTAAAAAAAAAAAAAAAGCAAAAGGGTGAAAAGTTTAACAAAAAAAGGATTCAATACGTCCCTCGTGTTTCTCCTTCGGAGAGTGCAGAAAATTTATAAGGACATGTATGAAAAAAAAAACATACAGGGTGGGGTACACATTCGCCAACATGTACACGCGTTTCTTGGGGCTCTGAACAACGCAGACTTCACGGAGCCCCCACTGAACCCTCCACATAAAAGCTAAATGGAACAAGGACGGTTTTGTTTTTCTACGATACGTGACAAATGGCACATCACTTCTTGTGGAACGACATCCATTTGCCAATTGTGTCCCACGCGATGCAAAAGCACAAGTTTCCTACAAATTGGGTAAAGGGTGGACAGTGCTTGCACACTTTGGGAAAACGGGCAGCATGCAAGGCCTAACAAGTGCCACAGAGGTGATCTTCAAAGCCCAAGTATCCAAGGCCTGACAAGTGGCACAGAAGTGATCCCCAAAGCCCAAGTCTCCAAGGCCTAACAAGTGCCACAGAGGTGATCCCCAAAGCCCAAGTCTCCAAGGCCTAACAAGTGCCACAGAGGTGATCCCCAAAGCCCAAGTCTCCAAGGCCTAACAAGTGCCACAGAGGTGATCCCCAAAGCCCAAGTCTCCAAGGCCTAACAAGTGCCACAGAGGTGATCCCCAAAGCCCAAGTCTCCAAGGCCTAACAAGTGCCACAGAGGTGATCCCCAAAGCCCAAGTGCCACAGAGGTGATCCCCAAAGCCCAAGTCTCCAAGGCCTAACAAGTGCCACAGAGGTGATCCCCAAAGTACAAGTCTCCACAAAGGGGGTGAGGGTGGCAGAAAAGGAAAAGCAGATTTTCAGGCCACAGTGTAACTGGTCTCGTCCGTTGATCAAAAACACACATACACCATAGTGATGTACGGAGTGTGTCAACAGCATTAGAATGTTGCAAGATACTTGCCAAGTAATTCCCAAAGCACCGTAAACTTTAGAAGGTTAAAAAACGAAGAAAGAGAAACCGTGTACATGTTTGAGGTTGGAATCCGTACACGTGACTGCATGTCCACAGATGTCACACTCAAACTGGAATGGTGTGCTCTCGGGCCTTCGACGCTCTCATCTAGAAGCTTCTCCCGTCTCTGGATCAATCTCGTATTCTGATTCTGGACACATCACGCAGAATACAACATAAAATGGAGAAAAAGGAACAGGTAATATGACTTTTTAAACTCAAAACACAATCGGCAAAAGTCTTCCTGAGTACGTTGCTTCATGATCTTCCCTACAGGTAAAGTCAGTTGTCCACCAGAGTCTGTTTGTCCCATTTCTACCTCTTCAACTGTTCTGTGCCTGCTAAGACCAGGTACCCCTTTCACCTGAAAACTTTCCCCTCGTGTTATTGCGCACCTGTACTTTGTCCACCTGTTTGCCCCTTGGTTCACTTTTGACCTTTTACCCTGTCCTGCTCTTCCATGAGCCTCAACACTGATTGAAGAAGACACGGTATTTAACAAAGAAGAGCGTCACTAGGGTATGTGCAGGAGCGGAAAACGTGTCTGAGCGTCATTTACACCTGCATTATGTGTACATCACAACAAATACATCATGTGTGGTCATATCAATATTTAGTGTTTCATAAACATGACATTCATATGAATATCGACAGTTGTGTGCAATACATGTCTCCAGAGGCTCGAACAAGGTTGCGATCCAAAAGTCCGTTAACACCTCAGTATTTGGTGTGACCACCATTTGCATTGACACGCTTGTTAATGGGGCCTCATTGAGGACACAAGATGGTTAAAGATTGCGGTCCAAAAGTCCATTAACACCTCAGTTTCTGGTGTGACCACCATTTGCATTGACACGCTTGGCAATGGGGCCTCATTGAGGACACAAGATGGTTGAAGATTGCGGTCCATAAGTCAGTTAACACCGCAGTTTCTGGTGTGACCACCATTTGCATTGACACGCTTGGCAATGGGGCCTCATTGAGGTCACAAGATGATTGAAGATTGCGGTCCAAAAGTCAGTTAACACCTCAGTTTCTGGTGTGACCACCATTTGCATTGACACGATTGGCAATGGGGCCTCATTGAGGACACGAGATGGTTGAAGAAGGTTTGAGGAATGTCATTCCAGATCTGTACCAAAGCCTGCCGTAGTTGGGCAAACGTCGGTGGCTGATTTGCAAGATGGTTGTTCCATCTCATCCCACACATGTTCTCTGGGAGAAAGATCAAGCTAAACAGCTGGCCAGGGAAGTGTGGGAATGTTGTGTTGTGCGATGAAAGAAGTTGATGACCACTCGTGTGACACGAGGGTGCGCGGTATCCTGTTGAAGTCTCACTGTACCGAATACCTGTCAAATTGCCATTAGTGACCTCCAGCTGGGTTGCGTGATGTGCGGTGATGCCACCCCATGCCATTATGCTTCCACCGACAAACGTTGCATAAGCCATACATCACTTAACGTTCCCCTTCCCTACGATAAACGTGACAAGGGCCATCACTACAGTCAAGATGGATCCTTGACTCATCTGTAAAGAGGATAGAAGTCCAAGTTCTATAGTAAGTAACTATAGAACTGCGAGCAGTGATAGGATTCCAGGCAATATGGCTGCCAAACCACGTGACAGATTTAATTTTCCTCATGGGTAGTCGATCCGATCGATAGGATGCCACCTTTCCAACAAGTCAGTTCGTCACATTTCTGCCCTGCTAGAGCTGCCCCGGTCTACTGCAAGTGCTGTTATTGTGAAGTGGAAACGTCTAGGAGCAACAACAGCTCAGCCGTGAAGTGGTAGGCCGACACAAGCTTACAGAACGGGACCGCCGAGTGCTGAAGCACGTAAAAATCCTCTATCCTCAGTTGCAACACTCACTAACGAGTTCCAAACTACCTCTGCAAGCAACGTCAGCACAACAACTGTTTGTCGAGAGCTTCATGAAATGGGTTTCCATGGCCGAGCAGCCATACACAAGCCTAAGATCACCATGCGCAATGCCAAGCGTCGGCTGGAGTGGTGTAAAGCTCGCCGCCATTGGATTCTGGAGCAGTGGAAACGCGTGCTCTGGAGTGATGAATCACGCTTCACCATCTGGCAGTCCCACGGACGAATCTGGGTTTGGTGGATGCCAGGAGAACGCTACCTGCCCGATTGCATAGTGCCAACTGTAAAGTTTGGTGGAGGAGGAATAATGGTCTGGGACTGTTTTTCATCGTTCGGCCTTTAGTTCCAGTGAAGGGAAATCTTAACACTACAGCATGCAATGACATTCTAGACCATAGGTTCTTAACCATGGGTACCTGTACCCCATGGGGGTACGAAACCTCCAAGCTGGGGTACAAGACACGCCGCCCCAAAACAAATTTCAATTAAAAAATAAGTGTATAACAGTATTTAAATAAAAAAAGGGTTAAAATGTTTTTATTTAAAAATTACAAGTGTTTGGTTTTTTTAAAAATAATAATTTGAATGGAGATTGAATCAATGCAGCTAGACATCTTCTGGTGTTTGCACAACTCAAAACGTTCCCACAGTTAGCAGAGAGACCTCTGGAGATCCTCGTGCCATTTGCGACCATCTATTTGTGCGATACAGGTTTTTCAACACTCCTACACATCAAAACAAAGGCCAGGAACCGTTTGGATGCAGGTGACATGCGTGTGGCTATTTCAAAGAAAGAACCTTGTTTCAGCATCATCATTGATGAAAAACAACAACAAAGAGCCACTAGAAATGTGTCTGTGTGTGCTGTGTGGTATGTTTTTCTACAAAAGTTATTATTGTACTGTAATCTACTTCAACAAAGTGACTTTTCAGCAAACACAATGCATTATGATTGTTTCCATAAATGTGTTTTTTTTTAATGTGTAAATAAAGAAACTTTATTAATCTATTATTGTCGTTTTAAGTCATTTTTGACAGGGGGTACAGGAAAATATTATGAAAACTCAAGGGGTACGGCACTTTAAAAGGTTAAGAACCACTGGTCTAGATGATTGTGTGCTTCCAACTTTGTGGCAACAGTTTGGGGAAGGCCCTTTCCTGTTTCAGTATGACAATTCCCCCGTGCACAAAGCAAAGTCCATACAGAAATGGTTTGTAGAGATCAGTGGGGAAGAACTTGACTGGCCTGCACGGAGCCCTGACCTCAACCCCATCGAACACCTTTGGGATGAATTGGAACGCCGACTGCGAGCCATGTCTAATCACCCAACATCAGTGCCCGACCTCACTTATGCTCTTGTGGCTGAATAGAAGCAAATCTCCACAGCAATGTTCCAACATCTAGTGGAAATCCTTCCCAAAAGAGTGGAGGCTGTTATAGCAGCAAAGGGGGGGACCACCTCCATATTAATGCCCATGATTTTGGAATGAGATGTTCCATTTGGGAGTCCACATATTTTTGGTCAGGTAGTGTATCTCAAAAAGTTGTGGACGGATTCGGACGAAATTTGGCAGAGAGGTAGCATATGTGACAAGGAATGGGAGGTGGGGATAACAAAAGGAAGAGACACTGATAGACAAGACAGATCCGCACAGATTATGGGCGACACATTTAGATCTGAAGAGATGCACACTTTTTCACTCACTCGCTTGCTCATTCCGACCTCGTTTCATGCGCTTCTTTCCAACCTTCTTTCTAGCTTTCCTCTTCGACACTTTCCGGCATTCTTTACCTTTCCGACTTTGACTCACTCTTTCGTATCCTTCGCGACTTTTTCACCCCACACACACTAACACCACACCAAGCCCGACGCACCTTTTCCACAGCCCAGCTATCGCTACACCGCCTCGTCACGAACAAACCTGCCAGCCTCATTTCGCATCTCCGGCCCATATTCCTGCTCGAGCGCACATTCCATCATGTGCAGCCAAAGAATACCAGGTGCCCATAAAATCAGGAAAAACCCAGAAGAGAGCGTGCGTGAGGCAAACCTGAACCAATGGGCGGCTACAATACCAGCCAGGTTGTGGAAGGTGTGTCAGGGAATGTAAACCACCCCTAACTACTTTCTCACATACACACCTCTCTTTCTCACATACATGCTACACTTCTCACCTGTCTTCCCAAATGCTTCAGTCACATTTGGCTCGGCGGCCGTAGGGTCTAAAAAATCTACGGCCACTAGCAATTATAGGGCGGCCGCAGTATTTCCACGGTCACACAATGTAGCAGTCACATATGTTTTTATTTTTCGGGTAGCCGCATGGGGTATTTAGAAATTGTGGAGACCGAAAACGTGGGGGTGCCGTACGGTCTTTGATTTGATGTCGCACGGTGACCTTAGGGCGTCCCTGCGGCGGCCATATAATTTTCAAGGCAGACGCAAGGTAGCCTCAAGGTGCCCGCAAGGCGACCGCAGGGGGGCCCTAAGGCGAACGTGTGGCCAGACGGACGGTAACGAGTGGGTATATATACCAGTTCTTTTTCATATGTATAACAGCACTTACAGTTGTCATGGCTACGGCTTGTCGAATTGCTACGGCCGACCTAGAAATGAAAAAAGTTATAACTCCGCGCTATAATTCCACGGCGACCCCTACGGCCTGTAAAAGATAACCATACGCCCTAGGGCCACCCTGAGGCCACCTCAGAAACTCTGCGGCCGCCGCACGTTTCTGTCAATTTAGGGGGGTACGGCCGCCGTATCCTAGCTGTAGAGCAAATGTGACTGAGGAGTAACTCTCTCACTCTATCATTTCTTTGGGTGTCACGCACCTTTGGTTATAAGTGGAAAGTGATCATTTTAAGGCATCCAATGGCGGGTTTATCATGTAGGTGATAAGTGGGAAATGTACACAGACCTGTAAATTGTGTGAATTGCTTGCATTGCATATCCTTGTGTTTTCCCACCAATTCCCTGTTTGAATCTCAACCGGCATTTCTCCCGCTAATTTATGCTTACCTGTAATAAACGCATGAAAGATTTAGCATTGTGTCTTGACTTATCCTGCTCAGGTTTTGGTTTTACATAGCGCTCCTGGGGGTAATTGGCCCAAGCGGTTAATTGGCCCTTTCAGCAACAATAGGCTGTGGCGCGTAATGGTGGTTCGCTCGGCCAATCACATTTGGTGCGCGACCGCCGGCACGGTTCCCCATATACTTCAGTCATCTTGCCGGTACGGTAAACCAACGTTGGGCGTGACGGTCCGACCAAAGATGAGTGTTGTGGACAGCACCCATGGTCTTTTTATAGAGGTCTTCGGAGTTATCCGGGCCACGTCAATCACAATATTACGGAGCCTGTAAAAAAATCTCTTTCGTTTCTATACATGTTATTCCACCATTAAGTTCGACAAATACAAGTTGAGTGTGGGGTATTTAATTTTGCTTGTTAAAATGTGTATATTAAATTCTTCCAATATGAGGAAAGAAGTTATACTTATACGAGTACATGTCTGACTCTGCTCACCATACTCAGAAACTTGAGCTCGGGTCACGTTGATGTCAACATCCAAACCAGGAAACCGCCCAGATGTGGTTGAGTTGGGAACAACAGGACCTGCGGCATCTTGCCCTCTAGCTGCACCCACAGTTGACTCACTGCGTACATCTTGTCCAAAAGAAAACGGAACAAAATAATTCATACACAAACTCCCCACGCCCAGAAAACCCACCTCACTCTGCACCTCCACCCCGTACAAAACACACCTCACTCTGCACCTCCACCCCGTACAAAACACACCTCACTCTGCACCTCCACCCCGTACAAAACACACCTTACTCTGCACCTCCATCCCCGACAAAACACCTTACTCTGCACCTCCACCCCGTACAAAACACACCTCACTCTGCACCTCCACCCCGTACAAAACACACCTTACTCTGCACCTCCATCCCCGACAAAATACACCTCACTCTGCACCTCCATCCCCTACAAAACACACCTCTCTGTACCTCCATCCCCACAAAACACACCTCTCTGCACCTCCATCCCCACAAAACACACCTCACTCTGCACCTCCATCCCCACAAAACACACCTAACTCTGCACCTCCATCCCCTACAAAACACACCTCACTCTGTACCTCCATCCCCGACAAAACACACCTCACTCTGCACCTCCATCCCCACAAAACACACCTCACTCTGCACCTCTATCCCCGACAAAACACACCTCACTCTGCACCTCCATCCCCACAAAACACACCCCGCCCCGCTTTGACCACCACGACACTGACCCGGCTCCTCACCTGCACTGTGAACATCGTCATTATCTCATCGTCATTAAATCTCACACCCTCATCATCTCCTCACACCCTCATCATCTCCTCACACCCTCATCATCCCCTCACACCCTCATCACCTCCTCACACCCTCATCTTTATCCTCACCGTATGTTCCGCTCCCTCTTAACCGTTTGCTGAGACGTCTGAGCGGACATTGTCGAAACGCCGTCCGGATGAGACATTGTCGCGGCCGCTTGTGCTCCAACTCGACTTCGTTCGCCATGTAGGCCTATAACTATCCGACTAGGCCTCGACTAGAGGAGGCAGGGAGAGGGCGTGGTGGTGCATGGGATTGGGCACAAGGCCGCAACGGGGTGGGAAAAGGTTTCATCAGCAAATAATGAGCTCAGCAAATGGTTCAATTCACCTGTAATGATCATCTCTACAGGTGTTCTCACTGCACCTGTCATGAACATCTCTACAGGTGTTCTCCACATGTCATTAATATCTCTACAGGTGTTCTTATTTCACCTGTCATGAACATCTCTACAGGTGTTCTTCCTTCACCTGTAATGAACATCTGTACAGGTGTTCTTACTTCACCTGTCATGAACATCTCTACAGGTGTTCTTACTTCACATGTCATTAACATAACTACAGGTGTTCTTCACATGTCATTAATATCTCTACAGGTGTTCTTATTTCACCTGTCATGAACATCTCTACAGGTGTTCTTCACATGTCATTAATATCTCTACAGGTGTTCTTATTTCACCTGTCATGAACATCTCTACAGGTGTTCTTCCTTCACCTGTAATGAACATCTGTACAGGTATTCTTACTTCACCTGTCATGAACATCTCTACAGGTGTTCTTACATCACATGTCATTAACATAGCTACAGGTGTTCTTATTTCACCTGTCATGAACATCTCTACAGGTGTTCTTATTTCACCTGTCATGAACATCTCTGCAGGTGTTCTTATTTCACCTGTCATGAACATCTCTACAGGTGTTCTTCCTTCACCTGTAATGAACATCTGTACAGATGTTCTTACTTCACCTGTCATGAACATCTCTACAGGTGTTCTTACTTCACATGTCATTAACATCTCTACAGGTGTTCTTACTTCACATGTCATGAACATCTCTGCAGGTGTTCTTACTTCACATGTCATGAACATCTCTACAGGTGTTCTTACTTCACATGTCATGAACATCTCTACAGGTGTTCTTACTTCACATGTCATTAACATCTCTACAGGTGTTCTTACTTCACATGTCATGAACATCTCTGCAGGTGTTCTTACTTCACATGTCATGAACATCTCTACAGGTGTTCTTACTTCACATGTCATGAACATCTCTACAGGTGTTCTTACTTCACATGTCATTAACGTCTCTACAGGTGTTCTTACTTCACATGTCATGAACATCTCTGCAGGTGTTCTTCCTTCACATGTCATGAACATCTCTACAGGTGTTCTTACTTCACATGTCATGAACATCTCTACAGGTGTTCTTACTTCACATGTCATGAACATCTCTGCAGGTGTTCTTCCTTCACATGTCATGAACATCTCTACAGGTGTTCTTACTTCACCTGTAATGAACATCTCTACAGGTGTTCTTACTTCACCTGTAATGAACATCTGTACAGGTGTTCTTACTTCACATGTCATGAACATCTCTACAGGTGTTCTTATTTCACCTGTAATGATCATCTCTGCACCTCAGAGTTGTGGATTGAAGGATTGTGAGGGGACCTTCCCCCCTAGAAGGGGCTCCGGCCCAACATTGAGGGAGAGGGGAGGGGCCACGCATGTCAGGGTAAGGGGGTGGGCTGGAGCCCAGGAGGAGGGATTGAGGCTGAGGGGTTTCCCGGACTAAACACCACTGGAGTCTGCACCTGCTTGCTAGGCCCGCGACCACCCACCCAGGTAGCCATGCATCTCCTCCCTCTTTCCACGTGCTCTCAAGTGCCAGGATGGAGTGCTGACGGGGTCTGAGAAGGCACGTGATGCCGCTCTGTACCTTTACCAGCTTTGCCGGCACACCTTGTATATTACCTGCTCCATCCGCCCCTTTGCTGCTGTGCCTGATCGGGCCCTAAGGCAAAGGATATTTAAGTATCTCCGATTTGTTTGTTGGTGTCGTGACCACATATGATTGTTCGTGGATGAGCGGTTACATTTATTTATTACGTACTGATTATTTCCCTGCGCTCGCGAAGAGAAAAGCAGGGTTAGGCATTCAGGTGCGTACATACGTACGTGTCTGCATTTTAAAAATTCATTTTCTCGGCAACCGTTTGTCCGATTGACACGAAATTTTCACCATCGGAGCGCCTCCTGTATAATATTTTAATGATAATTATGACGTCATAATTCGACAAGTATAATGCTTCATCCGATCAGTATGAATTTTCTCTGCAACTGTTAGTCTGATGGACACGAAATTTTCACCATTGGACCATCTCCTTCTGTGGGATATTTTAACGATAATTATGACATCATAGGTCACACGGTGCATGCGCCATCTTGGAAAAAACGAAAAATGTTGCACCTCTATATCTCCAAAACCACTCCATGGAAAAAATTGAAACATGGCTCATTGTAAAGAACTACATATAGGGAATAAGTGTTGTTAACGGTGACGTCATTTCTGCCTTAATTATGACGTCATAATTCGACAAGTACAACGCTTGATCTGATCAGTGTAGTGAAATCGTATTCGTACTGAACCCGGGGTGATGCTCGCTGCTCGTTGACACCGCTAGGGGCGTGACTATAAGACCCGCTGCTGCGGACGGTGCTCCGAGACTTCTCCTGTGACACGTTACATCTGGTAGACTCGCTAACGGTACGCCAGCATAGAATATTCAGCTTGCTTGCATTGAATGTTATGAATGGTCCCATGTGATGCCACATCGTATACTTATTGCATTTCCTGCATTACAGGATGATGTCATGATCTAAATGGAATTAAACCACAAGTTGGACTAAAGTTGTGTGGACCTGATTGGTTTTCCACAACACTTAATTCCATTTATATCTACCGACATGGCTGGCAACAAGCCGCTGGCGGTTGCCATATTCTGCGCCAACCCGCAAGCCCCGGATGGTGGCTTGCAACTGAAGCACTGGCTCAGAACATTGGAGAATCATTTCGAGGAGCCTGAGACCGTGCCGACGGCTGCCGCGAAGCTAGCAACGCTTCATTCAAAAATCGACTACAAGGTGTACAATTCCATCGCTCAATTCGCGACATATGACCTCTCGATCGCGGAGCTCAAACGGCTGTACATAAAGGAAAAAAGCCCGGTGTATGCACGATATTTGCTGCTAACGCGACGTCAGCAACCCAACGAGGCGATGGACCACTACGCCCAGGAGCGCCGGCAGCTCTTGCTGGACAGCATCAAGGAGCCACAGACTCCCGCGCAGTCTCAGGATGATCTTCTTTTAGATGCCTTTATTGCAGGGGTCTCCTCCCAGGAACTAAGGCTCAAGCTCCTAGAGAAGACCGACCTGACCTTCACTACGGCACTCGAGCAAGGGAAAGTATACACCAAAGCGCGGATGCAATCGAACACCTATGATCGCACGCGCCTCTTGGCGGGCACTACACTACACGCCCGGCCGGAGAGTGCTACCGCCGAGGACGCGGACCTGCTCGCGGAACTCCGAGATGCTCCGGAGGAAGACCCAGTCCTGACGGCTGCCGCTACGGCCAGACCCAAGGCCTTACGCGGGGCCGCATGCTTTTTCTGTGGGGGGCCACGTCATGCCCGGCCCGTGTGTCCGGCACGAGACGCTATATGCCATTTGTGCTCGCAAAAGGGACATTACGCGAAAGTGTGCAGGAAAACGGCACGCGGCTCGCGGCTCATTGAATCGCGCGGTCGCGGCGACCTTGAATGGGCTCATTGCGGAGCCTGCGAGCCGAGCCCGAAACCCGGCGCCTTACCCGTCTTCGAAGGGGAGGGCCCCTCTCTGCGGGCCCCTGGGCGCTCAGACATCCTTGGCGGGCGTCACCGGACAGCCACCACAGTCTCATCCTCAATCGGGCACGAAGTACGTGTCCTTGACCAAACTCCGGGCCACGCAAGGGGCTTTGAAGCCTCGCCAAGCCCCAGCGGAACGTTCTCCTCGTGTCGTCCACGAGCTAACGGTGGCCCTCACCCCGGAAAAGGCGATTTCGAATACTACGGAGGCCTTTTCCTGCCAAAAGTGTCAAAAGGCGTTTTCAAATACTACGGAGGCCTTTTCCCGTCAGAATTGTCCGATTTTGAATCGCGAAACACCGGAATGCTTGGGAAAGCCCTCTGATGGCATTAATGGATTCCCCATGGACAACGCATACTCCGGCCACGACCGCAAAACTGCTGCTGGCATAGGATCCACCCGCGAGGCTTGTCCGACCCATTCGGGGGGTTCAGTCCCACTCCCAGCAGCCTCGTCCGGCCTGGCTCAAGCCCTTATTCCCCTCATGGTCGAAGGCCATTGTGTTCGGGCCTTGGTGGATACAGGGTCTACGGATAGTTTTATCGACCAGCGACTTGTGCTCAGGCATGGATGGCAGATCTGGAGGTCTACGAGACGGATCTTCATGGCTTCCCAGGGGCTTCGACTCAGCACGAAGGGGGAATGCCGATTGAAACTCGTGCTAAAGGGACGGGTTTTTCCTGATGTACACCTTATGGTTTTACCCGCTTTATGTGCTGATATTCTGTTAGGACACGATTTTCTTAAACTGCATGGACGTCTGGTAATGGAGTTTGGTGGGCCTGACATGCTTGTTGTGGGGGCGGACGACGCGCTTGCGGTGTGCGCCCTAGCGAAAATGGACATCCAGCCGCTTTCGCTGTTCCCCAATCTAACCTCCGACTGTACCCCTGTCACGGTGAAATCACGGCACTACTCTCGCGCAGACATGCAATTCATTGCGGACGAAACGGCTCAGCTCTTGAAAGACGGCATCATAGAACCTAGCAGGTCGCCGTGGCGCGCCCAGGTCTTGGTGGTGCGCAGCGAGGCCCACCGCAGACGCATGGTAATCGACTATTCCCAAACGATTAACCGCTTTACACAGCTGGATGCCTACCCCCTTCCGGGGATGGACGCGCTGGTGCAACAGGTGTCCCAGTATTCGGTCTATAGCACTCTCGATCTCCGTAGTGCGTACCACCAGATCCCTATCTCTAGGGCGGATCGTATCTATACCGCTTTTGAGTCGGGGCAGCGGTTGTACCAATTTACTCGATTGCCTTTTGGGGTAACGAACGGGGTCTCTTGTTTCCAGAGGGCCATGGATGACCTCATTGCGTGGGAGCACTTAACCGATGTTTTCGTCTACCTCGATAATCTTACGGTTTGTGGATATGACCATGGGCACCATGATGCTAATCTGAAGCGCTTCCTTGAGGTCGCGCAGAGGTATCACTTAACTATGAACGAGGATAAGTGCCAATACTCCCTACGCATGATAGATCTTCTGGGGTACACCGTGACCCATGGCTCTGTCGCTCCGGATAAGGAGCGTCTGCGACCTTTGCTCGACATGGCCCCTCCCTGTGATCGGGCGTCCCTGAAGCGCGGCCTCGGGCTATTCGCCCATTACTCCAAATGGGTGCAAAATTTCTCCGCGAAACTTCGCCCCCTCGTGGCCTGTGACACCTTCCCACTGAGTCCGGCCGCATTGGCGGCCTTTGAAGGCCTTAAGGCCGACATCGCCCGAGCCGCCGTGGCGACAATCGACGAGAGCGGATCTTTTGTCCTCGAAAGTGACGCCTCGGATCAGGCCATCGCGGCGACCCTCTCCCAAGGGGTGCGTCCCGTGGCTTTCTTTTCACGGACTCTTACCACCGCTGAGCGGAGACACTCGTCCGTCGAAAAGGAAGCGTATGCGATCGTCGAGTCTATTCGGCGATGGCGCCCGTACTTACTCGGGCGGTGCTTCCAAATCATCACGGACCAGCAAAGCGTTGCGTTCATGTACGACACCTTACACGCCCAGCGCATTAAGAATGAGAAAATCACTCGCTGGCGTATCGAACTCACCGACTTCTGTTACACCATCACATATCGCCCGGGGAAGGATAACCGGGCCGCCGATGCCTTATCACGACCGGCTACATGCGCGGGTATCACCTCTTTGGAGGGCCTACGTGTGCTGCATGCCACTGCGGGCCATCCCGGCGTAACGCGTTTCACTCATTTTGTGCGGCGTGGCAATCTCCCATACTCGATTGACGATATCCGCCGTATCTGTCGCGACTGCGCTATCTGCGCGGAAATCAAACCGCGTTTCTATAACCCTCCCATGGGGACTCTGGTTAAGGCTACGCGGCCGTGGGAACGCTTGGCGATGGATTTCAAGGGCCCATTGCCGGTGTCGAGCAGCTCTCGCTATCTGCTCACTATCGTCGATGAGTACTCGCGATTCCCCTTTGCTTATACGTGCGCGGACATGACTGCTGCCACGGTGATGCGATGCTTACAGAACTTGTTCTCAATGTTCGGGTACCTGGCCTATGTCCATACCGACCGGGGTGCGGTCTTCTTGTCTCAGGAGGTGCATGGCTATCTGCTCCAAAATAACATTGCTTCTAGTTACACCACGCCGTACAGACCCCAGGCTAATGGGCAGATCGAACGCTTCAACGGGATTATCTGGAGGGCCATCATGCTCAACCTCCGGACCCTCGGCCGGGGCCTCGATAAATGGGCTTGGTCGCTACCTGCGGCGTTGAACTCGATCAGGGCTCTCCTGTGTACGGCAACCAACCAAACTCCCCACGAGCGACTTTTCCACCACCCCAGGAGCACGGGGTGTATACGGTCTTTGCCCATTTGGCTCGCTGGGCCCGGACCGACCTACCTTAAACGGGCGGTTCGCGCGAGCAAGTACGACCCCCTAGTGGACAAAGTGCAGATTCTCCAGGCTAATCCTGAGCATGCTCGTGTGATGACGGCTGATGGCCGTGAGACTACTGTCTCCGTCCGTCACCTTGCCCCTTGCGGGGTCGCCGACCTGAGTAGGGAATCGGACGGACCGATCGAACCCATCTATGAGACTATGGCCTCTCCCGACGCTCCCATCGCCGAAAGTCTACCGACCCTCCCCTCACCGGGTCTACCTGGGCCCGACGACTTGGAGTTACCCCCTTCGTCACCCGACCCTGATGGCGCCTCCGACGCCGGGGACACAGGGATACGTGATGCCGTACCCGGGGAATTTCGGACGCGTGCTGGCAGAGAAATTCGCCGCCCGGCCCGATACGGTTGGGTCGACTGATGTTCCGCACCCTGTTCGTGCTGACGCTCGCTCGCTTCTCGCCGCACCGCCGTATAATTCTGACGGGGGGGAGAATGTAGTGAAATCGTATTCGTACTGAACCCGGGGTGATGCTCACTGCTCGTTGACACCGCTAGGGGCGTGACTATAAGACCCGCTGCTGCGGACGGTGCTCCGAGACTTCTCCTGTGACACGTTACATCTGGTAGACTCGCTAACGGTACGCCAGCATAGAATATTCAGCTTGCTTGCATTGAATGTTATGAATGGTCCCATGTGATGCCACATCGTATACTTATTGCATTTCCTGCATTACAGGATGATGTCATGATCTAAATGGAATTAAACCACAAGTTGGACTAAAGTTGTGTGGACCTGATTGGTTTTCCACAACAATCAGTATGAAAATATTTTCTCTGCAACTGTTAGTCCGATGGACACGAAATTTTCACCATAGGAGCACCTCCTCCTGTAGAATATGTGAATGATAATTATGACGTCATGATTCGACAGGGCCAACACTTTGTCTGATCAGTTTGAAATATATTGAGCATGATCTACACAACAATTATATTAGAGAATATAAATTAATGATGTCATCGCTCACATGGTCTGGCAGCCGTGTTGGATCAAATAAAAAACCCTTCAAAAACAGAAGCGTTAGCTCGCACCAAGTTGACTGTGCAGGGTAAGTATTCTATGAATACCATATAGTTTGTTCTCGTTTTGATCCCTTCTGTCTCTTTCCCCTCACCCCTCCCCCTTCTGTGCATCAGCTTTGTTAAATATACCTTGTCTGTGGTGAATTCTGGTTGTTGTAGTTCTCCTGTGATGATCAATAAAGGCTGTTGAGGGTCAATTAACTACCTGAGTCAACACCGTACCTCCCCTGGATGACATCTCACATCATATGTCAGGCTTGCTCGGCCTCATTTGTATACAATGCGACCGGTGCGGCAACTCATCAGCATGACTACCAATTTGCACGGTATCGTGGCTTCTTGACACATGATCCGGTGAGGAAGTCCCTGAAGCTATCGACCGTTGTGGTTGCGTTGATAAGTCGCATCGGACTCATACCGGGCAAACTGGAGCGAACGATGACCATAACAATATGAAGTGTTGTAAAGTACACATCTTGCCAGACTCAAATTTGAAAAATCTCATCTACATTAACGATATACTGCACTACACTACCAAAACTATCGCTGCACTTACACTACATTGGGACAATACACACAAACGATTGCTACGGAACCAGGGTTCGGAGTTCACCACGAGGGGGACTTCTCGGACTTTCCCCGACCTTCAGACCGGCAGAGCAACTAGGGACGCTGATTAATACCTCCAAACATGGCAGGGTCATCTCTATTTTACAAATGCAGTACATTTCTGGTTGTTTGGTGGTGCCAATTGGGTATACAGTGCCTTCGGAAAGTATTCAAACCCTTGACTTTTTCACAATTTGTTGTGTTACAGCCTAAATTTTAAATGGATTAAATTAAGATTTTTGGTCACTGATCTACACGTAGTACCCCATAATGTCAGTGGAATTTGTTTTTTAGAAATTCCTACAAAATAATTAAGAAGAAAACAAATACAGATACATTCAAAGTCAAAAAGCCAAATAATTAAATGTCCTCCAGAGCGGCATTGCCGGGGCGCCTTAGGCGCCTCCGGCGCCCGGCAATACCGCAGTGCAGCTCATAGACTGTATTTGGAGGGAGAGGTGCACAATAATTGATTGGTTAATTGCATAATTAAAATCAATAAAAGATTGTCATAAAATATTTTCTTAATCAATTGGCTAATAGCATAATTAAACCACTAGTGCTTCATTCCGAAGATGTATCTTTTAGAAATTTAATTAAATAAGTCATTCATAATTAATTTATTAATCAATAAATAATAATTAATCGATTAAATAATTAATCAATAAATCAAAAAAACCCTTTACAGCCAAATCACTTGGTCATTGTCATGTCCAAATATCAGCTTTCTAACTCAAAAGGTGCCTGATATATTGCCCAGATGAGAAAGAAAATAAATTAGTTCTGAATTAATTGATAAATAATTAAGTAACTAATTAATTAATTGATTAATCAAAAAACAAAAAATACCGTTTTGCCAAAGCCCTTGCTCACTATTGTGCTGAATGTCAGCGTCCGAGATCGAAGGATGGCTGAGATATCGCCCGGGCAAACAAGAAAGAAAACAAACAACCAGAGTGAAAACTGAGTACTCCCTTTCAGCGTGCGTCACTGCCGAGCCCCCTTCGGTGCCCGGCAATGACGTTATGCAGTGCCTGGAGATGGCATAGGAAAGGAGCGGTGTACAAAACAGAAATACTCATTTACATTAAAGCATTCAACCCCCTGAATCAGATGTATGCCTCGACACAATCCTGTCTCTGAGCTCTGCAGGCAGTTCCTTGGACTTAATGGTAGAGTTTCTGCTCTGACATGCACTGTCAACTGTGGAACCTTATATAGAAAGGTGTGTTTCTTTCTAAATCATGTTCAGTCAATTGAATTGGCCACAGGTGAACTCCAATCACGTTGTAGAGACATCTCAAGAATGATCAAAGGAAATTGGAGCTCAATTTGGAGTGTCATCGGCCAATAGGAAGGGGGTTGAATACTTATTGACTTAAGACATTTCAGCTTTTCATTTTTAATTATTTTTTAAAGATTTCTAAAAAACAAATTCCACTTTGACATCATGGGATATTATGTGAAGATCAGTGACAAAAAATCCCTCAATTTAATACATTTTAAATTCAGGCTGTAACACAACAAAATGTCAAGGGGTGTGAATACTTTCTGAAGGCCCTGTATGTATCCTCTATGCATACCCGTGTATATATTTTTTACGTACAGTCGAGCGGAACCGTGAGTGCACGCTGGCTGATGGTAAAGGGATCAGTGGGGTAAAACGTCCCATCTATCTGTTTGTACACACTAGATCGAGGCAATGAAGGGAGATGAGACAAAAATGTGCAGGAGGGAAAACCATTTTCCAAAGAAAAAGCACATATTTACAAACACATCAAACAACCTATCAGGAAAGGCACAGAAGAGCATATCTTACCCGGAGCACTTGTTTTCTTATTATGCCGTCTTGCTTATTTATTTATACACAGGACATGGCGCCAACATAATCATTCTGGTGAAATAGAGAGAGGAGATAAAGAGGATAAAGAGGTGGGGCGAGGTATTTTGGTGGCCTCTGACTTGGAACGACGTGTGCCAATCTCGCAATGAGAAGAAGAAGAAGAATCTCGTCTCTATCTGTTGCAGCCCATCCCAGCTATAGCATAGCGCGGCCCGACCCACCTATAGCATGGCTCGTCCCTGCTATAGCGCGGCCCATCCCAGCTATAGCATGGCCCGTCCCAGCTATAGCGCAGCCCGTCCCAGCGATAGCGCAGCCCGTCCCAGCGATAGCGCAGCCCGTCCCAGCGATAGCGCAGCCCGTCCCAGCGATAGCGCAGCCCGTCCCAGCGATAGCGCAGCCCGTCCCAGCTATAGCGCAGCCCGTCCCAGCTATAGCACAGCCCGTCCCAGCGATAGCGCGGCCCGTCCCAGCTATAGCGCAGCCCATCCCAGCTATAGCACAGCCCGTCCCAGCTATAGCGCAGCCCATCCCAGCTATAGCGCAGCCCATCCCAGCTATAGCGCAGCCCATCCCAGCTATAGCGCAGCCCATCCCAGCTATAGCACAGCCCGTCCCAGCTATAGCGCAGCCCATCCCAGCTATAGCACAGCCCATCCCAGCTATAGCACAGCCCGTCCCAGCTATAGCGCAGCCCGTCCCAGCTATAGCGCAGCCCATCCCAGCTATAGCGCAGCCCATCCCGGCTATAGCACAGCCCATCCCAGCGATAGCGTGGCCCGTCCCACCTATAGCATGGCTCATCCCTGCTATAGCGCGGCCAGTCCTAGCTATAGCGCAGCCCATCCCAGCAAAAGCGCAGCCCGTCCCAGCTATAGCGCAGCCCGTCCCAGCGATAGCGCGGCTCATCCCACCTATAGCATGGCTCGTCCCTGCTATAGCGTGGCCCGTCCCAGCTATAGCACGGCCCGTCCTAGATGAGGACGAGACGACTGGAAGTAAGCTGTAACACGTGCCCTTTTGTGGTTTGTTTTCAACGTATCCAATCAGGTGACTGTTTTCGCGAAGGGTGCACAAACCGGAAGTTACTAGTTCCACGGGCGGCGATACAAACATTTAGTATTATTTTTCATAAAACTTTATATTGTTAGAAAGAGAATTACTTATAGCTTGTCGTAAAGTAAAATTTTAAGGATCAGACAAGAATTAAGCGAGTTATGATCAAATAACCTTCACCGTTTCCATAATTTCCAGCTGTAACACGTGCCCTTTTGTGGTTTGTTTTCAACGTATCCAATCACGTGACTGTTGTCGCGAAGGGTGCACTAACCGGAAGTTACGTAGTTCTGCGGGCGCCGAAAGTGCCGACGGTCCCAGCTATAGCGCGGCCCGTCCCAGCTATAGCGTGGCCCGCCCTAGCTATAGTGCGGCCCATCCCAGCGATAGCGCGGCCCATCCCAGTGATAGCCCAGCCCGTCCCAGTGATAGCCCAGCCCGTCCCAGGGTCTGTCCCAGTGATATCGCAGCCCATCCCAGCGATAGCGCAGCCCATCCCAGCGATAGCGCAGCCCATCCCAGCGATAGCGCAGCCCGTCCCAGCGATAGTGCAGCCCGTCCCAGGGCCCATCCTAGTGACAGCGCATCCCGTCCCAGCGATAGCGCAGCCCATCCCAGCGATAGCGCAGCCCATCCCAGCGATAGTGCAGCCCGTCCCAGTGATAGCGCTGCCCGTCCCAGCGATAGCGCATCCCGTCCCAGGGCCCGCCCCCGCAATAGCGCAACCCGTCCCAGCGATAGCGCAGCCCATCCCAGCGATAGCGCAGCCCGTCCCAGCGATAGCACAGCCGGCCCCATGGCCCGTCCCAGCGAGAGTGCAGCCCGTCCCAGTGATAGCGCGGCCCGTCCCAGTGAGAGCGCGGCCTGTCGCAGTGATAGCGCAGCCTGTCCCAGCGATAGCGCAGCCCGTCCCAACGATAGCGCAGCCCGTCCCAGTGATAGAGCAGCCCGTCCCAGTGATAGAGCAGCCCGTCCCAGTGATAGCGCAGCCCATCCCAGCAATAGAGCAGCCCGTCCCAGGGCACGTCCCAGCGATAGCGCAGCCAGTCCCAGTGATAGCCTAGCCCGTCCCAGGGCCCGTCCCAGTGATAGTGCAGCCCGTCCCAGCGATAGCGCAGCCTGTCCCAGTGATAGCGCAGCCCATCCCAGCTATAGCGCAGCCCGTCCCAGCGATAGTGCAGCCCGTCCCAGGGCCCATCCCAGTGACAGCGCATCCCGTCCCGGCGATAGCGCAGCCCATCCCAGTGATAGCGCTGGCCGCCCCAGCGATAGCGCATCCCGTCCCAGGGCCCACCCCAGCAATAGCGCAACCTGTCCCAGCAATAGCGCAGCCCGTCCCAGCGATAGCGCAGCCCGTCCCAGCGATAGCGCAGCCCGTCCCAGCGATAGCGCAGCCCATCCCAGCGATAGCGCAGCCCGTCCCAGCGATAGCGCAGCCCATCCCAGCGATAGCGCAGCCCGTCCCAGCTATAGCGCAGCCTGTCCCAGCTATAGCGCAGCCCATCCCAGCTATAGCACAGCCCGTCCCAGCGATAGCGCGGCCCGTCCCAGCTATAGCGCAGCCCATCCCAGCTAGAGCACAGCCCGTCCCAGCTATAGCGCAGCCCATCCCAGCTATAGCGCAGCCCATCCCAGCTATAGCACAGCCCATCCCAGCGATAGCGCGGCCCGTCCCACCTATAGCATGGCTCATCCCTGCTATAGCGCGGCCAGTCCTAGCTATAGCGCAGCCCATCCCAGCAAAAGCGCAGCCCGTCCCAGCTATAGCGCAGCCCGTCCCAGCGATAGCGCGGCTCATCCCACCTATAGCATGGCTCGTCCCTGCTATAGCGTGGCCCGTCCCAGCTATAGCACGGCCCGTCCTAGATGAGGACGAGACGACTGGAAGTAAGCTGTAACACGTGCCCTTTTGTGGTTTGTTTTCAACGTATCCAATCAGGTGACTGTTTTCGCGAAGGGTGCACAAACCGGAAGTTACTAGTTCCACGGGCGGCGATACAAACATTTAGTATTATTTTTCATAAAACTTTATATTGTTAGAAAGAGAATTACTTATAGCTTGTCGTAAAGTAAAATTTTAAGGATCAGACAAGAATTAAGCGAGTTATGATCAAATAACCTTCACCGTTTCCATAATTTCCAGCTGTAACACGTGCCCTTTTGTGGTTTGTTTTCAACGTATCCAATCACGTGACTGTTGTCGCGAAGGGTGCACTAACCGGAAGTTACGTAGTTCTGCGGGCGCCGAAAGTGCCGACGGTCCCAGCTATAGCGCGGCCCGTCCCAGCTATAGCGTGGCCCGCCCTAGCTATAGTGCGGCCCATCCCAGCGATAGCGCGGCCCATCCCAGTGATAGCCCAGCCCGTCCCAGTGATAGCCCAGCCCGTCCCAGGGTCTGTCCCAGTGATATCGCAGCCCATCCCAGCGATAGCGCAGCCCATCCCAGCGATAGCGCAGCCCATCCCAGCGATAGCGCAGCCCGTCCCAGCGATAGTGCAGCCCGTCCCAGGGCCCATCCTAGTGACAGCGCATCCCGTCCCAGCGATAGCGCAGCCCATCCCAGCGATAGCGCAGCCCATCCCAGCGATAGTGCAGCCCGTCCCAGTGATAGCGCTGCCCGTCCCAGCGATAGCGCATCCCGTCCCAGGGCCCGCCCCCGCAATAGCGCAACCCGTCCCAGCGATAGCGCAGCCCATCCCAGCGATAGCGCAGCCCGTCCCAGCGATAGCACAGCCGGCCCCATGGCCCGTCCCAGCGAGAGTGCAGCCCGTCCCAGTGATAGCGCGGCCCGTCCCAGTGAGAGCGCGGCCTGTCGCAGTGATAGCGCAGCCTGTGCCAGCGATAGCGCAGCCCGTCCCAACGATAGCGCAGCCCGTCCCAGTGATAGAGCAGCCCGTCCCAGTGATAGAGCAGCCCGTCCCAGTGATAGCGCAGCCCATCCCAGCAATAGAGCAGCCCGTCCCAGGGCACGTCCCAGCGATAGCGCAGCCAGTCCCAGTGATAGCCTAGCCCGTCCCAGGGCCCGTCCCAGTGATAGTGCAGCCCGTCCCAGCGATAGCGCAGCCTGTCCCAGTGATAGCGCAGCCCATCCCAGCTATAGCGCAGCCCGTCCCAGCGATAGTGCAGCCCGTCCCAGGGCCCATCCCAGTGACAGCGCATCCCGTCCCGGCGATAGCGCAGCCCATCCCAGTGATAGCGCTGGCCGCCCCAGCGATAGCGCATCCCGTCCCAGGGCCCACCCCAGCAATAGCGCAACCTGTCCCAGCAATAGCGCAGCCCGTCCCAGCGATAGCGCAGCCCGTCCCAGCGAGAGCGCAGCCCGTCCCAGCGATAGCGCAGCCCATCACAGCGATAGCGCAGCCGGTCCCAGCGATAGCGCAGCCGGTCCCAGCGATAGCGCAGCCCGTCCCAGCGATAGCGCAGCCCGTCCCAGCGATAGCGCAGCCTGTCCCATTGATAGTGCAGCCCGTCCCAGTGATGGCGCAGCCCATCCCAGTGATGGCGCAGCCCGTCCCAGTGACGGCGCAGCCCGTCCCAGGGCCCGTCCCAGCGATAGCGCAGCCCGTCCCAGCGATAGTGCAGCCCTTCCCAGCGATAGCCCAGCCCGTCCCAGCGATAGTGCAGTCCGTCCCTGCGATAGCGCAGCCCATCACAGCGATAGCGCAGCTGGTCCCAGCGATAGCGCAGCCGGTCCCAGCGATAGCGCAGCCCGTCCCAGCGATAGCGCAGCCCGTCCCAGCGATAGCGCAGCCCATCCCAGCGATAGCGCAGCCCGTCCCATTGATAGTGCAGCCCATCCCAGTGATGGCGCAGCCCATCCCAGTGATGGCGCAGCCCGTCCCAGTGACGGAGCAGCCCGTCCCAGAGCCCGTCCCAGTGATAGCGCAGCCCGTCCCAGCGATAGTGCAGCCCTTCCCAGCGATAGCCCAGCCCGTCCCAGCGATAGTGCAGTCCGTCCCTGCGATAGCACAGCCCATCCCAGCGATAGCGCAGCCCGTCCCAGCGATAGCACAGCCCGTCCCAGCGATAGCGCAGCCCGTCCCAGCGATAGCGCAGCCCGTCCCAGCGATAGCGCAGCCCGTCCCAGCGATAGCGCAGCGCATCCCAGCGATAGTGCAGACCATCTCAGCGATAGTGCAGACCGTCCCAGGGCCCGTCCCAGCGCTAGCGCAGCCCATCCCAGCTATAGCGCAGCCCATCCCAGCTATAGCGCAGCCCATCCCAGCGATAATGCAGCCCGTTCCAGCAATAGCGCAGCCCGTCCCAGCGATACGATAGCGCAGCCCGTCCCAGCTATAGCACAGCCTGTCCCAGCGATAGCGCAGCCCGTCCCAGGGCCCACCCCAGCGATAGCGCAGCCCATCCCAGCAATAGCGCAGCCCGTCCCAGCGATAGCGCAGCCCGTCCCAGCGATAGCGCAGCCCATCCCAGCGACAGCGCAGCCCGTCCCAGCGATAGCGCAGCCCATCCCAGCGATAGCGCAGCCCGTCCCATTGATAGTGCAGCCCATCCCAGTGATGGCGCAGCCCATCCCAGTGATGGCGCAGCCCGTCCCAGTGACGGAGCAGCCCGTCCCAGAGCCCGTCCCAGTGATAGCGCAGCCCGTCCCAGCGATAGTGCAGCCCTTCCCAGCGATAGCCCAGCCCGTCCCAGCGATAGTGCAGTCCGTCCCTGCGATAGCACAGCCCATCCCAGCGATAGCGCAGCCCGTCCCAGCGATAGCACAGCCCGTCCCAGCGATAGCGCAGCCCGTCCCAGCGATAGCGCAGCCCGTCCCAGCGATAGCGCAGCCCGTCCCAGCGATAGCGCAGCGCATCCCAGCGATAGTGCAGACCATCTCAGCGATAGTGCAGACCGTCCCAGGGCCCGTCCCAGCGCTAGCGCAGCCCATCCCAGCTATAGCGCAGCCCATCCCAGCTATAGCGCAGCCCATCCCAGCGATAATGCAGCCCGTTCCAGCAATAGCGCAGCCCGTCCCAGCGATACGATAGCGCAGCCCGTCCCAGCTATAGCACAGCCTGTCCCAGCGATAGCGCATCCCGTCCCAGGGCCCACCCCAGCGATAGCGCAGCCCATCCCAGCAATAGCGCAGCCCGTCCCAGCGATAGCGCAGCCCGTCCCAGCGATAGCGCAGCCCATCCCAGCGACAGCGCAGCCCGTCCCAGCGACAGCGCAGCCCGTCCCAGTGACAGCACAGCCCGTCCCAGCGATAGCACAGCCCATCCCAGCGATAGCGCAGCCCGTCCCAGCGATAGCGCAGCCCGTCCCATTGATAGCACAGCCTGTCCCATTGATAGCGCAGCCCATCCCAGTGATAGCGCAGCCCTTCCCACTGATAACGCAGCCCATCCCAGTGACAGCGCAGCCCGTCACAGGGCCCGTCCCAGCGATAGCGCAGCCCGTCCCAGCAATAGCGCAGCCCGTCCCAGCGATAGTGCAGCCCGTCCCTGCGATAGCACAGCCCTTCCCAGCGATAGCGCAGCCCGTCCCAGCGATAGTGCAGCCCGTCCCAGCGATAGCACAGCCCGCCCCAGCGATAGCGCAGCCCTTCCCAGCGATAGCGCAGCCCGTCTCAGGGCCCGTCTCAGTGATAGCGCAGCCCATCCCGCAATAGCGCAGCCCGACCCAGGGCCCGTCCCAGCGATAGCGCAGCCCGCCCCAGCGATAGTGCAGCCTGTCCCAGGGCCCGTCCCACTCATCCCAGCGATAGCGCAGCCCGTCCCAGCGATAGCGCAGCCCAGCGCAGCCCGTCCCACAGCCCGTCCCAGCGATAGCGCAGCCCGTCCCAGCGATAGCGCAGCCCATCCCAGGGACCGTCCCAGCGATAGCACAGCCCATCCCAGTCATAGCGCAGCCCGTCCCACCGATAGCGCAGCCCGTCCCACCGATAGCGCAGCCCGTCCCAGGGCCCGTCCCAGTGATAGCGCAGCCCATCCCAGGGCCCGTCCCACTCATCCCAGGGATAGCGCAGCCCGTCCCAGCGATAGCGCAGCCCAGCGCAGCCCGTCCCACAGCCCGTCCCAGCGATAGCGCAGCCCATCCCAGCGATAGCACAGCCCATCCCAGGGCCCGTCCCAGCGATAGCACAGCCCGTCCCAGCGATAGCACAGCCCATCCCAGTCATAGCGCAGCCCGTCCCAGCGATAGCACAGCCCATCCCAGCGATAGCGCAGCCCGTCCCAGCGATAGCGCAGCGCGTCCCAGCGATAGCGCAGACCATCCCAGCGATAGCGCAGACCGTCCCAGGGCCCGTCCCAGCGATAGTGCAGACCGTCCCAGGGCCCATCCTAGCGATAGCGCAGCCCATCCCAGCCATAGCGCAGCCCATCCCAGCGATAGCGCAGCCCATTCCAGCAATAGCGCAGCCCGTCCCAGCGATACGATAGCGCAGCCCATCCCAGCTATAGCACAGCCTGTCCCAGCGATGGCGCAGCCCGTCCCAGCGATGGCGCAGCCCATCCCAGCGATAGCGCAGCCCGTCCCAGCGATAGCGCAGCCCGGCCCAGCGATAGCGCAGCCCGTCCCAGCGATAGCGCAGCCCGTCCCAGCGATAGCGCAACCCGTCCCAGCTATAGCGCATCCCGGCCCAGCGATAGTGCAGCCCGTCCCAGCGATAGCGCAGCCTGTCCCAGCTATAGCGCAGCCCATCCCAGCGATAGCGCAGCCCGTCCCAGTGATAGCGCAGCCTGTCCCAGCGATAGCGCAGCCCGTCCCAGCGATAGTGCAGCCCGTCACAGCGATAGCGCAGCCCGTCCCAGCTATAGCGCAGCCCGTCCCAGCGATAGCGCAGCCCATTCCAGCGATAGCGCAGCCCATCCCAGCGATAGCGCAGCTCGTCCCAGGACCCGTCCCAGCGATAGCGCAGCCCGTCCCAGGGCCCGTCCCAGCGATAGTGCAGCCCGTCCCAGGGCCCGTCCCAGCGATAGCGCAGCCCATCCCAGGGCCCGTCCCAGCGATAGCACAGCCCATCCCAGTCATAGCGCAGCCGTCCCACCGATAGCGCAGCCCGTCCCAGGGCCCGTCCCAGTGATAGCGCAGCCCATCCCAGGGCCCGTCCCACTCATCCCAGGGATAGCGCAGCCCGTCCCAGCGATAGCGCAGCCCAGCGCAGCCCGTCCCACAGCCCGTCCCAGCGATAGCGCAGCCCATCCCAGCGATAGCGCAGCCCATCCCAGGGCCCATCCCAGTGATAGCACAGCCCGTCCCAGCGATAGCACAGCCCATCCCAGTCATAGCGCAGCCTGTCCCAGCGACAGCACAGCCCGTCCCAGCGATAGCACAGCCCATCCCAGCGATAGCGCAGCCCGTCCCAGCGATAGCGCAGCGCGTCCCAGCGATAGCGCAGACCATCCCAGCGATAGTGCAGACCGTCCCAGGGCCCGTCCCAGCGATAGTGCAGACCGTCCCAGGGCCCATCCCAGCGATAGCGCAGCCCATCCCAGCCATAGCGCAGCCCATCCCAGCGATAGCGCAGCCCATTCCAGCAATAGCGCAGCCCGTCCCAGCGATACGATAGCGCAGCCCATCCCAGCTATAGCACAGCCTGTCCCAGCGATGGCGCAGCCCGTCCCAGCGATGGCGCAGCCCGTCCCAGCGATAGCGCAGCCCGTCCCAGCGATAGTGCAGCCCGTCACAGCGATAGCGCAGCCCGTCCCAGCGGTAGCGCAGCCCATTCCAGCGATAGCGCAGCCCATCCCAGCGATAGCGCAGCTCGTCCCAGGACCCGTCCCAGCGATAGCGCAGCCCGTCCCAGGGCCCGTCCCAGCGATAGTGCAGCCCGTCCCAGGGCCCGTCCCAGCGATAGCGCAGCCCATCCCAGGGCCCATCCCAGCGATAGCGCAGCCCGTCCCAGCGATTGCGCAGCCCGTCCCAGGGCCCGTCCCAGCGATAGTGCAGCCCGTCCCAGGGCCCGTCCCAGCGATAGCGCAGCCCATCCCAGGGCCCATCCCAGCGATAGTGCAGCCCGTCCTAGGGCCCGTCCCAGCGATAGCGCAGCCCCTCCTAGGGCCCGTCCCAGTGTTAGCACAGCCCATCCCAGGGCCCGTCCCAGCGATAGTGCAGCCCGTCCCAGCGATAGCGCAGCCTGTCCCAGGGCCCGTCCCGGCGATAGCGCAGCCCATCCCAGCAATAGCGCAGCCCATCCCAGGGCCCGTCCCAGCGATAGCGCAGCCCGTCCCAGTGATAGCACAGCCCGTCCCAGCGATAGCGCAGCCCATCCCAGCGATAGCGCAGCCCGTCCCAGGGCCCGTCCCAATGATAGAGCAGCCCGTCCCAGTGATAGCGCAGCCCGTCCCAGCTATAGCGCAGCCCGTCCCAGTGATAGCGCAGCCCGTCCCAGCTATAGCGCAGCCCGTCCCAGCTATAGCGCAGCCCGTCCCAGCTATAGCGCAGCCCGTCCCAGCTATAGCGCAGCCCGTCCCAGCTATAGCGCAGCCCGTCCCAGCTATAGCGCAGCCCGTCCCAGCTATAGCGCAGCCCGTCCCAGCTATAGCGCAGCCCGTCCCAGCTATAGCGCAGCCCATCCCAGCGATAGCGCAGCCCATCCCAGCTATAGCGCAGCCCATCCCAGCGATAGCGCAGCCCATCCCAGCGATAGCGCAGCCCGTCCCAGCAATAGCGCACTGTCCCAGCGATAGCGCAGCCCGTCCCAGCTATAGCGCAGCCCGTCCCAGCGATAGTGCAGCCCGTTCCAGCGATAGCGTAGCCCATCCCAGCTATAGCGCAGCCCGTCCCAACAATAGCGCAGACTGTCCCAGCAATAGCGCAGCCCGTCCCAGCTATAGCGCAGCCCGTCCCAGCGATAGCACAGCCCGTCCCAGCTATAGCCAAAACAAAACCACGCATTTCCCAGATCGCCTTCCGAAAAGAAGAACAGAAAATGCATTAAGATGCAATTCTTCTTAATTTTTTGGTCAAATTTGATGGGTTCCGCGAGTGTTCGGTGGGTTTCATTAGGGTTCGGCGCCTTTAAAAAGGTTAAGAACCACTGGTTTAAAGCTTGCTTGCGCTCATCTGTAAACTCATTACTGATTCTGATGTATGCTGAATATTGATATGATGTTTGCTGGTTCTATTTACAGGTATTGTTAGGGATCGATTGAGATTAAACTCATGAACTGAGCCAATGTTGTAACTCTGATTATTACAACAATTAATCTCAATCGTCTCTTGACTTGATCGAGAACAATGGCTCAGAAGCTGATTCTCGTCCCGATCTTTGGAGCGGATCCTCAAGCACCGGACTCGGCTGCCCAGCTCCAGCACTGGCTTTGCCTGCTGACAAGTTACCTGGGGGCCCAAGCGGCTCTCATGGATGAGACCAAGCTCGCCGTTCTTAACTCTCACGTCTCCCATCCTGTTTATCAGTACATTTCGCAGTGCGTCACGTACACTACTGCTGAAGCAGAACTACGTCGAATCTACATCAAGACTCGAAGCATGGTCTACACCCGATACCTGCTCTCCTCACGACAACAGGACCCTTCGGAATCCATCGACCTCCGCCGATTAGCGAAGGACTGTACAGGTGAACCTAGGTCTCATGACCAGGTCTGTGACGATTTAATGAGAGATTCATTTGTTTCCGGGATACACTCGCCGATAATATGTCAAAGATTGCTAGAAACTACCGACCTAACTCTTGAGATGGCTTATAAATTGGCGCTCGTTTGCTACAAGGCACAGATACAATCGGAGGCATATGATCGCCTGTACGTCGCTGCGGGGCTAACCGGTGAGCGACCGGAGAGGGCTGTGGCAGCAGAGCGAGCGGATGCTGAACCTCCGCTGGATTCGGGGACAACGGACACTCTCGAGGCTTTGGGCCCGTGCGTGACAGCCAATGCTGCCGCGACCCCATCGGCCGGGAGTAACGGCAAGTGCTATTTTTGTGGAAATTGAAATCATTTGAGAACAGTTTGTCCCGCGCGTGAAACGACGTGTCATTCGTGCTCACGGAAAGGTCATTTTTCAAAGGTATGCCGATCGACACGGGGCCAGCGAACTCGTTCGACATTGTCCGTGCTTTTCGCACGGTCTGGGGCACAATCGGCATCTCACGCGACATTGACTAGGATCCACTCGCAGCCTGCGAGGCGCTGTCGCACGCCCTTGACTGGGATCTCCCCGTGCGGGCCTCGCGCGGCACGAATGCCCTTGATGGGAACTCTTTCATCTCCCGAGGGGCGATCCGCACCACGCTCGGCACTAGCTGGCGTCGGACCCGCGCGCGTGGCTTGATCGCCACCTCTGGATGTTTTGACAACTACAGGGCCACCCGGGTTGTCCAACGCTGTTATTCCAGTCATGATTGAGGGACAGATGGTCAACGCCTTGATCGACATGGGCTCTACTGACAGCTATGTTGACTTGCGGCTCATCCAGCAGTATGGCTGGCCAGTTCTCGGGACAACGCACAGGATTTTCATGGCTTCTCAAGCTCTTTGGCTACGTACCAAAGGCGAATGCCGGCTGAAGCTAGTGATCAATGGCCGAATGTTTCTGGATGTGCATTTGATGGTTTCACCAACGTTATGTGCTGAAGTCCTACTAGGTCACGATTTTCTCCGTCGACATGGACGGTTAGAAATGGAATTTGGTGGAGACAATACTCTCTCTGTGTGTGCTCTGGCCGGGATGGAAATTGAACCCCTGTCGCTGTTTCCGAATTTGACTCCTGGCTGCACCCCGGTTGCCGTTAAATTGCGACGATACTCGCGGGCTGACACACAATTTATAGCGGAAGAAACTAGCTGACTTCTAAAGGAGGGTATAATCGAAGCTAGTCAATCGCCTTGGAGGGCTCAAGTTCTGGTAGTCCAGACAGAAAATCATCGCAAACACTTGGTGATCGACTACTCGCAGACGATTAATCGGTTTACGCAATTGGACGCCTACCCACTCCCGGGATTGGATTCCCTGGTTCGGCAGGTGGCACAGTACTCGATCTACAGCACATTAGATCTCCGAAGCGCGTATCAGCAGATCCCAATTGCGGGGGCCAATCGCATCTACACCGGGTTTGAATCCGGACAGAGGTTGTACCAGTTCACTCTATTACCTTTTGGGGCCACAAACGGTGTGGCATGCTTTCAAAGGGCCATAGATGACATAATCGCTAGGGAACACTTAACCGAAGTCTTTGTTTATCTGGACAATCTAACGGTTTGTGGGTACGATCAGGCCCATCATGATGCTAATTTGCAGCATTTCCTCCAGGTTGCGCACACGTATCGGCTAACACTGAACGAGGCTAAATGTCACTATTCCGCTCGAACAATAGATGTCCTGGGGTACACCGTGACCCAGGGCACTATCACTCCAGACAAGGAGTGGCTGCGACCTTTGCTCGACATGGCCCCACCACATGATCGCGCTTCGTTGAAGCGTTTCCTCTGACTATTTGCACATTACTCGAAGTGGTTCCAAAATTTTTCTGAAAAGCTCAGCCCACTTGTAGATTACAAAGTGTTCCCCATGGGTCATGCCGCCAAGGCCGCTTTCCATGGCCTGAAGTCCGACATAGCTGGTGCCACTGTGTCGTCCATCGATGACAGTCAACCCTTTGTTTTGGAAAGCAATGCGTCGGACCACGCGATAGCTGCCACACTCTCTCAAGGGGGGCGACCTGTGGCCTTCTTTTCAAGGACTCTCTCCTCCATGGAGAAACGTCACTTGTCTGTCGAGAAGGAGGCGTACGCCATCGTTGAGTCTATTAGGCGTTGGAGACCCTATCTGCTTGGCAAACATTTTGAGGTCATTACTGATCGGAAAGTGCCACTTTCATGTACCACATGCACCATGCTCAGCACATTAAAAACGAAAAGATCACTCGTTGGCGGATAGACCTCGCCAATTTTTGCTCCACTATAAGGTATCGCCCAGGGCGGGATAATCTCGCTGCTGACGCATTATCACGACCTGCGATGTGTGTGAGTCTCACCTCCTTTGAGGATCTGCGTGCTCTTCATGACACATTGTGCCATCCCGGAGTGACGCGTTTAGCTCATTATGTGCGATGTCGTAATTTGCCCTAATCTGTTGAGGACATTCGGCAGCTATGTCGCACTTGTTCCGTTTGTGCCGAACTCAAACCTCATTTCTACAAACCACCGATGGGCACGCTGATTCAGGCTACTCGGCCGTGGGAGAGATTGGCAATGGACTTCAAAGGGCCTCTACCGGCTTCGAGTCTACCTGCTAGTCCTGGCCTACCGGCCTCGGGTAGCTTTCGCTATCTACTCACGATAGTTGATGAGTTCTGCAGATTCCCCTTTGCTTTCCCGTGCAGTGATATGTCCGCTGTGACAGTTATCTGGTGTCTGCAGATTTTGTTCTCCATGTTCGGGAATCCAGCTTATGTACACACGGATCGAGGCGCTGTGTTTCTGTCCCAGGATGTGAGGTCCTTTTTGCTCCAGCACGATATAGCTTCGAGCTATACTACCCCGTACAGGCCACAGGCGAACGGACAGGTGGAAAGATTTAATGGCATTATATGGAAGGCCATTTCTCTGGTCCTTAAGTCTCGCGGACTAGGACTGGACTGATGGACCTGGATGGTACACGGGGCGTTAAACTCGATCAGGACTTTATTGTGCACCGATACTAATCAAACTCCTCACGGTTGTCTGTTTCGTTACTAGGGCCGTTCAGGTGGTGCCCGACCTTTGCCGGGATGGCTAGCTGAGCCCGGACTGGCTTTCCTCAAACGCGCGGTTCGTCAAAGTAAATATGACCCGCTTGTCGACAAAGTTCACATTCTCCAAGCCAATCCCGAGCACGCTCGAGTGCTGCTGCCAAATGGACGCGAGTCCACAGTCTCGGTGCGTCATCTTGCTCCGTGCGGGGATACCATTCAGCTAGAACTCAGCCCGGGGGACCCGTTGATGGGGAATTCACCGTCAACTCCGCTCCCGCACACGCCCGATCCGGTCGGCCTGAGGTGCTGCCGCCGTCTCCCGAGGTAGGCGGTTATTCCGACGTGGGGGAATTTGGTCTCATGGTTGAAGCTTCAGACGCTTACCGAACACGCGGCGGAAGAGAAATTTGCCGCCCTGATCGCTACGGCTGGGACTGACATGAATTGCTGCTCTATGTATCCTTTTGCTACCTGATGTTTTCTATACTGCTAATCCGCTTGCTTTCCACCCCTAGGGGTAGTGTAGTTTTAACGCCGGGGAGAATGCCATGAAATTCTGTCTAAAGTCTGAACCCAGGTGTCATGCGTCTTTTGTCCACTACGGGGCCATTATAAGAACTCGGTCATTCAGCGCAATGATCATACCTGAGACATTTACTGTATGCTACGTAGGTGCATTAATAGATGGTACATACCGCCACTTTGTTTAAAGCCGTGGTTCTTAACCTGGGTTCGACCGAACCCCAGGGGTTCAGTGAGCCAGTCTCAGGGGTTCGGTGGAGGTCCTCCGTAACGCATTGCAATTGTTTTTTTTTTGTTTTGTTTTTAGTTTTGTATCATTTTTGAATCTATGTGTAATTACGCTTATTAGTCCCCTACCGGTGTACACCGGAGGAGACTATAGGTTTGCACACCGTCCCTCCGTCCGTCAGTCTGTCAGTCTGTCAGTCCGTCAGTCCGTCACGCAAAGAACAGTTTTCCGGACTTTTTTTTTCTAAACGCTGAATGCTAATGATTTCAAACTTGGTACATGGTTTCCTCATGATAAGTTACAGATCAAGTTCGAAGTTCACGACGTTTCGATCATTTTTGACAAAGTTATGGCACTTTGAACTTTGGGAATTCTGATAATTCTGATGATCCTTAACTTTTTTTTTTTCTTTTTTTTTTGTGTATACTGAATCGAGGCTCGTGAAAGAGCTAACATTTATTTCACAAACAAATCAACCAGACAAACAAAATATTGTTACGGTTTTTAGAACCTTCACATGTAAATTTAGTAGTAAATTCCCTTATAAATAACCCCTGTGTACATTTCCCCTTAATTGGCTGTTAATTAAAGATTGCACCTTAGTTAGTCCATGTACAACACGTAGGACACCATAGGACCTCTCAATAGTTATATCATTAGTATGTGTTTCAGGTAAGGCTGTCTTCCCAGTAGTTGAATCTGCGTTGCATCAATCAAAGGAGATAGATCCCTTTCAATATCCCCCAATGGCCTCCTAAAAATGCCAGTAAGTTGCATGGGGCTGTGTTTACTGGCTCCACATCGCGCCAAAACTCCATTGCCCACGAGGCCGGGATCGGAGAAGAAGGGCGTGGCCCCACCTCGTCATCAAAGGTGGAGCAAGAGAGCCCCTGGCAACCAACCAGGAATCGGTGGGCATGGCTTGGTAGGGCATGGCAGGGAAGATCTGGCAAGTTCGAGAAAGTTCCACGGGGGTGGTTATAAAACCCTTGGCGCGAGGCCCCCAGGCATGATGAGCGAGGAGAGGCGGCAGATGAGCTTCAGAGGCGGATGACCAAGGAGCACCGAAAGACGCATAAGAAGGCAGGAGAGACCAAGCTGCGTAAAGCCCAGAGACGCTGCTTCAAGCAGCCCTGCCGTGTGAAGCTCTGACGCGCTGCTGCGAGCAGCCCGGCCGTGAGAACCCGAGTGCGGGGAGTCGGCGGCCGCTCGCTTTCAGCCCTGCCGTTCTGCACGGATCCTTCTCATCCTTCGTCCAGCCATTCCTGCCTGCAATCCCCTTTTGTGTACGTGAGTTTGTTCTGTTCGTCTTGTCCCTGGCGTATAAGTTAAGCCTGCATAGTTTAAGGAATTGCGCTGTCTTCTGCTCCTTCTGTAAATGACTTTCGTTTCTCTTCTTTGGTTTTGTACATAATTAATAAATGTCTGTTATTTCTTACCCGTTTGGTTTCCTTCTCGTCCGATCGCTTTAGTGATTTCCCCATTGAGTTCCTGTGGCGCGATTTTGGCCGAACCGCTTACAATTGGGTTTAGTCAATTGCTAATGGCTCGGATTCCAGATTGCTAAACCGCTCGGCAAATACCATCTTGTCCGGGATTCGAGTGGTACTTGCCTCCCTGTTTTGCAGAGGGATTGATAAAGGTATTCGGGCTAATACCTGGACCAATAACCCTGATCAATCCCACCCCGCAAAAGAGTGTTACAAGTACCAGGACCGGTCAGACGGCCAGCTTAAAAAGACGAGGGGATTAAACCCCCCTCGGTAAGGGGAGTGCCGTCCCCGGATCCGTAACAATTGGTGTCAGGAGTGGTTCTGTGGCCGAGCACCACTTATGGACCACACGTTTGGGGCTGACCCCTCTGCTGGGACGGGCCATGAGGATTGGCCTACTACCCTATTCAGCGCTGACCGGGCGTGACGTCATACCCCCAGGACCGGTCGGACGGCCAGCTTAAATAAGGGAATATACTATTAAATTTACATGTGAAGGTTCTAAAAACCGTAACAATATATAAAAAGAGGGAGCGGAGGACAAGATGGGGAGAGAAGGGGAAGCACACAAACACAACATTTGAGAGCAGGGAGATGTTCTGGAGGGATAGGGCTTGGGGGGAAGAGGCGTGGGAAGAGAGGTGGGAGGGGGGGGGGGTGGGAGAATTAGAAAACACAAGGACACCAAGGACTTCCAGGACAGAATTTGGTATTTCAAAAAAGTGGATTTGGGGTGAAATTAGCGGGGGTAGAAAAGGTCAAGGTTTTGGATGGGGGAAGATAAGAGATGGTGGTGAACAGCTGTTTTAAAGACCTGGAGGGTAGAGTGGGATTGAAGAGAGTGAGGGAGTTTGTTCCAGAGGTGGGAGAAAAGAGGAAAGAAGGAGTGAAGGTGAGCAAAGAGTCTTGATTTTGGCAGTTTAACCATAAGAGGGTTGCAGGCAGAAATTGTGCGACCTGTAGGAATATTTGGGGGACAGAGCCCAGAGAGAGCTGGGGAGGGGGGGGGGCAAGGCCAGAGAGGAGTCGGTAGAAGACGGAAAGACCACCAACCTGCCTGCGGTGAGTGAGTGAAAGGCCCTTGGAGTTAGCTTCATCGCGGGAGATTCCAATGATTCCGAACGCTTTGGTTTCAACAGCGTGAAGATGAGCTAGGTGTGAGGCAGGAGCACCAGCCCAGAGGGGAGAGCAGTATTCCATTGAGCTGCGGATGAAAGCCTTGTATGTGGTGAGGAGCTCAGGTGTGCCAAGGAAGGACTTCGCACGACGGAGGATGCCCAGTCGGCGACTGGCTTTGGAGGCCAGATTTGAAATGTGGTTTTCCCAGGAAAGAACATGGCAGATAGTGAGACCCAAAAGCTTGAGTGACAGAACTTCTTGGAGAGGATTATTCAGAAAGTGGATGGGAGGGTTGTCCAGTCGGTCTTTTCGGAGAGACATCGTAAGAGTGAGAGATTTGTCAGGATTGAAAGACATGTTCCACTTGTTTGCCCAGTCTGTGATTTTGTCCAGGTCTGCAGAGAGTGAGGAGGCTGCAGACTGCCGATTAACTCAGTGCCATTTTAAGTTTTAATTTCCTTCAAAAAAGATTTTCTCTGCAATAATAGGACCGATTGAGATCAAATTTTCACCGTAGGGGGCCCTCGGTCTGTAGAATATTTTAATGGTAATTATGACGTCACAGGTCACGTGGTCCGGCCGCCATATTGTTTTTCGTGAAAACACGAAAACCCATTTTTCTCTGCAACGGCTGAACAGATCGAGGCCAAACTTTGCAGGCGGAATCGCATGCCGATGACGAACAAAAAAGTCGGCGAGCATGACGTCATGCGTCACATGGTTTCAGAGTTATGACGTTGTTAAGCATGAACCTTTAAAACCGAACTCCTCCCTCATTTTTGATCCAATCAAGGGGAAACTTCACAGATCTGTTCAGCATGTCCATCTACTGAAATGTCCCTTTGGAATTTGCGATCGGGTGCGTGGTTTGGGAGATATCGTTAATTAAACGAAAATATATAAAAATTTTAAATGGATATCTCTTGTTTATTCTAGAGTTCTCCTCAAGCCGCACTGCGCGCCCTCAGCCTCGTCTCGTGAACGTTAACAGCGCAACGCAGCACGCGCTTTCCGGATGGGCGGAGCCAAGCCGAGCAACATATATATACACATCGATCATTGATCGTGAACTGGAAAATATAATAAATTACTGATATTTAGCGACTCGAAAGGTTCTTTATCAACAACTTGATCGCAGGAGATTCCATCTGCCATGATCTTTCTTGGGAAAACCACATTTCCAGGCTGGCCTCCAAAGCCAGTCGCCGACTGGGCATCCTCCGTCGTGCGAAGTCCTTCCTAGGCACACCTGAGCTCCTCACCACATACAAGGCTTTCATCCGCAGCTCAATGGAATACTGTTCTCCCCTATGGGCTGGTGCTCCTGCCTCACACCTGGCTCGGCTTCACGCTGTTGAATCCAAAGCTTTCAGAATCATTGGAATCTCCCGCGATGAAGCTATCTCTGAGGGCCTTTCACTCACTCACCGCAGGCAGGTAGGTGGTCTTTCTGTCTTCTACCGACTCCTCTCCGGCCTTGCTCCCCCAGCTCTCTCTGTGCTCTGTCCCCCAAATATTCCTACAGGTCGCACAAGATCTGCCAGCCACCCTCTGATGGTTAAACTGCCGAAATCTCGGCTCTCTGCTCACCTTCACTCTTTCATTCCTCTTTTCTCCCGCCTCTGGAACAAACTCCCACACTCACTTCAATCACACTCCTCCCTCCAGGTCTTCAAAACAGCTGTTCACCACCATCTCTTATCTTCCCCCATCCAAAACCTTGATCTTTTCTACCCCCACTAATTCACCCCAGATCCACCTTGTTTGAAATTCCAACTTCTTTCCTGGAAGTCTTGGCAGTGTCCATATGTTTTATACCTCTCCCACCCCCCCCCCTTCCCATGCCTCCCCCCCAAAGCCCTCTCCCCTCCCACAGTTCTCTCGATGTCTCCATGTCTCTCGGTCCCTGCTCTCAAATGTTGTGTTTGTGTCCTTCCCCCTCTCTCCCCATCTTGTCTACCGCTCCCGATGTTATTTGTTTTGTGTGTCTGTTTGTCTTTCTGTGTGATTAATGTTCGCTCTTTCACGAGCCTCGATCTTGTATACAAAAACAAACAAAAAACAAACAAAAAAAAACCTTTTCTCGTGCTTCTGCTGACCTGTCTGCAGGGTGTATAAATCGAAGTCCCGAGTGTGAATCACAGGTGAGCCCATCCTGAGGTAATTAGCGATTGGGAACGATTCAGAACCTGTGGATAAATAACCCTTGGTAATTTCCCCAACAGTATTCCGGACGTCAGACTGCCGGTAGGGGACATGTATTGCAGCGCAATACTCAGAATGCTTGTTATTAATATTGTTATGTCGGTGGAGTAAAGGAATATCTAGAGCCAGATAGATCTGTATAGGTAGGTATTCGACTGTCGCGATAGGGAATCTACCCTGTAATAAGTTCCATGTGTAGGCCGGTTTGTCGGGATAAACTGTATTGATGTCCCCACTACGGGGGAGCAGGGCATGCTAAATATTCCAGGGATTATGGATAAGATTCCTTTGTTCGTCACTCCCCCTGTCACCAAACCTTTGTCCCTTTTGGCAACGCATTCCTATAAACACTTAGACAGGCCCTTTAGTGCACACAGTAATTAAATCCCCTTCCATTACAACGACTTTGGAAAACAGGCAGGAAGCCAGATCGGGGCACTGCCGGATGGCCGCAGCCAGCTACACCTCCGGCAGGCCTAGCAACATCGAGTGACACGAGCTATAACCACGCTACAGGGAATGTGTGATTGGTTGGCGCGGAAGGCGCGAACCTCCAGCCAATCAGGGCGGGAGGCGCGAAGACGCGACGGAGGAAAAGATAGTTCATTGGAGGGAAGGCGCTGGAAGGTTCGGTGAATGGCGGGAGGCTGGAAGGGACTGATTGGGTGGCGCGCCAAGGCTGACATCACCGCCCCAGGTTATAAAAGGGCATGCCGGACGACATTTTCCCTCTTGCGCTCTCTGGCTCTTGCGCTCTCTGGCTGTCTTAACGCTGCATGACGTCTTGTGCTCTCTGTGCTTCCCTTCTTGGTCTTGTGAGAGGTCTTGGTGGTCGTTGGTTCGCCATCTTCGTGGTGCTTGGAGCCTGCTCGGTGCTTTTGGTGCTGTGAGCGGGCAGGACCTCGTGTGCGATCGATTTGGAGCTTGGAGCGAGGCATGCCGCTGAATCGACGAGGCCGGGGCGAGCGGGTCGTTTGAGGCCTGGTGGCGCACGAGCGGGGACGAACGGAGCCGCGTTTGGACGGCAGACACGACAAAACGACGGACAGTTAAGATGCACCACATTTCATACACGCCAACACTTTATTTTCCTTTCATTCATCCCTGTGTCCTGTTGTTGAGTCTGGTGTGTGGGATCCCAATCTAGGACCATTATTTTATTACCGTCGCGTTCCTTGTTATTGGGTTCCGGGAATAAATCTCTATTTTTGTACATTCTAATTTGGTGTTCGAGTACGTTAATTCCCGACAGGACCGGAGCTGCAGTCGGCACGCTCCAGGTAAGCGCTTTTCCCGCTTCTTCCTCTTCTCTTCTTCTTCCCGTGCTTCATAGTCAAATCCGTGTTTGGTCTTCGCCTCCAGTTAAAGCCGTTCTGGTCATCCGCGGTCCCTGGTATTAACCGGAGGCATTCGCATGACAACTGGTAGTCAGGAGTGGGATTGAATCCTGTTGTAAATTTGATGTCAATTAGTGTGGAGAATTTGGAAACAAAATTTTCGTAGTCGGAGGCGATAAATTTGCATCGTCGATCGGTGCGCGGGGCGCGAACAGCGCGTCAGTTAAAATTTAAATTTTATTACGGTTGGAAAAGCCGCGTGGGAAAGCGACCTCCTCTTAACGGATGGAGGAGGTGAGCGGCATGGAGGAAAGGAGAATGGAAGATGCGGGAAGCATAGAAGGTGAGCCGGAGGTAGGGGAATTGGAGGTTAGTCTTGGAACCTCCCCCGTCTCGAGCACCAACTTATCCCCCTCCCCTACCGGGGAGCCGGGAACAATTGGAGCGGCCCCGATACCCGACCAGGACTGGATACAAATGATGAGGGAAATGAGAGATAGCATGAGGGTTCAGAGGGAGCAGAGTGAGCGATTGGGAAATCAAATGAATGCTTAGAGAAAATAAATGAAGGACGAGATGAAGGGAATGAACAAGCAAATGAATAACAACATGAAGGGAATGAATGAGCAAATGAATAACAACATGAAGGGAATGAGTGACAAAATGGATGCTCAGGGTGAGCGGTTGGAAGGAAGAATTGAGGGATTGAATAACAAAATGGAGTCCCAGGGGAATGAACTAAAAGGAGAAATGAGGAGATTTGGTGCCGTTGGGGCACAGGAGAAGCCAAGGGTGGCAGAATTTGAATCGGAACTGGGGGGAAGGCAAATTGGGAATTGCATCGGGAATGGCAATTAAATTAAAATTGGAAGGGAATGACGAGTGTCGAAATTTAGATGGGGAATGCCTGCAGGTGAACGTGGAGTGTCCACAGGTGAACGTGGAGTGTCCACAGGTGAACGTGGAGTGTCCACAGGTGAACGTGGAGTGCCCACAGGTGAACGTGGAGTGTCCACAGGTGAACGTGGAGTGCTCACAGGTGAACGTGGAGTGCTCACAGGTGAACGTGGAGTGCTCACAGGTGAATGTGGAGTGCTCACAGGTAGATGGGGAGACTGCATGTGTAAAGGTAAATGGAGGATGTTTCCCACATGCTGGCCTGGAGGTTTATCGGGCCGGGTGGATGTCACAACACCCCAACCGAGGGAGCAATTTGAATCCTTGCAGCACCAGGGCGGTGGTGCAGTGCAACAGGGGGTAAAGTTATTGGGGGTCTGTGTGATGGAGCCGGGCCGGGTATTTAGTGGGGAAAGCCTGATGGGGCCAGAACTGATTGCGAATGTGAATGACGAGGATGATGTGATATGGCGGCTGGGGACCTGGGACACTGGGACAGTCCCATGGAGGACAAGGTTGACCAGGCCCAAAGGAGCTTGGGGAAGGAGGTGAGTCGGTCCGAGGAGGAGGTTGAGGTGACCGAGGGGACCCTCACCATACACTGCAATTTGGCAACAGAGGCTCCAAAATTGAATGACCAGTTGGGGGAGTGTGTTGGCTCCGGGCTGGATTCGGACAGAGAGGGATTGGGAGATCGAGCCTCTGAAGATTTGGTCCCCATAGGGAATTTGGAACAGCTGCAGGGAGGGGCAGAACAACCTGTGGTAGGGGTTGTTACCTGTAGCTGCGGTGATTGGACACCTGGGGCCAAAATTTTAAAAAGAAAATCTAAACTAAAATTTAAATGGGAGTTGGATTTGGAGCAGCCATGGAGGGAGTTGGTCCCCGGGCTGCAGAATTTGGACCAGTGGAAGTCGTTCGGGATGGCCTCGGGGAAAAGTTGCCCCTTTTTAAATTTGGGGATGCCAGCCAGCTGGGGGGCTGTGCTGGCGAGATTTGGACGTGGGGTCCAGCCCTGGGTGTCGAGGTACGACCTGGGCCCCACGGGGGTCTGGTGGAGTGTGGCGTCGCTTGTCCGTCGGGGCGCCGCCCGAGCGTGTGGCTCGGGCCGACAGGGCCACCGGACCCTGGGGGGGGGGGGGGGGGTGGAGGGGAAGGTTAAGACCTCCAGGGGGGGGGGGGGGTCCATGGTGGTTTCTCAAGCCTGGGATGGCATTTATTGAGGACCACTAGGGGGAGGTGTTGTGGGTCGCGCTTTGGTGGTGGCACCGCGGATGGCCAACATGGGCCTGATGTCGTGACTGCCCGGGCATGCGGCCTGACACCCTCTCCCTGAGACTCTGGGACAGCCAGCATGTGGTGACCTGACATGCTGTGCTGGTCTGTGGACGTGGGTCGAACCACATGGACAGGAATGAGATAGACCACCGGACAACCATTGGGGCATCTGTGGAACGTGATGGTGTGAGAGTGACCTTCCACAGATGGTCCGTTATGATTTATGGACTCTCGGTTTGGGAAGAGAGTCATGGGTTTGTTGAATCGGGAATTTGTAACGTGCCGAGCATATGGGCCATGCTCGGCTGGCATGTGTACGGCAAAGCATCTTTCTTTGGTGAGTTTAGGAAAATGTGAATAAATGTTTGGCATGGGTAATCTCGGGGTTATATGCAAATTTAAGGGTGAATTTTGTGAAGAGAAATGGTGGTCACTGCACAGTGACACCATTATTGATCCAGGTGTGCTAGACCAAAGAGTTGGAGGCTGTGATAAAATTGATAGGTTAGCAGGACACAGCCTTCAACTGGTTGCGGGGGTGACTGTGCCGATATTTGGGACGCGGGGTTATGGGGATGTAGTTGTGTAGTCCGAGGGTCAACGTGGTGCTGTGCGTGTCCGAGGTGTGTGGACCATGTCTTCTGGTGGGTCTCCTGGTGGAGCATGGCTGTCGACTGGACCTTGGTGTGGTCAAGTGTGGGTGGGCACTGGGGGGCTGCAGTTCTGTGGACTGGGGGACGAGGGCGGCATAGGTGACGTGAGGGGAATGCCACGCACTGCGACCGTCTCCCCCAGGGCCGAGGTTGTGCGTGCGGTAGTGTTTGTTGGCAGCAGGTGCTCACCACATTGGCCAGCTTGGGCTGGTGCAGCTGTGTTCCTCGCAGGGGGGGCCGAAGGATGGATGGTGGGTCACACCCTTGTGGACACTCATGGGCCATGTTGGCGTTTCGACTGCTCACCTTGTCCCGATGACCCTTGCACGGTAGAGGTGCAGAGCTGTCGTGGCCACATGTAGTTGTTTAGAACAGTTCACGGTTGGATGCAGACCCACATACCTACCAGTGTAGTGGGGAGAAAAGAGAAATTTTGTGGAATTTGGTTGGTCCAATGAGAAATTTTGGGATTTTGAGGGTGGATGGCACTTTGGGTCTGAGTAACCTGCAACTACCTGCGTTTCAGGTGAGAGGAGCTGATGTGTACTGTCCCAGGCTTCAGGACTTGCTATGTAAATTTGGGGACATGTAATTTGGAGTTGGGAGGCGGGTGAGAGTGATGAGATGGTCGGTGAGGGGGATGGAATGTGTGCCACAAAGTCTTGTGGGTGGCATTTATGTTTTTGTGTTGTGGTTATGTGTTTTATGTGGTCGTGGAGAATGGAAACTGAGAATGAGTGGTGAATATCGTGTTGGAAATTAAAATGTAATGGTAAACTGTGAACGGGGATTTCACAATAGCAGGCCATGGCAACTCTTCTGTAACATCTTTTTGGTACAATCATCGATGGAAATGTGTGAGAATTGAATGGCAGCGGGGGAGGAAATGTGTTTTGGGATCTTGTGGGTGGGGAAGGTGTGTGTGCCCGCAGGTACAGATCAAGCTCGGAGGAGCGATGCCTGCGACCCCCCCCCCCCCCCCCCCCTCTGCGGCAATTACCCCTGGCAGCCAGTGGTATCTGGAAATTGGAGCTTGTCGGTGGAGGGTCTGGTTGGGCGCCGTGGGGTAAAGGAGACCCCCGGCGACCCGTGGAGCTGCGCGGAAGCAGGAGGCAACGGAGCCTGGTGTGTGGAGACCCTCACCGGCGAGGTAACGGCGGAAAGGGCTGTTGGGCTGTCACGGGGCCAAGAGGTAAAGGGGGGGGGGGGGCAATGAATTTGTGAGTCTGTTGACTTGTGTTTAGGACTGCGGGCATCACAGCCTGAAGTGCCCCCACCATCTTAGTTGTGTGGTACCTCCCCGCTGCCTAGTTGAAAGAAATGCACACCATGAATATGACATCAATGCCATGGTCCTGCAGGGGGGGGGGGGGGGGGGGTGAAGTACGTGCTTGAAATGATTTTTGTGCTGTTGATGAGTTATGGAATGAGAATGCGTGGATAAGGGGTTGTGTTGCGTGAATGTGGGCGAAAACCACCGAGCCATGTCACTCACCTGTAACACCTGGACAGGGCCCGCAGAAATTTAGGGGTGCATTGGGATGGCCCCGCAGGTAAGGTTGCGTCTTGTGGCATCCACCGGGGGACGTGGTCTGGAGACCGGGGTATGTACAAATGTTTATTGGAGTTTTGAATTTTTGGTTAAGGATAAGTTTGTGGTTACGTTAGATTTTGAGTGTTGTTTGTTTCCTCCCTCCGCAGGAACAACGAATGAAATCATTGTACATACTTGCATGGTTGTTAAGGGGATTAGCATGTTAAGGAGGACAGGTAAGTAGCTCCGGCTCACTTCCACAGCCCTCCTTATTTATTTCGTAGGTTAATTAAGTGTGAGACAGTAAGTGTTAAGACTGGAATGGTAGCGCCTGCAGTGAACCTAGCAGGAGCTATGATTCCGGGGAGGGGGGGGGGGGGGGGGCTGTGTTATGTCGGTGGGGGTAGCGGAATATCTAGAGCCAGATAGATCTGTATAGGCAGGTATTCGACTGTCGCGATATGGAATCTACCCTGTAATAAGTTCCATGTGTAGTCCGGTTTGTCGGGATTAGCTGTATTGATGTCCCCGCTACTGGGGAGCAGGGCGTGCTAAATAGTCCAGGGATTATGGATAAGATTCCTTTGTTCGTCACCCCCCCCCTGTCGCCAAACCTTTGTCCCTTATGGCAACGCATTCGTATAAACACTTAGACAGGCCCTTTAGTGCACACAGTAATTAAATCCCCTTCCCTTACAACGACTTTGGAAAACAGGCAAGAAGCCAGATCGGGGCACTGCCGGATGGCCGCCGCCAGCTACACCTCCGGCAGGCCTAGCAACATCGAGTGACACGAGCTATAACCACGCTACAGGGAACGTGTGATTGGTTGGCGCGAACCTCCAGCCAATCTCTAGCCAGCCTCCAGCCAATCAGGGCGGGAGGCGCGAAGACGCGACGGAGGAAAAGGTGGTTCATTGGAGGGAAGGCGCTGGAAGGTTCGGTGAATGGCGGGAGGCTGCAAGGGACAGATTGGGTGGCGCGCCAAGGCTGACGTCACCACCGCAGGTTATAAAAGGGCATGCCGAACAACATTTTCCCTCTTGCGCTCTCTCGCTCTTGCGCTCTCTGGCTCTTGCGCTCCCTGGCTGTCTTGACGCTGCACGACGTCTTGTGCTCTCTGCCCTTCCCTTCTTGGTCTTGAGAGGTCTTGGTGGTCGTTGGTTCGCCATCTTCGTGGTGCTTGGAGCCGTGCTCGGTGCTCGGTGCTTTTGGTGCTGTGGGCGGGCGGGACCTCGTGTGCGATCGATTCGGAACTTGGAGCGAGGCGTGCCGCTGAATCGACGAGGTCGGGGCGAGCGGGTCATTCGAGGCCTGGTGGCGCACGAGCGGGGCCGAACGGAGCCGCGTTTGGACGGCAGACACAATAAGACGACGGACAGTTAAGACGCACCACATTTCATACACGCCATGCGCTTTATTTTCCTTTCATTCATCCCTGTGTCCTGTTGTTGAGTCTGGTGTGTGGGATCCCAACTTAGGACCATTATTTGATTACCGTCGCGTTCGTTGTTATCGGGTTCCGGGAATAAATCTCTATTTTTGTACATTCTAATTTGGTGTTCGAGTACGTTAATTCCCGACAAGCGCTTTTCCCGCTTCTTCCTCTGCTCTTCTTCTCTTGACTCTCTGACTCTGACTCTCTCTGACTCTGACTCGGAGTCTCTGACTTCATAGTCAAATCCGTGTTTGGTCGTCGCCTCCAGTTAAAGCCGTTCTGGTCATCCGCGCGCGGTCCCTGGTATTAACCAGAGGGATTCGCACGACAATATTATTATTATTTTGCTGTGTATGTTACGAACGAATGGAAATGTTATTTGTAATTGTATTCCCATCCCATTCATGGTTTCTCTGGTCTGTGTTGAAGATAAGTTGTTTCACACTGACTGCAGGAAGTTGAATCAATGAGCAACTTGCTAATTATTCTGTTGATGGCACTTACTTGCTTACTTGCTTACTGGATTTTGGACTTTGCAGGTGTTCGGAAATTCCAGTGAATAGCCTCGATTAGCTTGCCGTGTGCCGTGCGTCATTGGTCGCGCCTTACTTTGGAGTTATTGATTAATTGAAAAGTAAGTTGGAAATGTTTGTGGATATGCAGGGTGGGTTCAGTTATATTAAAGTCAAAAGTGGATGGTGATTATAAAATGGTTGTTCCGCTGGGCGTGACTGTGCCGGTAGGCGTGACTGTGCCGGTAGGCGTGGTTGTATCGCTGACGTAATGTGCACAGTAGGTTAGGGCAGGCATATGGAATTTGTTCATGGTGCCGGCGATAGCTCGCCTGTTCTTTGGATTGGACACCGTGGGATATTTAACGTCCACCGAGTACCAACACCGACAGACGAGACGCCCCGTCTGACGTACCTGTGAAACACCAGGATGGCAGTTTATACCTGGGTCGGGATTCGAACCTAGGCTAGACAGCTTAGAGGAGTGTGCTTACCTCGAGATCACCCTGGTAGCCCCCCTTTAACCAGGTATCCCTAACCATCCTTCACGATATTAAAAGCCCAACCGAAGGATGAATGGCGGACCCCGCGACGCAGTGACGACGACCATGGTAACCGTGGCACCGCTAATGGTGCCCTCGCCCTCTCCCGCCAAAACGCCACAGACTCGCGGCTTCATGCGCTCCCGGTGACCACGGAGCAACGGACCAACGCTCCCGACGTGTGACGTTTTCCATGCGAGCCGAGTCTCCGTCACGACACGTTCCCGTCGTCCCCTCTGGGAATGCGTCCGCCCGGCCCCGCCGTGCCTCCCGACGCCGTATTTCCGTTTCCCGTTACTTCACGACCGCTCGGGTTCTGCGGCCGCTTCACGTTCCGTGCGTCGTGCTCGTGCAGACATCCTCGCCTCGGCGACCCCGGGCGTGCTTCGCGTCGCGAGCACGAAGAGCCGGATCGCGTGCGGGGCCGCGGCGGCTCTGCTGGACCCGGCGATCCGAGATCCCGCGCTCGGCCTCCCCGGGTAAGGCGCTCGCGGTGCTTTTCACCTTCGGTCTTGCCTGGTCCTGGGTATTCGGTCGACCTTCACGTCACGTGACGCGCCTTGCACCTCATTCGGGTCCTCGTGAGCATCTTGTGTCGTCCTTGTGTCTCAGTTTGAAAGACACGAGATTTTGTCCCGCTTCGTCTATCAATCATTGAAGGGTGTTAATGGGGATGCGTGTGTACGTCCGAGTGAGACTGTCCGTCTACCTTGTGAGCGCTACACAGACCACAGGTATAATAGACGCTCAGGGGTCTTACGAAGCAAAGGTGGTGGTGGTGGTTCGTATGTAGCCTGCGGTTGCTGGTTGCATCATTGCTGGAAGTGCGCCTCTGGATGACTGACCTGGAGTCGACCCACCTGGTGTTGATTAAACGGCTCGAACTCAAGACCCCGATATATCAAGCCGCAGCCACCTGAAGCCATAAGCCAGTACACCTTTTCAAAGAAATGTGGAGCAATGTCTTACGGAGCACTGAAGGTGGACGGAGGTTATGTCTGTCTGTCTGTCTCTGTCTGCGAACAGGATATCTCAAAAAGGTGTGGACGGATTCGGACAAAATTTGGTGGAGAGTTTGGGTGTGAGACAAGGACGAAGGTATTCAATTTTGGGGAAGATCCGGGTCTGGATCAGATAATGTTTTTCAAGTGATTCTTGATCATTGAGTGATCTGGGACAAAAAGATGTACCTTATATCACGGTATCTCAAAAGGTTGTGGACGAGACGACGAGTTGTGACAAAACTTGGTGAATGAGTTGGTTAGGTGACAAGTACAAGCCGATCCGATCTTGGAGGTCAGGATCCAGATCTGACCTATCGGTGGATACAAACCGTAAACTGTTCAACCTGGTACAGGTATGCCCTCTACCGAACTGAGTGCCCTTCCAGTTTGTACAACAGTTGCTTTGTTAAAACGTTGCAGGAACGTGTTGACCCATTTTGCAAACTCCAAAAGCAAAAAGGCCAATGACCTTAATTTAGGTTTCCATTCGTTGCTGAGATGAATCACCTTCCACCTGATTCATGATTTGGGCCGAAAAAGGTCGGAGTACTGAGCAAGGAAGTGATAAACCGCGACAAATTGACGTCGATCGTCCCTACGCCGCCACACATTGGTCATTGTGAAGGAAATACAGAATGGAACCATAATCTCCTCCACAAGGAACCATAATGTCCTCCACAAGGAACCATAATCTCCTCCACAAGGAACCATAATGTCCTCCACAAGGACCCATAATGTCCTCCACAAGGAACCATAATGTCCTCCACAAGGAACCATAATGTCCTCCACAAGGAACCATAATCTCCACAAGGAACCATAATCTCCTCCACAAGGAACCATAATCTCCACAAGGAACCATAATCTCCTCCACAAGGAACCATAATCTCCTCCACAAGGAACCATAATGTCCTCCACAAGGAACCATAATCTCCTCCACAAGGAACCATAATCTCCTCCACAAGGAACCATAATGTCCTCCACAAGGAACCATAATGTCCTCCACAAGGAACCATAATGTCCTCCACAAGGAACCATGATCTCCTCCACAAGGAATCATGATCTCCTCCACAAGGAACCATAATCTCCTCCACAAGGAACCATAATGTTCTCCACAAGGAACCATAAACTCCTCCACAAGGAACCATAATCTCCTCCACAAGGAACCATAATGTCCTCCACAAGGAACCATAATCTCCTCCACAAGGAACCATAATGTCCTCCACAAGGAACCATAATGTCCTCCACAAGGAACCATAATGTCCTCCACAAGGAACCATAATGTCCTCCACAAGGAACCATAATGTCCTCCACAAGGAACCATAATCTCCTCCACAAGGAACCATAATCTCCACAAGGAACCATAATCTCCTCCACAAGGAACCATAATCTCCACAAGGAACACATGTGTTCCTTCCTTCCTCCAAGGAACACTTCCTTCCTGGAAGTCTTAGCATTGTCCATGTGTTTTATACGTATATAAAACACATGGACAATGCTAGTGGGCTATGAGCCAGACCCCCCAAATTGACCGGTCGGTACCATACAGATGGAGTAAGGCTCATTGTGATTTTTAGCAAGATATATGTCCCTAGATATGAAAAAAAAGTGATAGCAGTGTATAACTCTCGGCCATCTCTGTGTTATCACCCGAAATATTATTATACGCCTGCTTCGCTTCGCCAAAAAATGTGATATTTGCTAAAATTGGAATAAATATGTTTTTAAGGACCACACAGTGCCGAGATCGAGATCGAGATCGTATTTGTTCGAGAGATCATGATAAACCTAGAGTGTGGAGCAAGTTTGCATGCATTGTGAAATACTAGGGCATGCCCGTACTATATATATGCCCGTACTATATATCTATCTAAAATTATATCCCCCCCCTCTATTTACATGAAATGTTTTGGTCCATTCGCAACGCCAAAGCGAACGGCGAACGGCTTGCGAGTACAGTGACAATCCCCCCCCTCTATTTACATGAAATGGTTTCGTCCATTCGCAACGACCACAGAACCCCCCCCCCTCTATTTACATGGAATGGTTTGGTCCATTCGTAACGCCAAAGCGAACGGCGAACGGCGAACGGCTAAATCGCCATAGCTCGGTAAGTACTTGTCCGATTAATTTCAAACCTTGAAAAGGCACATCCTCGGGTCCCCAGCAATATACCTGGCAAGTTTCAAGTATATCGGACCGGTAGTTGTCGAGAAATCGTTGTCGCATACACACATACACACACACATACACACAGAGATTAATGGAATTATAGATAGATAATGTAGCTGATGTTACAAACCTACTTTAGGATACTAGCTAATACCAAAAATTACACTGAGATACCAAAAGTAGGAGACGAATAAACCTAAAATGTTCAAAAGCTATGTTTCGTTCCAAAATATCAAAATTAGGGGGTATGGTTGAACATATTTTGAACTTTGCCAAAATATGTGCCCCAAACAACCACCATATTACAAAGTAATGATATATTCCAATGCAGTTGTTCCTTGCGAAGATTTTCAGGGGTCAAATGTTACTCTGGGAGTTTTCATTTTTGAAATATTGACAAAAATGTACAATGTGAATTCTGAACTCGAAGCGATTTCGACCACTTTTTCACTAAATTTAACATATTTTTTGACATTATATCAATATTTTGATAAATAACCCCCACAAATGTTCTATATTTCTATTACTATATTAGTTGGCATCCAGTATGCAAATTATTGGCACTCTGTGGTCCTTAAAAACATATTTATTCCAAGTTTAGCAAATATCACATTTTTTGGCGAAGCGAAGCGGGCGTATAATAATATTTCGGGTGATAACACAGAGATGGCCGAGAGTTATACACTGCTATCACTTTTTTTTCATATCTAGGGACATATATCTTGCTAAAAATCACAATGAGCCTTACTCCATCTGTATGGTACCGACCAACCCCCTTGGCTCATAGCCTATAGGACTTCCAGGAAGGAAGTTGGAATTTCAAAAAGGTGTATCTGGGGTGAATTAGCGGGGGTAGAATAGATCAAGGTTTTGGATGGGGGAAGATAAGAGATGGTGGTGAACAGCTGTTTTAAATACCTGGAGGGTGGAGTGGGATTGAAGAGAGTGAGGGAGTTTGTTCCAGAGGTGGTTGAAAAGAGGAATGAAGGAGTGAAGGTGAGCAGAGAGCCTAGATTTAGGCAGTTTAACCATCAGAGGGTTGCAGGCAGATCTTGTGCGACCTGTAGGAATATTTGGGGGACAGAGCCCAGAGAGAGCTGGGGGGGGGCAAGGCCGGAGAGGAGTCGGTAGAACACAGAAATACCACCAACCTGCCTGCGGTGAGTGAGTGAAAGGCCCTCGGAGTTGGCTTCATCGCGGGAGATTCCAATGATTCTGAAAGCTTTGGTTTCAACAGCGTGAAGCCGAGCTAGGTGTGAGGCAGGAGCACCGGCCCAGAGTGGGGAGCAGTATTCCATTGAGCTGTGGATGAAAGCCTTGTATGTGGTGAGGAGCTCAGGTGTGCCAAGGAAGGACTTCGCACGATGGAGGATGCCCAGTCGGCGACTGGCTTTGGAGACCAGCTTGGGTTCTCTTTCTTTCACTTTCTGGATTCACTTTCTTCACATTCACATTTGAAGAGTTCACTTTCTGGGGTCGTATTTCCAGAGGTCATCTCTCCTGTTGCTTTAAACAAAGGAGAAAGATAAGCTCTCACCTTGTTTTTTGTTTATTTAAGTTACAAAATATTCCCTTTTCCTGCTCCCACTGCCCTCTCCAGCCTGATGGAGGCTTAAGACCTTAGGGTCCTCAGTTCGAGCCCCTGTCGATCAACACCGGGTGGGTTGACTCACCCGGTCATCCTTCCATGGTCTGCAAAACGAGTCCCAGTTTAGTGGGAAGTACCAGAGTGACCTGAGTATCCTGCTGAAGAGTGGCGACCCGTCCAGGTGCCCCCTCAGCCAATGGAAAATCATTCCAATGGAAAACTACGCGTCTGAAGATGTAAAGTGGTTTATCTTTTTCTTCTTCCCTCTCCCAATCCAACATTCCATTTCCACATGCATTCTTCTTCCCTGATGAATCTGCACTGACGAAATGAACTCTTATTAGCACATGAGTGGTTGTCCCAAGGGTCATCGGCGGTCTTATGGTCTTTCAATGGCTCTGATTTTATCTTTTTTAATTCATCATGAGATTCCGTGTCTCCGGACACTGGGCGACAAGTGTCAAAAAATGGAGATTTGAAAAAAAAGTATTACAGGGTTACCTGGGAACCAAGAATGATCAATACAGAGACAAATAATCTGAATAATCGTTAGAAAGATGTGTTCAGACAAATAATGTGTCTTCAGACAAATAATGTGTCTTCAGCAAATGATGTGTCTTCAGCAAATAATGTGTCTTCAGACAAATAATGTGTCTTCAGCAAAAAATGTGTCTTCAGACAAATAATGTGTCCAGAAAATAATGTGTCTTCAGACAAATAATGTGTCTTCAGCAACTAATGTGTCTTCAGACAAATAATGTGTCTTCAGCAAATAATGTGCCTTCAGACAAATAATGTGTCTTCAGCAAATAATGTGTCTTCAGACAAATAATGTGTCTTCAGCAAATAATGTGTCTTCAGACAAATAATATGTCTTCAGCAAATAATGTGTCTTCAGACAAATAATGTGTCTTCAGCAAATAATGTGTCTTCAGACAAATAATGTGTCTTCAGCAAATAATGTGTCTTCAGACAAATAATGTGTCTTCAGCAAATAATGTGTCTTCAGCAAATAATGTGTCTTCAGCAAATAATGTGTCTTCAGCAAATAATGTGTCTTCAGCAAATAATGTGTCTTCAGCAAATAATGTGTCTTCAGACAAATAATGTGTCTTCAGCAAATAATGTGGCTTCAGCAAATAATGTGTCTTCAGCAAATAATGTGTCTTCAGACAAATAATGTGTCTTCAGCAAATAATGTGTCTTCAGACAAATAATGTGTCTTCAGACAAATAATGTGTCTTCAGCAAATAATGTGTCTTCAGCAAATAATGTGTCTTCAGCAAATAATGTGTCTTCAGACAAAGAATGTGTCTTCAGACAAATAGTGTCTTCAGCAAATAATGTGTCTTCAGACAAATAATGTGTCTTCAGCAAATAATGTGTTTTCAGCAAATAATGTGGCTTCAGCAAATAATGTGTCTTCAGCAAATAACGTGTCTACAGACAAATAATGTGTCTTCAGTAAATAATGTGTCTTCAGACAAATAATGTGTCTTCAGCAAATAATGTGTCTTCAGACAAATAATGTGTCTTCAGACAAATAATGTGTCTTCAGCAAATAATGTGTCTTCAGACAAATAATGTGTCTTCAGACAAATAGTGTCCAGCAAATAATGTGTCGTCAGCAAATAACGTGGCTTCAGACAAATAATGTGTCTTTAGCAAATAATGTGTCTTCAGCAAATAATGTGTCTTCAGCAAATAATGTGTCTTCAGCAAATAATGTGTCTTCAGACAAATAATGTGTCCAGCAAATAATGTGGCTTCAGCAAATAATGTGTCTTCAGCAAATAATGTGTCTTCAGACAAATAATGTGTCTTCAGCAAATAATGTGTTCAGACAAATAATGTGTCTTCAGACAAATAATGTGTCTTCAGCAAATAATGTGTCTTCAGCAAATAATGTGTCTTCAGCAAATAATGTGTCTTCAGACAAAGAATGTGTCTTCAGACAAATAGTGTCTTCAGCAAATAATGTGTCTTCAGACAAATAATGTGTCTTCAGCAAATAATGTGTTTTCAGCAAATAATGTGGCTTCAACAAATAATGTGTCTTCAGCAAATAACGTGTCTACAGACAAATAATGTATCTTCAGTAAATAATGTGTCTTCAGACAAATAATGTGTCTTCAGCAAATAATGTGTCTTCAGACAAATAATGTGTCCAGACAAATAATGTGTCTTCAGACAAATAAAGTGTCTTCAGCAAATAATGTGTCTTCAGCAAATAATGTGTCTTCAGACAAATAATGTGTCTTCAGACAAATAGTGTCCAGCAAATAATGTGTCCAGCAAATAATGTGTCGTCAGCAAATAACGTGTCTTCAGACAAATAATATGTCTTCAGCAAATAATGTGTCTTCAGACTAATAATGTGTCTTCAGCAAATAATGTGTCTTCAGACAAATAATGTGTCTTCAGACAAATAATGTGTCTTCAGACAAATAATGTGTCTTCAGCAAATAATGTGTGTTCAGCAAATAATGTGTCTTCAGACAAATAATGTGTCTTCAGACAAATAGTGTCTTCAGCAAATAATGTCTTCAGACAAATAATGTGTCCAGCAAATAATGTGTCTTCAGCAAATAATGTGTCTTCAGCAAATAATGTGGCTTCAGCAAATACATTTGTTTACGAAGTCTCGGTTGTGGTAGAGTTCCTTGTCCGGAACACCAATTAGTCTACTTGCCAGCAATGTGAACCCGGAAATGTTGAGTACCCCAAAGTTTTAAGTTAGAAATGTACAGTATGGGTCCCCAGCACTTACAAACTTCCGGATGCTAACTTGCATATGTTGGGCAATTAGCAACATTAGCATTAATAGCATTAACCCGATCAAACATAGGCCTGGGACACTGAAATTTCTGTTTCGCTCTATTGCTCCACTTTTATTCACAGGTATTAGAGGTAACAAAGGCAAGTACCATACCAAACTAGAATAATATGACTATGGGTAAATAATATCCTCAAAATTAAAACACAAGTATACCCAAAATTATCAGAGCTGAAAAATATGTGCACTAGTTACACAACATAAAACTTCCATCAAGAAAGAGCGTCTTGCACTTCTACTACTCTGCACTGTTATAAAGCATATCCTCATCATAAAACTCATCCTCGTCGTCTTCATCTTCTTCTCCTGACTCTACATTCTTGTCATATTGCTCTTCTTGCTGTGAGTGTGTGAGTGTGTTGCAACATGTACTATCAGAGCCTTTGCAGAAGCAGTAGCTGGTACGGGCCAGGCCTGCAGCTATGCAGCTGCACTTTGCTGTTAAACAGGGCTTTAACCCAGCTTTGCAGCTACAGCTGATCATTTCCAACACGGCAGGAGGAGCAACGGGGCTTGCATCCAGGATGGGCATGATGACTTCCTCTCCCTTCTCGCCTTCCTTCTTATTCCATCCAAACTCTGTTATGTCCACAGCTGGTGGGTCAGGGCAGTCTGCTGCTTTCCAAAGCAGCACCTGTAGATGGGCACGCCGTCCATGGAGGAGAGCGTTGCGCTCTGTATGAGGCAGTGTCTTCAGTGCTGGGGGGGTTTTGCGCTTTCGGTAGATGTCATATCTGGCGACGTTCAGAGATGCCGACTCCCTCTCGTTGTACAGAGCCAGGAAGAAACCACTCACTGCCTCTGTAATCTGTAAATCAGTAGCTCCCTCCTCTCCGATGAAGTGAAGCAGGTCACCAGGTACTACTCTCATGGCCTTGAGTGCGGACACCTTCCCTTTCCCCGCGGGATAGGAGGTGGTGTCACATCCGGAGAGAGCATGCATAGCCAGGATGGAGCGACACTGCTCACCGAGATATTCTACTGTCGAATTGATGTTGAGAATAGTGCCATCCCATCTCTCCATCTGCAGGTTACATGTGATAGGCTACCCACCTTCCAGCACCAATAGACCATGAGTACGAAAACATCAGTGTCGTCGCTGAGAATGCGGACAGTTTCAGCTCCGTGACTGGCTGCATCCAACATGTATGAGATGAGGGAGACGTCAGCCTCGTCATGAGTGACAATACTGTCTGCTTTGCTGACCATCTTGATGTGATCTCCTATGCTGTGTGTGCACAGGAGCTCACCCAGTCTCCGTTTGTTTGTCTTGTTCTTCATCACTTTGTCGCGGCTAGGTAGAACGGTTGTCAGTGAGAGTCGGTACTCTGTTGAGCTCTCCCCAGCTCTTCTCTGCCTCTCGTGGTCTTTGGCAGAGACTTGCTCATACCGGTCAAAGATGACAAATGTTTCGGTGATGTAGCGATTAAGCCGGCGCCCCATGCTGGCTGCGAGGTCAGCCACAGTGCCTGACGATGGCCACACCACGTGGTAGATGAGCTGCGATGCATCAACGAGTACAACATGTGGTGGGTGGGGATTGGGGGCAAGGATTCCAAGACGCTGGACGATCACAGACTTGTTACCCTTCCTGAGGCATCCATACTCATCGATGATGGATGCAGGGACCGGGCCGATCTCGTAGTCAAAGAGGGCAGAGAGCTCCATTCTTCTCTTGCTCCCCACCACCAGCAGCCGAGCAAACAACGCCTCAAGGTCACATTTGATCTTCGCATTGACCTTCACTCTTTTTTTGGTGAATGTCATTGTCACCACCTTATTTGAGATGGGCGCATGAAATCTCTCAGGAAGTGATGAAGAGACCAGTGTGCTCATGTCCTGTCCGATCTTCAATGCATCTTACACATTCACCTTTTCATCTGCCACCTGGCCATTTATGATATGGTGGAGGGTCGTGGTCTCTATGCTGAGTGGATGGGAGTTTTCCTGTAGCACTCTCAGGATTTTAGCCCGGTCCTCCGCGTCCAATTCCCGCCGTCCTTTACCCTCTTCTTTGTGTCTGTTGGGCTTCATTGTCTTATCCGGTGCTTCAGCATCGTCGTAAATCTCATCCAATGACCTGGAGAGATAGGAGCAGATGCCGAAAGATTGGATCCACACGGCGACCTGGCCAGGGTTGGTGGAGATGCCCTTCATGCCTCCTACTCCCTTCCCTTGCTTGATGCATGTCTGCTCCCCAAACATGTCTCCACTCACTGCAGCTGCACCATCAGAGTGGTGGCACACATGGCTTCCAGCGTAAAGGTCATCCTTGGCAGATGATGAGATACTCAAAAAAAACCTAAAAATTAATCTAAATACTCAATATCTCAAAAACGATAGCAGCTAGCGAGATGGGGCTTAGTGCGTTGAACGTGCCAGGTTACGATCTGTTCAAATAAACACTAACATTGAAACTGTAGCTCAACATGACAGTAGGGGCACTAACCGCGCAAAAAAATGTTGGGTGAAAAAAAATCCACGGCTTTTACATCCCTTTTTTCACATGAAATTTTGATCGCAGGAAATTTTTATAAGAACACTCACGGAAAGCATATCTGTCTCAGTGTATTATGTCCAAATTTCATACAGATCCTTCAAATAGTTTGCTCACACGAAGCACTCAAACGGAGCAATAGAGCGAAACAGAAATTTCAGTGTCCCAGGCCTATGTTTGATCGGGTTAATGCTATTAATGCTAATGTTGCTAATTGCCCAACATATGCGAGTTAGCATCCGGCAGTTTCTAAGTGCTGGGGACCCATACTGTACATTTCTAACTTAAAACGTTGGGGTACTCAACATTTCCGCGTTCACAAGAGGGCTCTATAGGCTTGGCAAGTAGACTAAATGGCGCTCTTTCATCCTTAAAAAATTCCCACTGCCGGAAGTGGATCAATAAGTTGAGTGTGAAATGTACATCTGACTCGAGTAGCAAGACTGCAAGGAGTCGGTGACAGGTGAGCTTGTACCCTACCTGGAAAACACATGGTGACAGGTAAGCTTATACCATACCTGGAAAACACATGGCTGAGGTGTGGTGCTGCACACACAACTTGCTTGCCAAAGAGGTAGGCCACAACGTGTTTGTTAAAACCAAAAGAGTCTTTATTACGAAAGCTCGAACTGCAGCACTGGGCGGGCTCGAGCTTAGAGCCCGCATATATGTGCCGAGGCCACGCCTAGTCCCCGGGCGTGGCCGCTCGGTCGAAGGGCGGGGCATGTGCCATCGGTCCCCGCCTGGGCGCTCGCGCCACCCACTGGTGCGCGGAATTATTGCCTCATGTGCCCGCCACACGTGCCCCCCCAGAATTCCCGCACCTGAAGGGTGAGTTTGTGGGGAAGCCGGATGACCCGGCCGAAACGCCCCCTAGCGGTGGGTGCAGGGCTGGGGGGCAGCGGGGTGGAGGGGTGCCGGGGGTCCGACCGCCGGGGGGCGGCCTCGACGCCGAGGCAGCGTTGCCGGCGGGGGGTGGTCCGGATCGAGGTGGGCCGGCTTGAGGCGGTCCACGGAAATGCGATCCGGGGCACTGTCGATGTCTACCGTGAAAAACTTGTCACCGGTCTCCAGCACGCGGAAGGGCCCGTCGTACGGGGGCCGTAGCGGTGCCCGGTGGGCGTCGTGCCGGATGAACATGTACTTTGCCGTGCGAAGCTCCGGGGCGACGTGGGAAGGCGAGCAACCGTGGTGTGCCGTTGGCACCGGGGCGAACCTCCGGGTGGTCTCCTGAAGGGCGGAGCGCTGTTGCGCCGCGGACCAAGGAGCCGTGGAGTCGGGGATAAATTCACCCGGTACCCGCAGTGGTTGCCCGAAGACCAGCTCCGCCAAGGACGCGTGCAGGTCGTCCTTGGGCGTCGTCCTGAGGCCCAGCAGGACCCAGGGGAGCCTGTCGACCCAGCCGCCGTCGCGGAGGCTGGCCCGAAGCACGGCCTTCATGGAGCGATGATAGCACTCGCACAGGCCATTGGCCTGGGGGTGGTAGGCCGTGGTGTGGTGTAGCTTCACCCCGAGTCCTTGCGCCATGTGCGAGGGTGGCCGTGTCCGAGGGGGCACCGAACCGGGCAACCCAAGTGGCGATAAAGGCTTGCGCCACCTCAGCCGCAGACGTCGCCGCCAATGGGACGGCCTCCGGCCACCGCGTGGTGCGGTCGACCATGGTGAGGAGGTGGGTGAACCCTCGTGAGGGGGGCAGAGGTCCCACCAAGTCGACGTGTACGTGGTCGAACCGCCGCTCGGGCACCGTAAACGGGGCCAACGGTGCCTGGGTGTGGCGGTGGACCTTTGCACGCTGGCACGCGAGGCACGTCCTGGCCCAGTCGCGGACCTCCTTCCTGAGGCCATGCCAGACGAACTTCGCCCCGACGAGCTTCTGGGATGCCTTCGCGCCAGGGTGGGACAGGCCGTGGATGGCGTTGAACACCGGGCGCTGCCAGCCAGCGGGCACGATGGGGCGAGGCTGGCTGAGGGAGACATCGCATAGGAGGGCTGTGCCCGCAGCGTCAAACGGCACCTCGGTTACGCGGAGGCCCGTGATGGCGGTCCGCAAGGCCTGGACGCAGGGGTGGCGGGCTGGGCCTCTGCCATCCGGGCATAGTCGACCCCGAGGTGGACCGCGTGCACGACGGACCGGGAAAGGCAATCCGCCACCAGGTTGTCCTTACCCGCCACGTGACGGATGTCCGTCGTGTACTCGGACACGGCAGAGAGGTGGCGCTGCTGCCGTGCCGACCATGGCTCGGCGACCTTGGCCATCGCGAACACAAGGGGCTTGTGGTCAACGAAGGCCATGAACGGGCGGCCCTCCAGCAGGTGGCGGAAGTGTCGGACCGCCAGGTGGAGCCCGAGCAGCTCGTGGTCGAAGGTGCTGTACCGGCGTTCGTGGGGGTGCAGCTGCCGGCTAAAAAACGCCAGCGGTTGCCAAGCACCACGCACCCATTGCTCCTCCACCGCGCCCACCGCGTAGTCCAACGCGTCGGTGGTGAGGGCGATCGGTGCATCGGGTGCGCCAGCATGGTGGCGTCGGCCAGAGCCAGCTTTGCGCCCGCGAACGCCGCGGCCATCGGCTCCGACCATGCGATGTCACCTGTGCCCGGCCTGCCCCGAAGGGCCTTGTGCAAGGGGCGGAGGAGCCGGGCGACGTGGGGCATGAAGCGGTGGTAAAAGTTTACCATGCCCAGGAACTCCTGGAGCCCCTTGATCGTGCGGGGCCGCGGGAAATCCCTGACCACCTCCACCTTGGCCGGTAAAGGGACGGCCCCGTGCTCGGTGATGCGGTGCCCCAAGAAGTCGATGGTGGCGACACCGAAACGGCACTTGGCAGGGTTGATGATTAGGCCATGCTGGCCCAGGCGTTCGAAAAGCGTGCGGGGGTGGAGCAGGTGGTCCTCCCGGGATGCGCTCGCGACTAGGATGTCGTCCAGGTAGACAAACAGGAAAGGTAAGTCGCGCAAGACGCTATCCATAAGCCGCTGGAACGCCTGAGCCGCATTCTTCAACCCGAAGGGTATCCTTAGGAATTCAAAGAGGCCGAAAGGGGTGATGACGGCCGTCTTCGGGATGTCGTCCGGTTGGACGGGGACCTGATGGTAGCCCCGGATGAGGTCCACCTTAGAAAACACGGTCGTGTTGGCCAACCGGGCGGAAAAGTCCTGAATGTGTGGGACCGGGTAGCGGTCGGGGGAGGTGGCATCGTTGAGCCGGCGGTAGTCCCCGCACGGGCGCCATCCCCCGCCGGGCTTCGGCATGATGTGCAGCGGAGAAGCCCAAGCACTGTTGGAGCGCCGTACGATCCCCAGCCGCTCCAGCGTGGCGAACTCCGCTTTCGCCACGGCGAGCTTTGTGGGCTCGAGTCGGCGTGCCCGGGCATAGACCGGCGGCCCGACCATGGGGATGTGATGCTCCACCCCGTGTGTAACGGCCACCGCTGAGAAGGTGGGCCGCGTGAGGGCCGGGAAACTGGTGAGGAGGCGGGTAAAGTCATCCGCCGCCGGAAGCGTGCAAACTAAACTCGCCGGGACGGAACCTTCCAGCAAGCCGCTTGGTGAGCCGCTCGGTGAGCCGCTCAGTGAGCCGCTCAACGAGCCGCTCAGCGAACAAGTGAGCGAGCTAAAGGTTTTGGCCTGGACGAGCCGTCTGCGCTTCACGTCGACCAACAACCCATTCGCACATAGGAAGTCCGCACCAAGCAATGCCATTGGCACGCTGGCGGTCACGAACGACCATTGAAAGCACTGCCCTCCGAACCGCAGGGAGAGGCAGCGCTTCCCGAATGTGCGGATGGGTGTACCATTGGCGGCAAGCAACGCGGGGCCCCGGCCCGCGGTTCGCTTGTCGGACGTGGAGGCGGGGATGACGCTTACCTGCGCTCCTGTATCACAGAGGAAACGGCGCCCGGACAAGGTGTCCGTGCTGAACAGGAGGCTGCTGGAATGGCCGCCGCTCAGGGCAGCTAATGAGCGCCGGCCTGGTCGTTTCCCGACTTGTCAAACGAGCATGGCGGGCAACACTTCTTAGCCTTGTGGCCGAACCTGGCGTGGAAATAGCACCAGGCTTGCGGCGGCGGGGGCGGCGGCGGCCGCTGCGGCCGCGGTTTTCTCGGTGGCGGTGGTGGTGGGCGGAGCGCGGCAGCGGCCACGAGGGACGCTGTAGCCTCTGCCCCAGGAACCACGATGGCAGCACCGTAACTCGACCGCGTGCCGCAAGCCGCGAAGAACTTGTCAGCCTCTACGGCCAGGGCGTGGGGTTCCCTTATGTTGGAACCGGCCAGCGCGAGGCGTACCTGTAGAGGTAGCTGGCGTATGAAAAGCACCCGGAATAAGAAATCCGGGGCTTGGTCACCCAGCAGCGACAGCATCTAATCCATCCGCACGGATGGTCGTGTGTCGCCGAGTTCGGGAAGGTCCAGGAGGCGGTCGGCCCGTTCGATCTCCGTGAGGCCGAACGTGGCGATGAGACATTTGAGCGCCCTGTACTTATGGTCGGCCGGCGGGTGCTGCAGGATTTTTTTTTTTTTTTGGATACTGAATCGAGGCTCGTGAAAGAGCTAACATTTATTTCACAAACAAACAAACAAAACAAACCAGACAAACAAAATATACAAAAAGAGGGAGCGGAAGACAAGATGGGGAGAGAAGGGGAAGCACACAACCACAACATTTGAGAGCAGGGAGAAGTGTGGGAGGGAGAGGGCTTGGGGGCAGGAGGCGTGGGAGGGGGATGGGGGGGAGAGGTATAAAACACAAGGGGACCAAAATTAGCGGGGGTAGAAAAGATCAAGGTTTTGGATGGGGGAGAATAAGAGATGGTGGTGAACAGCTGTTTTAAAGACCTGGAGGGTGGAGTGGGATTGAAGAGAGTGAGGGAGTTTGTTCCAGAGGCGGGAGAAAAGAGGAATGAAGGAGTGAACGTGAGCAGAAAGTCTTGATTTTGGGAGTTTAACCATAAGAGGGTTGCAGGCAGATCTTGTGCGACCTGTAGGAATATTTGGGGGACAGAGCCCAGAGAGGGCTGGGGGGGCAAGGCCAGAGAGGAGACGGTAGAAGACGGAAAGACCACCAACCTGCCTGCGGTGAGTGAGTGAAAGGCCCTTGGAGTTAGCTTCATCGCGGGAGATTCCAATGATTCTGAACGCTTTGGTTTCAACAGCGTGAAGATGGGCTAGGTGTGAGGCAAGAGCACCAGACCAGAGGGGAGAGCAGTATTCCATAGAGCTGCGGATGAAAGCCTTGTATGTGGTGAGGAGCTCAGGTGTGCCAAGGAAGGACTTCGCACGATGGAGGATGCCCAGTCGGCGACTGGCTTTGGAGGCCAGATTTGAAATGTGGTTTTCCCAGGAAAGATCATGGCAAATAGTGAGACCCAAAAGCTTGAGTGAAAATGGATGGACGTGGATGGACGTGGATGGACTGACGACCCGGGCGGCAGTGCCGGGCCCGAGGGCGGCGACCACGTGGTAGTAACGGGTCTCGTCCGCCGTTATGCCTCGAAGCTGAAATTGCGCTTCGGCCTGCACGAACCACACATCGGTCTGTGCTTCCCAAAAGTCTGGGAGTTTTACTGCGACGCCGTTATTGGCCATGGCGCGTTCGGTGGTCAGCAACGGCTGAACCAATCGGGGTCACCAGTGAGGTGTGGTGCTGCGCACACAACTTGCTTGCCAAAGAGGTAGGCCACAACGCGTTTGTTAAAACCAAAAGAGTCTTTATTACGAAAGCTCGAACTGCAGCACTGGGCGGGCTCGAGCTTAGAGCCCGCATATATGTGCCGAGGCCACGCCTAGTCCCCGGGCGTGGCCGCTCGGTCAAAGGGCGTGGCATGTGCCATCGGTCCCCGCCTGGGCGCTCGCGCCACCCACTGGTGCGCGGAATTATTGCCCCATGTGCCCGCCACATGGCGACAGATAAACTTGTACCATACCTGGAAAACACGAGGCGACAGATAAGCTTGTACCATACCTGGAAAACATACGGCGACAGATAAGCTTGGACCATACCTGGAAAACATACGGCGACAGATAAGCTTGTACCATACCTGGAAAACATACGGCAACAGATAAGCCTGTACCATACCTGGAAAACATACGGCGACAGATAAGCTTGTGCCATACCTGGAAAACATACCGCGACAGATAAGCTTGTACCATACCTGGAAAACACATGGCGTCAGATAAACTTGTACCATACCTGGAAAACACAAGGCGACAGATAAGCTTGTACCATACCTGGAAAACATACGGCGACAGATAAGCTTGTACCATACCTGGAAAACATACGGCGACAGATAAGCTTGTACCATACCTGGAAAACACATGGCGTCAGATAAGCTTGTACCATACCTGTTAAACATACGGCGACAGATAAGCTTGTACCATACCTGTTAAACATACGGCGACAGATAAGCCTGTACCATACCTGGAAAACATACGGCGACAGATAAGCTTGTACCATACCTGGAAAACACAAGGCGACAGATAAGCTTGTACCATACCTGGAAAACACATGGCGTCAGATAAACTTATACCATACCTGGAAAACACAAGGCGACAGATAAGCCTGTACCATACCTGGAAAACACAAGGCGACAGATAAACTTATACTATACCTGGAAAACACAAGGCGACAGATAAGCTTGTACCATACCTGGAAAACGCATGGTGACAGATAAGCTTGTACCATACCTGGAAAACACAAGGCGACAGATAAGCTTGTACCATACCTGGAAAACACATGGTAACAGGTGAGCTTGTACCATACCTGGAAAACACATGGCGACAGATAAACTTGTACCATACATGGAAAACACATGGTGGGTGACATGGGTGACCAACATTCACTGGGTAACCAATATATTTTGACTTGTTGACAATAACGTCACCCTGTCACTATGTTAAATCAATAACGTCACCCCGTCACTATTTTAAATCAATAACGTCACCCCGTCACTGTGTTAAATCAATAACGTCACCCCGTCACTATGTTAAATCAATAACGCCACCCTGTCACTATGTTAAATAAATAACGTCACCCCGTCACTATGTAAAATGAATAACATCACCCCGTCACTGTGTTAAATCAATAACGTCACCCCATCACAATGTTAAATCAATAACGTCACCCCGTCACTATGTTAAATCAATAACGTCACCCTGTCACAATGTTAAATCAATAAAGTCACCCTGTCACTATGTTAAATCAATAACGTCACCCCGTCACTATGTTAAATCAATAACGTCACCCTGTCACAATGTTAAATCAATAAAGTCACCCTGTCACTATGTTAAATCAATAACGTCACCCTGTCACTATGTTAAATCAATAACGTCACCCTGCCACTATGTTAAATCAATAACGTCACCCTGCCACTATGTTAAATCAATAACGTCACCCTGTCACTATGTTAAATCAATAACGTCACCCCGTCACTATGTTAAATCAATAACGTCACCCTGTCACTATGTTAAATCAATAACGTCACCCTGCCACTATGTTAAATCAATAACGTCACCCTGTCACTATGTTAAATCAATAACGTCACCCTGCCACTATGTTAAATCAATAACGTCACTCCGTCACTATGTTAAATCAATAACGTCACCCTGTCACTATGTTAAATCAATAACGTCACCCTGTCACTATGTTAAATCAATAACGTCACCCCGTCACAATGTTAAATCAATAACATCACCCCGTCACTGTGTTAAATCAATAACGTCACCCCGTCACAATGTTAAATCAATAACGTCACCCCGTCACTATGTTAAATCAATAACGTCACCCTGTCACAATGTTAAATCAATAACGTCACCCTGTCACTATGTTAAATCAATAACGTCACCCCGTCACTATGTTAAATCAATAACGTCACCCTGTCACTATGTTAAATCAATAACGTCACCCTGTCACTATGTTAAATCAATAACGTCACCCTGTCACTATGTTAAATCAATAACGTCACCCTGCCACTATGTTAAATCAATAACGTCACCCTGTCACTATGTTAAATCAATAACGTCACCCCGTCACTATGTTAAATCAATAACGTCACCCTGTCACGATGTTAAATCAATAACGTCACCCCGCCACTATGTTAAATCAATAACGTCACCCTGTCACTATGTTAAATCAATAACGTCACCCTGCCACTATGTTAAATCAATAACGTCACCCCGTCACTATGTTAAATCAATAACGTCACCCTGTCACTATGTTAAATCAATAACGTCACGCCGTCACTATGTTAAATCAATAACGTCACCCTGTCACTATGTTAAATCAATAACGTCACCCTGTCACTATGTTAAATCAATAACGTCACCCTGTCACTATGTTAAATCAATAACGTCACCCTGTCACTATGTTAAATCAATAACGTCACCCTGCCACTATGTTAAATCAATAACGTCACCCCGTCACTATGTTAAATCAATAACGTCACCCCGTCACTATGTTAAATCAATAACGTCACCCCGTCACTATGTTAAATCAATAACGTCACCCTGTCACTGTTAAATCAATAACGTCACCCTATTAAAGACGTCACTATGGTAAAGAATGATCTGTCCACCCAACCCGCACACCTCTGCACTATGAGACTGTTTAACTCTCCTAAAATACACCTTTTCCCTGTACACCCAGCCAAGGTGAATAGGTGAGCCTCGTGGTGAATTTAAGCTGTTATGGTGTAAAAATTAAAATCTCAGCATGTACCTGTCCTCTTACTCGTCATTTCGCTCCTGGTTCTCTTCTTCTTCTTCCTCTTCTGATCTGCTCTTGCTTTTTACCTCCTATGTTTTTATTACCTTTCATTCCGATGCTATTTCACACGTGGAAGGGTTTGCAAAGTTCGTGCACAAAGCGGCTTTTGTTTCTGATGGAATTTGTGGAAATGGCCGGGAGCACTTGAGGAAATCCAGCTGTGCATCCTATAAGAAACACCCATAGGCACAAATATGGCTGCAGAGGCTCTGGGTTAACAATGGGTGATGATGCTGCAGATAATTATTCTTTATTAGCCCTTCCCTTGCGCAGCAGGACATGCGGTATTGCAATCACTTGTGTGTGTGTGTGTGTGTGTGTGTATGTGTGTGTGTGTGTGTGTATGTGTGTGTGTGTGTGTGTGTGTGTGTATGTGTGTATGTGTGTGTATGTGTGTGTGTGTATGTGTGGGTGTGTGTGTGTGTGTGTGTGTGTGTATGTGTGTGTGTGTGTGTGTGTGTGTGTGTGTGTGTGTGTATGTGTGTATGTGTGTGTGTGTATGTGTGTGTGTGTGTGTGTGTGTATGTGTGTGTGTGTGTGTGTGTGTGTCTGCGTGTCTGTATGTGTGAGTATGTATGTGTGAGTATGTATGTGTGTGTGTCTGGGTGTCTGCGTATGTGTGTGTGTGTGTGTATATGTGTGTGTGTGTGTTTGTGTGTGTGTATATGTGTGTGTGTGTGTGTGAGTATGTGTGTGTGTGTGTGTGTGTGTGTGTGTGTGTGTGTGTGTCTGCGTGTCTGTATGTGTGTGTGTGTGTGTGTGTCTGCGTGTCTGTATGTGTGTATGTGTGAGTATGTATGTGTGTGTCTGGGTGTCTGGGTGTGTGTGTGTGTGTGTGTGTGTGTGTGTCTGGGTGTGTGTGTGTGTGTGTGTGTGTGTGTGTGTGTGTGTGTGTGTGTGTGTGTCCAGGCCGCAACGTTTTTTTTTACCATTTGAGGTATTGTCATTAAATTTTCATCAAACTTTATTATGATATGGTGAAGACAAATTAATAATTTTGTCAAAAAGTCAAAAAGTTAAAGGTCAGTGTCACCTTAAATCATCAATTTTCACCTGATTGAACTGAAATTTAAAGAATTTGCATATCGGGTCACTGAATTGATTCACTAATCAAAAGGTAGGAGTCGATTGTTTATTTTAGATCAAAAGGTCAAGGTTGCGTTAAATCATCAATTTTTATTTTGTATTCTTTTGTTAAACTGTTTTGCTATTGTGAGCATACGGAAGAATAAGACGTCTGAATACGAGCGGACGCTTTGCCGTTGTATTTTCAGATGCTTTCTAGTTGGTTCACGAGTTATCAAATGACCACTATATTTGTCATGTGTGTGTGTCTGTGTGTGTGTCTGTGTGTCTGTCTGTCCGCAGCATAACTACCCGATGATATCATCCGATCTTAATGAAACTTGGGTGGGAGGTTGATATCATGATCAAGTTGTGTCCTGCCTAGAGTGGGCGTATTGCGCCCATTGTGGGCAGAGCGACGCCCGAAAAAGATGTCTTTTTAGGGGGTAATCGATTTCAAGCTACATCTTCTCCGAGGGGTTGGTGGAATCTGACAGGGGTTTCGATATTTGGTTAGGCCAATGTCATGTGTCTAGCCCCACGGAGCTCGATTTTTCATTTTCGCCCCAAGGTCAAGGTCACAACAACAACAACAACATGCATTTTAAGGCCATTTTCCCTGCTAGAGCGGGGGTTAGCCTTGCGGTCCCCATGACAATCTTCTCCATCTTGCCATATTTTCTGCATCTCTCCTTGTTAACCCCCGCGCCCGCATTTCTTCTTCCACCATCTTTAGCCAAGTCTTTCTCGGTCTTCCCCGTCCTCTACTTCCTTCTACATTCATTTCCATCACTCTTCTCAACCAGTCACTTTCATCCTTCCTCAACACATGACCAAACCATCTCAACCTGGTCCTCTTCACAGCATCAATCACAGGCTCTATTCCCATCATCTTTCGCAATTCATCATTTGTCTTCCTCTCTCTCTCAACAATACTCCACACATCCACCGAACCATTCGCATTTCCACCCTTTCCAACCTTCGTTGCTGCTCTACGTTCATGACCCATGTCTCGCTCCCATAAATCATAACACTTCTCACACATGCAGCATACACCTTTCTCTTCAGCTTCAACGACACTCCCCTCCTCATCAGCATGCCACTCAGTTCCCGAAACTTCTTCCATGCACATCTCACTCCAGCAACCGTTGCCGAGTCTGATCCACCTTCTCCATTCAGCATGTCTCCGAGGTAGCAAAATGTTTTCACCCCTTCCAGCTTCACGCCGTCTCCAAAATCCAACTCAACATTTCCTCCATGTGCAGCTCCCTCTGTGCACACCTTGCATTTGAATGTAGCTGCCACACTGGTTAATGACCCTCTCAGACCACTACATTTTTGATGAACCCACTCAGCGCACATTGTACATTGAATGGAGTTCACTCCGACACCCTTCCTGCACACAGCACAGGGCCACTTCCCAGTTCTTTCCACCTCACCACATGCTTTACCACTTTCCATCACCTTCGTCTTTCCGATATTCACCTTCAGACCTTTTGTCTCCATACATTCCTTCCACTTGTTCATCTTTTCCTTCAGTCCATCCATACTTTCCGCAATCAACACCAGATCATCTGCATACAACAACTCTCACGGGTCACCTTTCCCCTTGTATAGAGGGACGAGGGTACTCAGTTCCCAATACACTGGAATACGGCCTTCTTTCACCGCCAGATTACAGATCTCTGTCATTCTCTTCACACCCCAACTTCCTGCTGCCTTCAACATATCTCCCACAACTCCCGTCGGCCCTCCCGCTTTTCTCCTCTTCATTGCTTTTATGGCTTCCTCAACTTCCTTCTCAGTTATCTTCTCTGCCGGTCCTAAAACTGGGTTACTCTCTATGTTGCCATCCCATTCATTCTCTGTATTCAACAGCATTTCCATATATCTTTTCCATCTTCCTTTAATTCCATCTGGGTCCACAACGATTTGTCCCACTTCATCCTTCAAGCAACTCACCCCCATCACATCACAACTCTCTTTCGCTATCTGCTTTGCAATCCTGAATACTGCTCTCTGACCCTCTTCCGAATCCAAGCGTTCTCCGAACATTTTCCTACATGCCTCGTGCGCCTTTGCCACCTCTTTCTTTGCAGCCTTCCTGGCTGCCTTATACCTTTCATGCTCTGCTGTTTCTGCTCCCATATCCTTCGCCTTCAGCCACTCCTTGAAATTCTTCCTCTTCTCGTCAATCCTCTTTCCAACTTCATCATCCCACCACCATGTTTCCGAGTGCCTCGGTGGTCCTTTTGTCCATCCACATACCTCGTCAACGGCTCCCAACAGACTAGCTTTCATTGACATCGAACCACTTTCAAGCTCAACCACATCATCCTCTACCGTACTCAGCCTCTCTTTTAATGCCTCCCTTACTGTCACCTCTTTCAACCTCCACACCTTCATTCTCGGTTGGTACTTCACCCGCCGAGCTCTCCTCGCACCTTTCACCCTTATGTCGCAGACAACCAAGTGGTGCTGTGAAACAGCCTCCTTCCCCGAGATCACCTTTGTGTCCCGGAGGTGCCCCCTATCTCGCCTACGCACCATCAGGTAGTCAACGGTTGTCGTCGACCCACCTGACGTGTATGTAACAAGCTTATTATCCTCTTTCTGGAACTGCGTATTACAAATCAACAAATCAGCTCCATCAGCAAACTCCAAAATCCTTTCACCTTCTCCATTTCTCACACCATATCCGTAACCCCCATGAACTCCCTCAAAACCATCCATACTCCTTCCCACATGTCCATTTAGGTCTCCTCCTACCACAACAACTTCCTCATCTTTCACGTTTTCCATCAGCTTCTCTATCGTACACCAGAACTTGTCCTTCTGTTCATCGCTCCGACCAACCTGCGGAGCATATCCCGAGATGACGTTCACCAAGAGCTTTCCAATCATCATTTTCACCATCATCAACCTATCACTCAATCTAGTCACACTCACCACACTGTCTACAAACTCCTCAGAAAACAGGACACCAACACCATTCACGCCCTCCAGGCACCCTTGCCACACAAACTTGTATTTCTGTCCCTGCCTACCCTTTGCTATTCTCACACCACTTCCCTTCCATCTCGTCTCTTGCACACAACATATGTCCACTCTTCTTCTGACCAATACTTCCACCACTTCTCCTGATCTCCCAAGACCCAAGACCTGACCCAAGGTCAAGGTCACAAGGTCACAAAATTTAGAAAAGTCGATTTTTGATGGTTTTATTACATTGTTCGCTACCTGATAGGGTGAAATGTCGTACATGTCGTTATATTATCACATACATCATGAAATACAAGTTTTCCAACAAATTTCAGAATCCTCGACCTTTGACCTTTGAAGGTCACAAAAGTCAAAGTTTCAAAGTTGTCGGAATCAAACCGAATTTTCGGTATTGTGTAGCTAACCAACGTCATAACTGATTATACATTATTTTCTATCTCATTTCAAGGTCAGTAACCTTCGTTTTGACATTTCAAGGTCACAGGTCAAATTTTCAAAGTTGTCGGAATGTAACCGAATTTTCGGTTTTGTGTAGCTAACTAGTCTCATAACAGATAATACATTCCTATTTATATATTTTCAATGTCGGTTTTGACCTTTGTCATTGAATACCGCTCGCTCGTGAACCATCGTCGTCTCCTGACTTGTTTTTATTTAAAATTGCAACATCTGCAGAATGTGAAGAAAACGATATTATTTCACTTAATAGTCTTTCTCCCCACAGACATTCTTTTTAGCCGCGTCGCAGACGCTGCTCATAGAGTGCCCTCTGCTGTTGTTGTTGTTCTTCTTGTTCTTCTTCTTGTTCTTGCAGAGAAGACAAAACCTCAAAGCTCCACCCATTCTGGGAACCATAGCTCCACCCATTCTGGGAGAGCCTTCATATAAACAAATATCCACCATTTTATTAACTCGCATAGCTTTGAGGCCTGTTTTGTAGGCCCGTGGTGTCTTCCTCTCTCACACAGTTTTATTTCAAATCAAATTCGATATATCATTTCATTTTTCACAGTCGCTAACATAGTTTTAGACGGTTGAAAAAAAACGGGAAGAAAATCCGATGAAATTTGCCCTTTATAGAACGAAATGAATTCTCAAAGGCCTGTAACTTCAAGTCCATTGAGATATATATTTTTTAAATCGCGGCATGGTCAGTCATACACCGCCCGAAATAACAGATGGGAAAATGCCGAGATATATTAAAAATTCGTCCATTTGATGACAATCGTCACGATGAAATATTTAATTTATACGTCGTCACAATAATGTGGAGAGAGGAGCATAGCTTCGTTCACGTGTCGCCACACACGGGAAATTGCCGAGATATATATATTTTTAAATCGCGGCATGGTCAGTCATACACCGCCTGAAATAACAGACGGGAAAATGCCGAGATATATTAAAAATTCGTCGCCACACACGGGAAATTGCCGAGATATATTTTCACTTTGCACAAAAATAACATCAAGTAATCGAATCAATAGGAATGTCCTGTGCCTATAACATCGACGTTATAGGCACAGCTGCATCTAAGCATTGTGTAACATCGACGCGGCTTTTGTTTTAATTAAAACGTTTTGTTCTTGTTATATCATGAAATTGAGTCATGGTTGCTCTTTGGAGCCAGAGATGGCTATTCACATGTGCTGGGAGCGTGGAGTCGGAGATGGCTGTTCACATGTTCTGGGAACGTGAAGCCGGAGATGGTTGTTCACATGTTCTGGGAACGTGGAGCCGGAGATGGCTGTTCACATGCTCTGGGAACGTGGAGTCGGAGATGGTTGTTCGCATTTTCTGGGAATGTGGAGCTGGAGATGACTGTTCACATGTTCTGGGAACATGGAGCCGGAGATGGTTGTTCACATGTTCTGGGAACATGGAGCCGGAGATGGCTGTTCACATATTCGGGAACATGAAGTCGGAGATGGCTGTTCACATGTTCGGGAACGTGAAGTCGGAGATGGCTGTTCACATGTTAGACGGGGCCAGGAGGAGCTGCTGAGGTCCCGACCTGCTGACGCAGAGACACTCATTAGATTCCCACCATTTAAGTCATGCTTCACCCATGTGTTGGGACCAGCATTTTGTTGCTCACGCAGCCCATGTATGATTCCGACTGGTATTCCATTGTCTTGTTGGTTTCTCCATGGTCTTTCTCCTGTGGTGTGATTGTGGCCCAATGAGGTTTGTCTTTATAAGGATCTTCGATATGTAAAATACCAGGGGCACGTATTTTGTTTTGTAAATATATTTGTTATTTCAAATGCTTCCATGTTCCCTGGTCTCTCTTTCCTGTTTGATAAACACATCCATTCAATGGGTCTCCTTTGAGTATTTGATTTAGCACGATCATTAAGCCTGGTGTTGGCTTAACGGTTAAAGTATCTGGCTTGAGATATTAGGGCCCTGAGTTTGAGCCCCAAAATGAGTATCGGATGACTGGTTATAAAGAGGCATTGCATCAGCAGCAGCCCGGCCCCCAGAAAAATGATGCAACCAGCAGCCACAGGCTGCCACCAACAGCACAATTGTTAAACTGCTCGGTTTTTAAAATTCCGTAAAGGACACATTTGGTGGGATGATTAGTGTCCATTGCAAACTTCTCCCTCATCGGGAATGACGAGGTGCTATATAGTTGCCATTTTTGGGTGGCTCACTGTGGGGAACTTGATATAGGATAGATATATATATATATATGTGGGGAACTATATAGTTGGTGCATCACTTGATCGACCTCAGATGTACCAAGTTGAGTTTGGTAAAACGGAGCAAGTAGGCCCATAATCCGGCTCAGTGCGAATGGCTGAAGCGACCGTCATAACAATATACTGTATAATACATGTGTGTGTGTATATATATATATATATATATATATACACACACACACACAGTATATATGTACCTTCTGGCGTCAGGAAGGGCATCCGGCCATAAAAACATTGCCTCAAACAGGGAACCATGATTGTCATGGGGCCCGCAAGGCTAACCCCCGCTCTAGCAGGGAAAATGGCCTTAAAACGATCATTCATTCATCATTCATATATGTACCTTCTGGAGTACTTACTGGTTTCGTTACACTTCCAAACATGTTGGCCAGTTTGGATTTTTGAATTTCCATAACGTCTGGGATAAAATATTCACCACTGATATTTCACATGATTTTGCTACTTCACCAAAGGAGCCTATTGGACCCTAGTCTGTCTTGTCCATACTCTCTAATCCTGACCCTTCGCTTGACAGACACTAGCATCATCAACTCCTCCTTTGCCATGGATAGTGGCAAAAAGGTTCCATTCAAGTTTTACCAGATCAGATTATCCCTTCAGCATTGTTAAATTTACAAAGAGGAACTTCTGCTTCAACTGGGAAGCAGCCGCATCTGAGAAAAGTACAAGTTTTTTTTAAAAGTCAGGATATTTGGACAATATCATCCAGTGAGACCTGAAAGAATCTGAACGCAGTGTATTTATCAAGTGACAGGTAGTCTTGCTCTCAAATGTGATGAATGTGTCACATACAATGCAGGTATTATTTCAGGTGATTTCATCATTCAAGATGATGTGACGACACTTGAACGCTCGTCTGAAGAAAATGCATTCAATTGTGAAATTTATTGCCTCATTCATGAAGATGAGTCCGTGAAAGTTGAAGACAGATTGTGCAGATTAGATTGGAAATCTTACTCCATCGTCTTATTAATGTCAATGTAATATACTGTATTCATTTTATTGTACCGGTAAATATGATTTATTGAATGGTTTCTGTGGTGGAGAACATTGTATTAAAATATATTTATCATGAAAAATACATTTCAGTTTCAGGTGTGAAGATGGGCGGAGCTGAGGTTAGAAATCACCCAGTTGGGCGGAGATTCGTCTGGAAGGTTAGAAATCACCCAGTTGGGCGGAGTTTTGTCTGAAAGGTTAGAAATCACCCAGTTGGGCGGAGTTTTGTCTGAAAGGTTAGAAATCACCCAGTTGGGCGGTGTTTTGTCTGGAAGGTTAGAAATCACCAGTTGGGCGGAGTTTTGTCTGGAAGATTAGAAATCACCAGTTGGGCGGAGTTTTGTCTGGAAGGTTAGAAATCACCCAGTTGGGCGGAGTTTTGTCTGGAAGATTAGAAATCACCAGTTGGGCGGAGTTTTGTCTGGAAGGTTAGAAATCACCCAGTTGGGCGGAGTTTCGTCTGGAAGTTTAGAAATCACCCAGTTGGGCGGAGTTTCATCTGGAAGTTTAGAAATCACCCAGTTGGGCGGAGTTTCATCTGGAAGGTTAGAAATCACCCAGTTGGGCGGAGTTTCGTCTGGAAGGTTAGAAATCACCCAGTTGGGCGGAGTTTTATCTGAAAGGTTGGAAATCACCCAGTTGGGCGGAGTTTCGTCTGGAGCTCGGTCTGTGCCCTGGTGCTGCAATACCTGACCTGATCTGCCATGAGATTTTGTGAGGAGGTTATTTTAGGAGACACCTAGGTCCTGTTAGGCCATGAAGATCTTTGTAGCTCTATATTCATTAATCCTTTCTTGTGTTCACCCTCCACAGAATCATAGTCACGTGAGTAATAACACATTTTGTCTCTGGTTGATGGTATTCTGATCGGTGGGTGGTCTCTGTGTTTTGACGTCAATAACAGTCCTCATGATGTAACGTTCGCCATTCTTTTTCAATGTGAATTGTTTTTTGTTCTTGATTGTGATTACGGTTTGGCAAACATCCCGTGGTTTGTTTTGTCTTTGCAGTGATCGTTGTATTAAAGGAAGCAGTTAGAAGACCCTCTCTTGGCCAGTTGGGCGGACATTTCTTGGTGGAATGGTTGACACGCGCTGGTGAAAATAGAGCTATCGTTCCCTCCGAGCTTTAACAGAAACCAGTACATCCCTTCTACTCAAAAGGGCTTCATAAAGCAACCAAAAAAGCTGCATTATAGAGTAAGCCGTTTGCTATTTTGAACTTGACCTGAGTTCCTCCACAGCTGCAGGCATTTGCACACAGCACATGCTCGAGAATGCCAAAGCTACACAAACGCATGCATGAGATCCACAATGCGAACACGCGACACAAACTGCTGTACCATCATCTTTTGCACCACCAAACCGTCATATTTTACACTACCATTGCAGATGGGAAAACCATGGAGGAATGTAATGTCGAGTCATCAGCATATGAGTGCATTTGGTTATTTGTAGAAGAAAGAAGGTCATTGATAAAAAGAAGGAAGAGTGTTGGAGACAGGACGGAACCCTGAGGAACACCGCTGTTGATAGGGATGGAGGGAGATGTTGAACCTTCAACAATTACGGAGATAGAGCCGTCGGAGAGAAAGCTCGGTATGAGAGAGCAGAGTGAAGGAGGAAAGCTGAAAGAGGGAAGCTTGGATATCAGACCCTGATGCCAAACTCTATGAAAGGCTTTTGAGATGTCAAGGCCTACAACAAAGGATTCATCAAAGTCTCTCAGAGAAGAGGCCCAGAAGTCAGAGCAATAGGACGGTAGTTGGAAGGCTTTGAACGATCACCCTTATTTAAAATAGGCTGTAACTAAGGCATGTTTCCAGGAAAGAGGAAAAGTTTGGGTTTTTAAACAAAAACGAAACAAACGAGCAAGCACGGGTGCAAGTTCTGAAGCACACTCCTTCAAGACACAAGGAGGAATGCCATCTTGTCCGTATGCCTTGCTTGTGTCCAGAGAGAGGAGTACTTTTTTGACTGAATGAAAATAGATTTTCGGGAGGCTAGGATTGGTAAGGGGTGAATCAGAGGGAGATGGAATGTTGGAGGCATCCAGTGTGGAATTAGAGGAGAAAGGAGAACCAAAAAGAGTTTGCTTTATCAGTCGGAGAGACAACGATGTATCATCTGAACGGAAAAGCGAAGGAAAGGTAGAGCGACAGAAATTGTTGGAGATACTTTTAGCTTAGGACCAGAAAGATCTATTAGTGGAAGAAGTTGAGAGGTTGTCACATTTCTTCTGGATAAAGGAATGCTTTGCCTCACGAATAACATGTTTGCAATGATTTCTGGCAGATATGAAAGCTGGATGTGAGTTGGAGGAAGAAGAGTTTTTCCATGTCCGATATGCCGCATCTCGTGCACGAATGACTGCAGAGCAGGAATGATTGAACCAAGAGTTGGTAGGAGAGATAGACTTGAAAGAGAAGGGGATATAAGCCTCCATTCCTGCAACAATAACCTCAGCTATACGTTCAGCAGAGATAGAGGCATCGGCCGAGGAGTGGCAGTAGTCTTTCCATGGAAAATCAGAAAAGAGGTTTCGTAAACCAGTCCAGTCAGCGCTATTGAAATGCCAATACTGGCGTTTAGTCCGGGCAGTCGGAGGAGAAGGAGTGGTGGTAAGTAAAGTGATGTTCACAAGATTGTGGGTCGAAGAACCAATTGGAGGTGAAATTGTGTAGCTGTAACGCAATGGATTGGAGGTGAAGAACAAATCCAAAGTATTGGACGAGCGGTCATGACGATCTGGGATGTGGGTAGGGTGGGTGGTAATTTGTTCCAAATAATTGAGAATGGGAAATGTAAGATCTTCAACTCTTCCAACATCCGAGTGGGAAGATTTTAACCACTCCCTGTGGTGCACATTGAAGTCTCCTAAATAGAGGAATTCTGCTTGAGGGTGTTCGGATGTCATGGTCTCATGGCAGGAATTAAGATAGTCAAAGAAAGCTGTGAAGTTTGTAGAGTTGGGAGAGCAGGAAGTGAAACAGAGAAAAATAGTGATGGTCGGGAGACAAATCTTAAGCCAGATGACATCAAAGTTTGGAGATTCGAGGTCCACAAGGTCTACAGCAGGTGTGTTGATGTTGGAGTAGATACACACTCCTCCTTTGAAGCGGAATCATGAGTGAAGGTTGTAGTGGTTGTTGAGAAGCCTTGGGCTGCTGTATGATGTTTGACAGAGGAGAGATTCAAAGAAAGACCATGAATGTTGGTGAAATGAATTGAAAAAGAGTCACGTTGATTCCACAGGCAAGGGTCTTGGGGGGGACCGGCACTACTACTGCCTGAGCTCCCTCCTCCCCCATTCTCGTCGGCAGCAGAGACAGGCAGGTCACCGGAGAATCTTCACAACCCATAATGCCGGGTACTAGGGGCCATTAACTTCTCAGACTTTTTCATTTTTAATTGAACGTTTCTGAGGAAATGCGAGGAAAGAGAAGTAAAGGAGAGAATGTAAATGTGAGGAGTAACAATGAGTATGAAAAGTGTGTGATGTTTGTTTGTAAGAAAGATAAATTAAAGGTAGCCCAGTAGCGATACTTTAAGTGAGACAGGAAGTAAGATGAGCAATCCTGACACGAAGAGTGTAAGATGGTTCCGGGCACCACTTTATCACTCCTAAATCAGAACGGTAGTACTACCCTCCGCGGTTTCCGTCTACAACATACTACCTAAAAAAACAGTCCAACCGGATGGGTGTCTTTTAGGAGACACCATCTCCTTCCTGGATGGCCATTGGCTCCCTACAGGAGCTTATCCGCCCTTTAACAGGTATTGTTTTTAGTCCTGCAGGGTGTCACAGTCACTCTACCCACTGGCAAGCCAGTGAGGGTAGTCGGTTTAGTCACTGACTATCCAACCATGCGGCAGGTAGCATTGGGTTACATGTTACCGGTGGCAGTCAAGAGACCGACCTGACTATAAAAATGAAACGTATTCATTGTATTCATGAAATGTCTTCTCATAGTAGACGTATTGTACGATTGTCAAACCAAAATGTTAATGGTCAGATCGTGACTCCAGGCCACACCTTTCAAATCCAATAATTTTTCATACTCATTTGATCTTTTTGATTCCTTTAACAAATAATCCTTTTATTATTTTCCTTTTTTCTTTCTCTTTCCATCCATTGTCCTTTCAGTCCCAAACCCTGCAGTCGCCGTACAGATTCCTGTGACGCGTGCCAATGGCAGATAGCTCTGACGTCGGCTCAAAGCGCCCGCTGGATCGGATGCTCGATAGACCCTCGGCCGGCGTTTCCGTCAAAAGGCCAAAGAGTGAGGCAAGTGAAGGAGCTGGAGATACGTTGGTCCCTGTGAGTGGCACGGTATTTGCGTTGCCAGAGGGCGTTCGTATTAAGACGGAAGCCCCTGATCGCGGTTATGAGGAGAAATTGCCTCACGGATGTGCTGGCGCTGCATTGGGGAGACTTCTGCGGCCCAAAGGGATGAGCGCCCCACGGCCTGGCAAAGAGAATATGAGAGAAGAGCCGGTGGATATGACCACAAACAAAGGGTGAGTGTGACGGAAATCCAAGTATCCATTTATTTGCAACACTTGCATTAATTGTAGGACACTGCTTTTGTTACCAACACTAGCTATACCACCTACCCTGAATAGCAACCATCTGATATGTAAACATGGAGTCGTTTAGAGTCCATAGGAAGAGCAACCTGGCCTTGTGTTTGGAATCTTTTGTTTTATATCTACTTTGTTGACTTCAGGGATAGCAAGCGAGACAGGAGACCACTCACTCCAGACGTGATTGTCCTCTCTGATGATTCCTCAAGCCCCAAGACCAATGGGCAGCCCAATGGCACAGGGGACCTCGAGATTGCTGCAGAGATGCTTAAGGTACTACTATCATTACGACAGCAAAACATATGTAATGCAATCAATCATCTAAGGCCTCCTTTCTATTTTGCAAGTTTGATGAATGCCTGTGTAACTCCCAAAACATACATACTCAATGGAGTTGAGGATGGGATGGGATGGCATCTGGTTCACGCTTTTTGCCAAGCCCGTGGCGGCGGCGAGGAGCTTTGGTGCTCGCTTGATCTGGTTCTGGCATGGACAGGTCTGTAGCAATCAAGTTAAATACTCGGGCTCAAAATCGACTCAAGTTATACTTTTTGCTGACTTCCTTGAAACTCGGAAGGCTGAAGACAACAGGGTTTGAGACTCGGGTTTTCAATTTGAGTCTTTAAAAATACACATACTGGTAGTCATTTCCAAGTCATTGGAAATTTCATTGTACACTTGAAAAAGAGATTTACGAACCACTTTGGATTTTCTTTTTCAAAAATGTAATGTTTAGGGTCGATCATATACCATGCGGTCAAAAATCGCTGAAGTTGTTAAATAAGGAAAACCTCGGTTCAGAATTGGGGATGACAAGAGATGGTGGTGCTCTGCTTGTCTGAAGTTCTCCAGCGAAGGGTGCGATAGAACAGCCATTTAAATGTGGTTCCATAGACAGGAGAAGCGAGGATCAAAAGAGTTTAAGTGTCCAGTCAGCCTGGATTTTGGAAGTTTAACCAGGAATGGGTTACTGGAAGAATATGCACATCCTGGAGTAGAAAGGGAGGGTCAGATAGACTGAGAGAGCAGAGAGAGCAACGTTGGATAATAGACGGTAAGAAACAGAGAGTCCATCAACTTGCCTGTGATGTGAGAGCTACAGACCTTGGGTCACATCACGTCACATCACATCACATCACAGGCTCATCAACAACAACAACAACAACAACATGCATTTTAAGGCCATTTTCCCTGCTACAGTGGGGGTTAGCCTTGCGGTCCCCATGACAATCTTCTCCATTTTGCCCTATTTTCTGCATCTTTCCTTGTTAACCCCCGCGCCCGCATTTCTTCTTCCACCATCTTTAGCCAAGTCTTTCTCGGTCTTCCCCGTCCTCTACTTCCTTCTACATTCATTTCCATCACTCTTCTCAACCAGTCACTTTCATCCTTCCTCAACACATGACCAAACCATCTCAACCTTCACAGCATCAATCACAGGCTCTATTCCCATCATCTTTCGCAATTCATCATTTGTCTTCCTCTCTCTCAACGACACTCCGCACATCCACCGAACCATTCGCATTACCACCCCTTCCAGCCTTTGTTGCTGCTCTACATTCATGACCTATGTCTCGCTCCCATAAATCATAACACTTCTCACACATGCAGCATACACCTTTCCCTTCAGCTTCAACGACACTCCCCTCCTCATCAGCACGCCAGTCAGTTCCCGAAACTTCTTCCATGCACATCTCACATGCACATCTTCTTCCATTCCAGCAACCGTTGCCGAGTCTGATCCACCTTCTCCATTCAGCATGTCTCCGAGGTAGCAAAATGTTTTCACACCTTCCAGCTTCACGCCGTCTCCAAGATCCAACTCAACATTTCCTCCATCTGCAGCTCCCTCTGTGCACACCTTACATTTGAATGTAGCTGCCACACTGGTTAATGACCCTCTTAGACCACTACATTTTTGATGAACCCACTCAGCGCACATTGTACATCGAATGGAGTTCACTCCGACACCCTTCCTGCACACAGCACATGGCCACTTCCCAGTTCTTTCCACCTCACCACATGCTTTACCACTTGCCATCACCTTCGTCTTTCCTATATTCACCTTCAGACCTTTTGTCTAGATACATTCCTTCCACTTGCTCATCTTTTCCTTCAGTCCATCCATACTTTCTGCAATCAACACCAGATCATCTGCATACAACAACTCCCACGGTAAACTCTCCTTTACGGTCTGAGCCAGCACCTCCATCACAGCTACAAATAGTAGTGGACTTAGTACCGACCCCTGATGCACTCCCACCTTCACCTCAAACTCACCACTGTTCCCGTCCTTCATCCTTACAGCTGTGCGCGCTCTTTTGTACATTGTCATCACTACTCTGATCAACCATTCCTCCACTTCTAACTTCCTCAATGCCCATGTCAATACTTCACGTGGAACCCTATCGATTGCTTTCTCCAGATCAACAAACCCAAGAAACAACTTCTTCCTCTTCTCCATGTACTTCTCCTGCAACTGCCTCACAATAAAGAGCGCGTCTGTCGTTCCTCTTCCTGGCATAAATCCAAACTGCATTTCGTCGATCTTCACCTTCTTCCTTATCCTCCTCTCCAACACCCTTTCCAATACCTTCATTCCATGCTCCAATAACTTTATCGCTCGGTACGAGCCACACTCCAGAGGGTCACCTTTCCCCTTGTATAGAGGGACGAGGGTACTCAGTTCCCAATCCACTGGTATGCGGCCTTCTTTCACCACCAGATTACAGATCTCTGCCATTCTCTTCACACCCCCAACTTCCTGCTGCCTTCAAGATATCTCCCACAACTACCGTCGGCCCTCCCGCTTTTCTACTCTTCATTGCTTTTATCGCTTCCTCAACTTCCTTCTCAGTTATCTTCTCTGCCGGTCCTAAAACTGGGTTACTCTCTATGTTGCCATCCCATTCATTCTCTGTATTCAACAGCATTTCCATATATCTTTTCCATCTTCCTTTATTTCCATCTGGGTCCACAACGATTTGTCCCACTTCATCCTTCAAGCAACTCACCCCCATCACATCACACCTCTCTCTCGCTATCTGCTTTGCAATCCTGAATACCGCTCTCTGACCCTCTTCCAAATCCAAGCGTTCTCTGAACATTTTGCTACATGTCTCCTGCGCCTTTGCTACCTCTTTCTTTGCAGCCTTCTTGGCTGCCTTATAACTTTCATGCTCTGCTTTTTCTGCTCACGTACCCTTCGCCTTCTGCCACGCCTTGAACTTCTTCCTCTTCTCGTCAATCCTCTTTCCAACTTCATCATCCCACCACCATGTTTCCGAGTGCCTCGGTGGTCCTTTTGTCAATCCACATACCTCACCAACGGCTCCCAACAGACTATCTTTCATTGACATCCAACCACGTTCAAGCTCAACCACATCATCCTCTACCCGACTCAGCCTCTCTTTTAATGCCTCCCTTACTGTCATCTCTTTCAACATCCACACCTTCATTCTCGGTTGGTACTTCACCCGCCGAGCTCTCCGTGCACCTTTCACCCTTATGTCGCAGACAACCAAGTGGTGCTGTGAAACAGCCTCCTCCCCCGAGATCACCTTTGTGTCCCGGAGGTGCCCCCTATCTCGCCTACGCATCATCAGGTAGTCAACAGTTGTCGTCGACCCACCTGGCGTGTATGTAACAAGCTTATTATCCCCTTTCTGGAACTGAGTATTACAAATCAACAAATCAGCTCCATCAGCAAACTCCAAAATCCTTTCACCTTCTCCATTTCTCACACCATATCCGTAACCCCCATGAACTCCCTCAAAACCGTCCATACTCCTTCCCACATGTCCATTTAGGTCTCCTCCTACCACAACAACTTCCTCATCTTTCACGTTTTCCATCAGCTTCTCTATCGCACACCAGAACTTGTCCTTCTCTTCATCGCTCCGACCAACCTGCGGAGCATATCCCGAGATGACGTTCACCAAGAGCTTTCCAATCATCATTTTCACCATCATCAACCTATCACTCACTCTAGTCACACTCACCAAACTGCCTACAAACTCCTCAGAAAACATGACACCAACACCATTCACGCCCTCCAGGCACCCTTGCCACACAAACTTGTATTTCTGTCCCTGCCTACCCTTCACCATTCTCACACCACTTCCCTTCCATCTCGTCTCTTGCACACAACATATGTCCACTCTTCTTCTGATCAATACTTCCACCACTTCTCCTGATCTCACAGTCATTGTCCCTACATTCCATGTCCCAAACCTCAGAAACCGATCTCCACTTCGGGCTGTACCCTGCCCATATGTAGTTGTAATTGTCATGGTTCTCTTTTTGAGGCAATGTTTTTATGGCCGGATGCCCTTCCTGACGCCAACCCTCATCACAGGACATTATTCCGATAATTTGAGAGCTTTAGACGACACAGAATCTGAAGAGACAGATGTGATGCTGGAGCACCAGCCCATAGGAGAGAGCAGTAATCCAATCAGCTATGGACAAAGGCCTTGGGAGTAACTCTGATTTTCCAAGGAAAGACCTTGATCGACTGGCATTCCAGCTTTATGTGATCAGCCCAGGAAATATCATGGCTGGACATTCCAGGACTGAAGGACACGTTCCTTTTATCAAATCAGTGTCTAACTAATAATTTCGAGAGAGAGACAGAGAGAGACAGAGACAGAGACAGAGACAGAGAGAGAGAGAGAGAGAGAGAGAGAGAGAGAGAGAGAGAGAGAGAGAGAGAGACTGACTTTTACATCCTTTTATTACAAAAATATCAAAAAGTATATTTTGTAAAACGTATAAATACAACCATTTCACAAATCAGAGGTAAAAAAAACAAGCAAAACCATTTTAAAGGGAACATTTACATGAAGACCATTAGTACATCAAGAAAGGGAACAGGAAAAAATATAATAAAGTGTTTTGCTCCTCACAAAAAAACCATATCATGTTCGAGGAGTGATTCATCTGTGATCAGCACACCATTTTGCACAGAGCAAAGCGCATTATTCAATGCCCATATACTTTTGAAGATCAATACTTTATCCATATATGTATAGAAACAAAATTCTGTTTTAATCCGGGCAAAAACAAGTCCTTTAAAACAGGCCGGGAGGTTATCTGTGCATCTTGTAGGATTTTCAATTTGCATTTTCCTCGTGTGATATATTGCTTTCTTTGCCATGGCAACGAGAAAGTTTGCTAGGGCCACTTCTATTTGGTGTGTGTTTGAGCCAAAGCAAAAAATGAAAGAATTCAAAGTAAAGTTTAAAGAAAGCTTCATGCACATTTCATGTAGCAAACCAAATAAAGGAATCAAGCATGCACATTCAACATAAGCATGTGACACGGTCTCAAGAGCACCACAGAAGGGACAATGGTCAGATATTTCAGAAGAAAAAACATGTCAGAGCTTATTGGTGGGTAACATCCAATGTGCCAACCTCCACGACAGGTCGGCAGTTTTCTTTGGAATAAGTATGTGATAATAGGCTTTCCAGTTAGGTTGGAAGGGGTATTCTGTAGGCAAGCAATTGTGCCACTTCCTTGACTGCCAAGTTCCTAAGGAGGGCCGGATTGCTTTGACGCAGGCCTGGTATATTGCACGATTTTCCAGACCTGCAGATCCAAAACGTATTTTTGGTAAATATTTTATTATTGTACCAGAATTCATTACAGTGGGGGTGACTTCTAAATTTGGGAAACAGAGGCTTGGCTCACAAACAATTGGGCCATCACCAGTGCGAGGAGATTGCTCCCAGTGCACCTTCACTTTGCGGTATACGCTAAGTATTTCGCATAGCACAGCAGATATTATGCGGTTAGACCGCATGCCAACTTTATTTGCAAGTGCTGCAGCACTTGACCATCTCCTAGTCTCAATCATTAGATCAGCAACGTGATGGACACCATTCTGAACAAAATAATCAACAAAAGAGCGTTCCGTTCTTATTCTTTTGAAGAGAGAGTTGTAGAAAAGAGGCTCTCTGAAAAACATCTCTTGGGTGTAGGAAACATAATCACGGTCGACCATGAAAACACGCCAAGCATTCAAAATTATATTGTAAAATGGTGGAAGCAAGGACAGATCAATACATTTCATGTTCATTAGGAATAGACCAGATGAATAGTCTAGCATGCCGGCTTGACGGAGGAGGAGGAGAGCAGTGGACCTCCAGGCTAGGTCTGATGGACCATAGAGAAGCCGCCAGATTGAGGCGATGCCAAATGCCATAGCCCTGCATACGATGTCCACAAGACCATGCCCGCCTTCCTCTAAGGGAAGATTCAAGATCTCTGGACGAAGCCAATGTTTTCCACTCCAGAAGAAGTTTATTATTGTCTTCTGTATATTCAGCAGAAAGCGTTCAGGAGGTGGAATGGCTTTGATTCTGTGCCACAGTATAGATGCTGCTAGGTTGTTTATGACCAGGACTCGTCCCCGGTATGAAAGCAAAGCCAGCAAACCTTTCCATTTCCGTAGCTTTTGTTCGAGAGAGTCAGCGAGACCCTCCCAATTTTTCGCTTGTGTTGCTTCATCACCGATGTAAACACCAAGGTACTTCATTCCGTTGAGGGACCAGGTGAGGTGTTTCGGGAGGACAGGCATAGGGCGCTGGCATGGGCCCATCCACATCGCCTGGCACTTGTTCCAGTTTACCAAGGCTGAAGAAGCTGAACCATAATAGTCCAAGCAATCCACCAGTTTCTTGATCTCATCGCTATTATGTACGATGACGCAAATATCGTCAGCATATGCAGAGACTTTCACAGGCCTTGTGAGCAAATTTCTGCATCCGGTTAAGATGCTGCGGACTTTGATTAAAAGAGGCTCAATGGTTAAAGAGTACAGAATACCAGATAAAGGACATCCCTGACGGATACCCCTTCCAGCCTTTACAGGTGAAGTTAGCTCAGAGTTTACTCTGAGTATTGAGGAAATGCCATTATAGAGCAGTTTTACCATGGAAAGAAAAACAGGACCAAATCCAAAACACTCTAGGACCTTGAAAAGATATACATGACTTACACGGTCAAAAGCCTTCTCTTGGTCAAGCACAATCAAACCAAGATTGTCATTTTTTATTTTACACACATCCCAAAGATCTCTTAATAAAAAAATGTTATCGTGTATCTGTCGGTTAGGGATACAGAAAGACTGATCACTTTGAATCAACGACTCTAGGAGTGGGGCGATGCGTCGAGCTAGAACTTTAGAAAATATTTTATAATCTGAAGTTAGAAGAGAGATTGGACGCCAATTATCAATGAGCTTAGGGTCTCCTTTCTTGGGTAATAGACTAATTACTGCTCTTCGGCAGCTCATCGGCAAGTCACCACAACATAATGAACTATTAAAGACCTCCAATAGTTCTGGGCCTAATAAGGGCCAAAAGGATTTATAAAACTCTATTGGGAGGCCGTCCAATCCAGGAGATTTACCTGTAGGTAAAGAAGCAAGGGAAAGTGTAAGCTCTTCCAAGGAAAGTAAGGAGCCAAGCTGATCCCTTTGAGCAGCACTTAGCATGGGTAAGTCAGATGTGAAGTAACTTATTGAGCCATCGTCAACATCATTTGCCATAAACAAGTCTGAAAAGAAGTGAGAGAGAGAGAGAGAGAGAGAGAGAGAGAGAGAGAGAGAGAGAGAGAGAGAGAGAGAGAGAGAGAGAGAGAAGAGAAAGAGAAAGAGAAAGAGAAAGAGAAAGAGATATATAGATATATAGATGGATGCATCGGAGAGGTCATTTATATCGATTAGGAACAAGATTGGGTCCAATACTGCCTTGGGAAACTCAAGTCTCCACTAAAGAGGGGAAGAGACGGTTCCTTTGATGGCAACACGTTGACTGAAGGAGTGGAGGAAGTCGCAAATCCAAGAATGAAGGTGGCCTTGGATGTCACATGCAGAGAACTTGGCAACTAAAGTAGGATGCTAAACTGTGTGGAATGCCCAAGATATGTCTGGTGAGACGGTCCACACCTCTTGTCTGAGATTGAGGACCTCATTTATGAGACGAGAGCAGAAACTTATCTGGAGTTGTGACTGGGATGGAATCTAAACCGGTGTAGTCAGAGATCACACTGTTGGAAAACTGGAAAGACTACATCAGAAGCAATGTTGTTGTTGTTGTTGCTGGTTTGTATGCACCCTATGGATGCTGGTTGCATCATTTCTGAAAGCGTAGCTGTGCCTCTGATGCAGTCCTGCTGTTACCAGTAAGCTGGTACTCATTTTTCCGACCTCAGAATGATGACCAGCTGAGTGAACCCACCTGGTGTTATGTAACAGCACAACAGGGGCTCAAACTCAAGACCCTAAGATCTCAAGCCACCACATTAAACGTTAAGCCTACACCAGCTTGAATCAAAAGCAATGATGGATTCCATGACTTTGTTGTATTTGGAAGCGATCTCACTGGCCTATAGTTGGTAGGGTCAGTTGTTTCACCCTTGTTGTAGACAGGAATGGTGTTGGCTGACTTCCATACAGAAGGGAGGTAACCAGAGGAGAAGGAGAGTGGATAGGGCAGACAGGGGAGAAGCAAGAACAGCAGAGTAGCACGGATGCCATCGGGGTCCATCACCAACGCAGGGCCAAGGCCAGGCAGAACTTTCTCTACCTTCTCGAGTGAGGACAAAGAGTCCAGTAGATGGTGGGTATGAGGGGGTAGGATGGGCACAGAAAAGGGATGAGTTTGGTTCACAATATTTGGAGGCAAACACTGAGTTTAGACATTCTGTCTTATCGCAGAACTAAAATCCTGCATTATTGCGGTTTGAGGTGAGTGCCGGATTGGATGGAGAGCTTACACCAGAGATGGACCTGACAGGGCACCACTATGATTTGGAGGAAGGAAACCGGTTGGAGAGTTCAGTCTTGAGATTTAAAAAATGATGTTTTTCTGGCCTTGGGATGGACACGTACTTGTTGCAAGCTTTACGGAATGAACGTAAGTTACCCTCAGTTGTGTTAGCTTCCATAATCGCAACGTAAGCTGCTTGACTGCAACCAAGAACAAACTCCCTCACTCTCTTCAATCCCACTCCTCCCTCCAGGTCTTCAAAACAGCTGTTCACCACCATCTCTTATCTTCCCCCATCCAAAACCTTGATCTTTTCTACCCCCGTTAATCCACCCCAAACCCACCTCCCTCGGATCCCGTTTTCTTTCCTGAAAGCCCCTGTAGCGTCCATCTTGTTTATCCCGCGTACCCCGCCCTAGCCCACTCCCTTCCATAGATGTCCCTGTTCCCTACTGTTGTTGTACTTCCCTCTCTCACCCCATCTTGTCTCCTGGCCCTCTAGGAGGGAATTATGGATCTGAGTGCACTTGACTTGTGTTGTGGTGGAAACATGAGGCCTTTTGAGCCTTCGGCGTGCTTGACTAAACTCGATTTGGTTGTGTTTTTTCCTCTCCTGTGCAGTTCCCTCAATTTTGTGCCCAATTTAACAGTTTCTATTTCCACCTCAATAACTTTGCCACTCCGGTTGTGGTGATTTGCAGAACATTGGTTATGGAGAACGCACTTGCCTTATTCGACGTCTGCGGAATGAACTACGTCTTGAGGAAGCCAAATTGGCGCTACTTAAGAAACTGCGCCTTGGCCAGCTGCAGCGTGAACATGCCCACGTGAAGGTACACATCGCCGCATTCTCGACTTGATACGTCACCTGTCTAATCTCCTCCACGTTGTTGGCATGATGGAGGGACTACAAGATTCAACGACAGAAGAACATACAGGCTAGCTCCTGCCCACTGCCACCCCTCGTTTTTTACCTGGCCTCGCCCCATTTCCCCGGACCCCCTAGATACCCCCCGAAAGGCAGCATGTGACGGGGGGCCCACCTCCCCTTGTGCGTGGTGGGCAGGCGATGTCGGTCCGTCCACCAACCCAGCCGAGTGTCAAGCCGATGGGCATCCCGCCGCTCATCCGTGGAACACAGGTAATACCCCTGCCACTTCAGGTTCACCCCTGCCATTTCCCTCAGCCTACAGGATAACCCTTGCGGTAAGCTTTTCTACAACTGGACTTTCTGGTGTTCGGTTATGATGACCAAATATTGTTGTGAAAAGCACAAATTGTTATTTTACTCTCCCATTTCAAAGCACATTGGGAAGAAATTTACTCTTTGTTATTATTCCAACTTTCAGAGTAATTTAGGCAAAAGTAAATATCACAAGTTCGATTTCAAGTTACTGTGGCTCGAACTAATGAGCAAAGTGTTTTTTATTGTCAACAATGTCATGTGCAAGAATTCAAACTTGTTCTGCTTTTGGGTAGATTGGCATACGATTGTGGATGCGAAACTGGCATCCCGGAGTTTGGGAGATCGGGTTTGATTGAACGTATCAGTGTTAATATCGTTCGTGCTCAAAAGCACCTCAAAACTGAGCTAGCCAATGCAGAAATTGTTTTTGTAGTTATTGATTTTTAAAACGTTTTGCTCACGCAACTTTCAAACCCCCCAAAACGTTTTTTTTAACATCACCGTCTTATTGAAACTTCACAGCTGTCTCGGCTTTTTCAACGACAGCAGGTTCCGGGAGTACGTGTCCCACCACCTCTGCTCATGGCTCCCCGGCTGCCCTTACCCAATTCTGGCTCTCTCTCTTGCCAGAGACTCCTACCGCCTTTGCCCGCCATTCATGCCGCCAACAACGGGAAGCCGGGCCTGGTTCCCTTCTGCCAGGTGAGCCACAGAAAAGCGATGAAAAGTAGAGGTAATTTTGAGGATTGAAGTTGTACATTTATTTTTTAAACTATGGGAAGTAGAGGGAATTTTGAGCATTGTTGAAGTTGTAAATATATCTATCTATAATTCCAGCAATCTCTGTGTGTCTGTGTGTCTGTGTGTCTGTGTGTGTGTTTGTCTGTGACCGCTGTTTCTCGACAACCACGGGTCCGATATACTTTAAACTTGCCAGGTATATTGCTGGGGACCCGAGGATGTGCCTTTTCAAGGTTTTAAATTAATCGGACAAGTACTTACCGAGCTATGGCGATTTAGCCGTTCGCCGTTCGCTTTGGCGTTGCGAATGGACCAAACCATTGCATGTAAATAGAGGGGGGGGGGGGGTTCTGTGGTCGTTGCGAATGGACCAAACCATTCATGTAAATAGAGGGGGGGGGGGGGTTCTGTGGTCGTTACTGCCACGTGGTTTCAAAGTTTTTTTTTGTTGTTGTTGTTTGCACGCATGTTTTTTTGCACCCACGTACGGGCACGCCCTAGGATGTTTACACACACACACCCCTACACAAATTTTTTTTTTTTTTTTTTTTTGGCAAGGAACGGGCACCCACGTACGGGCACGTCCTAGCTTATATATAGTACGGGCATGCCCTAGTCTATCTATAATTCCATTAATCTCTGTGTGTATGTGTGTATGTGTGTATGTTTGTCTGTGACCGCTGTTTCTCGACAACTACCGGTCCGATATACTTGAAACTTGCCAGGTATATTGCTGGGGACCCGAGGATGTGCCTTTTCAAGGTTTCATATTAATCGGAGAAGTAGTTACCGAGCTATGGCGATTTCTTTACCAAACACTGCAAGCCGTTCGCTTTGGACCAAACCATTGCATGTAAATAGAGGGGGGGGTTCTGTGGTCGTTGCGAATGGACCAAACCATTCATGTAAATAGAGGGGGGGGGGGGGGGTTCTGTGGTCGTTACTGCCACGTGGTTTCAAAGTTTTTTTTTGTTGTTGTTGTTTGCACGCATGTTTTTTTGCACCCACGTACGGGCACGCCCTAGGATGTTTACACACACACACCCCTACACAAATTTTTTTTTTTTTTTTTTTTTGGCAAGGAACGGGCACCCACGTACGGGCACGTCCTAGCTTATATATAGTACGGGCATGCCCTAGTATTTAAAACTATGGGAAGTAGAGGTAATTTTGAGCATTGTTGAAGTTGTAAATATATATTTAAAACTATGGGAAGTAGAGGTAATTTTGAGCATTGTTGAAGTTGTAAATATATATTTAAAACTATGGGAAGTAGAGGTAATTTTGAGCATTGTTGAAGTTGTAAATATATATTTAAAACTATGGGAAGTAGAGGTAATTTTGAGCATTGTTGAAGTTGTAAATTTATTTTTAAGACTATGGGAAGTATAGGTAATTTTGAGCATTGTTGAAGTTGTAAATATATATTTAAAACTATGGGAAGTAGAGGTAATTTTGAGCATTGTTGAAGTTGTAAATATATATTTTAAACTATGGGAAGTAGAGGTAATTTTGAGCATTGTTGAAGTTGTAAATTTCTTTTTAAGACTATGGGAAGTATAGGTAATTTTGAGCATTGTTGAAGTTGTAAATATATATTTAAAACTATGGGAAGTAGAGGTAATTTTGAGCATTGTTGAAGTTGTAAATATATATTTAAAACTATGGGAAGTAGAGGTAATTTTGAGGCATTGTTGAAGTTGTAAATATATATTTAAAACTATGGGAAGTATAGGTAATTTTGAGCATTGTTGAAGTTGTAAATATATATTTAAAACTATGGGAAGTAGAGGTAATTTTGAGCATTGTTGAAGTTGTAAATATATATTTAAAACTATGGGAAGTAGAGGTAATTTTGAGCATTGTTGAAGTTGTAAATTTCTTTTTAAGACTATGGGAAGTAGAGGTAATTTTGAGGATTGTTGAAGTTGTAAATTTCTTTTTAAAACTATGGGAAGTAGAGGTAATTTTGAGCATTGTTGAAGTTGTAAATTTATTTTTTTCAACTATGGGAAGTAGAGGTAATTTTGAGCATTGTTGAAGTTGTAAATATATATTTAAAACTATGGGAAGTAGAGGTAATTTTGAGCATTGTTGAAGTTGTAAATTTCTTTTTAAAACTATGGGAAGTAGAGGTAATTTTGAGCATTGTTGAAGTTGTAAATATATATTTAAAACGATGAGAAGTAGCGGTAATTTTGAGCATTGTTGAAGTTGTAAATTTCTTTTTAAAACTATGGGAAGTAGAGGTAATTTTGAGGATTGTTGAAGTTGTAAATTTCTTTTAAAACTATGGGAAGTAGAGGTAATTTTGAGCATTGTTGAAGTTGTAAATGTATTTTTTAAACTATGGGAAGTAGGTGTAATTTTGAGCATTGTTTAAGTTGTAATTTTATTTTAAAACGATGGGAAGTAGAGGTAATTTTGAGGATTGTTGAAGTTGTAAATTTATTTTTTTAACTATGGAAAGAAGAGGTAATTTTGAGCATTGTTTAAGTTGTAAATTTATTTTTTAAACGTTTTTGTTGTTGGAGTGGATATTGATGTCATGAACCTTCTCAACTAAAACGCAATTCAGTTGATTTTCTCAGAGATCTGTGCTACCAAAGAAGAAAATGATGTTGGTCATAAAATGTGACACATGATCTTGGATTAATCTGTGAGAACATTGCAATTGTACAGTAGTTGCAACAAAGCGGGAAAAGGCTAATTGCCTAAAATGAAGAATATGATCAGTGGTGCAGATGAAGCAGTGTTTAAAGGGGCAAAGAAGGCCTTGTTATATTGATGACTAGCAGAAGTACCCGGCATTGCCGGGCGGGGGAGGGGAGGGGAGGGGGGAAGGGGAGGGGAGGGGAACGGGGGGGGAGGGGAGAAGAGGGGGGGGAGGGGAGAAGAGGGGGGGGGAGCAGAGAAGAGGGGGGAGGGGGAGGGGAGGGGGGAGGGGGAGGAGAAGGGGGAGGGGAGGAGAGGGAGGATGATGGGGGAGGGGGAGGGGGAAGGGGAGGGAGGGGGGAGGGGGAGGGGAAGGGGAGGGGAGGGGGGAGGGGAGAAGAGGGGGGAGGGGAGAAGAGGGGGGGAGGGGAGAAGAGGGGGGAGGGGGAGGGGAGGAGGGGGGGAGGGGGAGGGGAGGAGGGGGGGAGGGGGAGGGGAGGAGAAGGGGGAGGGGAGGGAGAAGGGGGGAGGGGGAGAGGGAGGGGGAGGGGGAGAAGGGGGAGGGAGGAGGGGGAAGAGGGGGAAGAGGGGGGGAGAGGGGGGAGGGGGAAGAGGGGGACGGGGGAGGGGAGGGGGAGGGGGAGAGAGGGGAGGGGAGGGGAGGGGGAAGAGGGGAGGGGAGGGGGAAGAGGGGGGAGGGGGAAGAGGGGGGGGGGAAGAGGGGGGAGGGGAGGGGGGAGAGGGGGAGGGGAGGGGAGGGAAGAGGGGGGAGGGGAGGGGGAAGAGGGGGGAGGGGAGGGGGAAGAGGAGGGGAGGGGGAAGAGGAGGGGAGGGGAACGGAGGGGAGGGCAACGGGGGAGAGGGGAGGAGAGGGGGAGGAGGGGATAAGAGGGGGGGAGGGGAGAAGAGGGGGGGGGGGGAGGGGAGAAGAGGGGGGGAAGGAGAGGGGGGAGGGAGGAGAGGGGGGGAGGGGAGAAGAGGGGGGAAGTACCCGGCATTCCGTGTATAATGTGAGGGAGAAGAGGGGGGTGGGGAGGGTGATGGGGGAGGGTGATGGGGGAGGGGGGAGGGGAGGGGAGTGGGGGAGGGGGGAGGGGAGGAGGGGGAGGGGGAGAGGGAGGAGGGGGGAGGGGAGGGGAGAGGGGGAGGGGGAGAGGGGGGGGAGAGGGGGAGGGGGGAGGGGGATGGGAGGGGGAGGGGGGGAGGGGGGAGGGGGGTGGGAGGGGGGAAGATGGAGGGGAGGGGGAGGGGGGAGGGGGTGGGAGGGGGAAGGATGGAGGGGAGGGGGAGGGGGGAGGGGAGGGGAGAGGGGGGAGGGGAGGAGGAGAGGGGGGGAGGGGGAGGAGAGGGGGGGAGAGGGGGAGGAGAGGGGGGGAGGGGGAGGAGGGGGGGGAGGGGAGGAGAGGGGGGGGGGGAGGGGAGGGGGGGAGGGGAGGGGTGGGGGAGGGGGGGTGGAGAGGGGGGGGAGGGGTGGGGAGGAGTGGGGGGAGGGGAGGGGAGGATGAGGGGGGGGAGGGGGAGGGGTGGAGCAGGGGGGGGGAGGGGAGGGGTGGAGAGGGGGACGGGGGAGGGGGAGGAGAGGGGGGAGGGGAGAAGAGGGGGGGGAAGTACCGGCATTGAGGGCGGGGAAGAGGGGGGGGAAGAGGTGGGGAGGGGAAGGTGGGGAGGGGGGAGAGGGGGAGGAGAGGGGGGGAAGTACCGGATTGTCCGGGATGGGAGGGAGGGGGAGGGGGATGGGGGGGAGAGGGGAGGAGAGGGGGGGAGGGGAGGAGAGGGGGGAGGGGAGAAGAGGGGGGGAAGTCTGGATCGGTGTATAACATGAGGGAGAGAGGGGGGAGGGTGAGGGAGGGGAGGAGAGGGAGGGAGGGGAGGAGAGGGGGGGAGGGGAGGAGAGGGGGGAGGGGAGGGAGGGAGGAGAGGGGGGGGAGGGGAGGAGAGGGGGAGGGGGGAGGGGAGGGGAGGGGGGAAGGGGGGAGGGAGGGGAGGGAGGGGGAGGAGAGGGGGAGGGGAGGAGAGGGGGGAGGGGGAGGGGAGGGGGGAGGGCGCGCGATCGGCGAATCAGTGGCGCTGCTGCGATGCTCAGCCTGATTCAGATCATATTCCGTGATAATAATATCCTCGCTGAAAAGAAATATGGATCTAAGATGACAGACAGAAAAAACTATGTGATGTGAATGGAAATGTTCCTCGCTTGAAATGTGAAAAAAACGCAATCGCGCGGCAAGGAACATCACGTGATCGCTCTCTGAGCGATCGATTGCAACTCTGCGTCGTGTCGTGGGCGTGGCCAACGTGGCCTCATGCCCCCAGGTGATTGGCTAACTCGAGCTCGAGAGAGCCATAATGCGCTATGTTATGGCAAAAAATATGGATCTAAAGATGAAAGAAAAAAAAACCCTATGTGGTGTGAATGGCAATGTTCCTCGCTCAATGTGAAAAAACACGGAATCGCTTTTCGCTCTGAAATACATGCGAACGCGTAACTGAGTTAATGGCGGCAAGGAACATCACGTGATCGCTCTGAGCGAATCAGCGCGCTGCTCTGCCATTCCGGTCATAAATTCCTCGCTGAAATGCGCTGAGGTAAAAATATGGTTTAAAAATATTATGAAATAAATTTTTAGGTCGGCCATGTTCTTCCCAGCTCAATGGCCATGTTTGTGCCCAATATCAAGTACATCAGCCTCTCCGTTTAGGAGTCTACCGTAAACATTACACACACACACACACACACACACACACACACACACACACACACACACACACACACACACACATATAGATTAAGCCTGTCCTGCCACTTAGACTAGGCCTTCCTGTGGATCTTAATGCCCGACAAGGAATATTTTCTAATTTTATGTTAAGTGAAAAAAAGCGTCAGCAATTATTATTATTACCTTCCGCCACTGAAGGTTGATGGAGGTTGTTTTCACCCCTGTCTGTCTGTCTGTCTCTTTGATGGAGGTTGTTTTCACCCCTGTCTGTCTGTCTCTTTGATGGAGGTTGTTTTCACCCCAGTCTGTCTGTCTGTCTCTTTGATGGAGGTTGTTTTCACCCCTGTCTGTCTGTCTGTCTGTCTCTTTGATGGAGGTTGTTTTCACCCCTGTCTGTCTCTTTGATGGAGGTTGTTTTCATCCCTGTCTGTCTGTCTCTTTGATGGAGGTTGTTTTCACCCCTGTCTGTCTCTTGATGGAGGTTGTTTTCACGCCTGTCTGTCTGTCTCTTTGATGGAGGTTGTTTTCACCCCTGTCTGTCTCTTTGATGGAGGTTGT